>NC_137771.1:14168281-14636586 GCF_963455305.1 Plecotus auritus
AAAAAGGGCTTGGGAGATTCATGCGATTGTCCGATTGGAGATCAGAAGCAGTTTCTCTCCAACTCCCTCTGGGAAGGCAACCTGGCCGGAGCCAAGAAACACTTTCAGGAAAACAAATGTGAAAGGGAGAGACCAGGGTCACTCTTCTCTCCTGTCCCCGGGCTGCTCTTCCAGGCCTCGCTCAACAGCCACGTGCCAGGCGGACAGACGGGCAGCCACCTGGGAGCCACTCTGGGAATATCCATTCCTACTGCCACTGGGCAAACAGAAGAATTTTTCTGTCTTTGGAGAATATTTTAGGAACTCCAATGAAAAAGACGTGTTTCTCCTATTGGCTTATGGGGCTGAAAAGGGACCCTTGTCTTCCTGGGTCAGGGAGAACACAGGCACCCAGGAAGGTCAGCCTTCCTGAGGCTGCCACCCCCCGGGTCTGCAGCTCCACGTCCATTATCACGTGCACAGCCGGCCTCCCGGCCCACTGGGCGCCCACTCCCGACAGCCCCCACATGGAGGACTGGTGCTGCAGTGACTACCATCAGCTACAACTGCCACTGAGGACGGTTGTTCCTGCGTCTGGGTTTGTTTACAGCGGTTCGTGGACTGGGGGGGATATTTTGGTCAGGGGTGAATTTGGTTTAGGGGTTTGTTTGTTGGTTGGTTGTTTTTTTTAATGACAATGAAGTGACACTTTGACATTTCCTACCTTTTGAGGACTTGATCCTTCTCTAGGAAGAAGGTGCTTTCAGCTTAATGACTTAGGCAATACACCAAGGGCGAGATTTTATATGCACATATCTGGATTTTTATATGGTTTTCACTGACACCCTTCCCTCCTCCGCCTGAATAGAGTTCCCACCTGCCGCCAGGCCTCACCAAAGCCAACTGCCAACGGGGCCATCTGGGCCCTTCATAGACTGAGTGAGATTTGGGCAGAGCTGGGGGCCCAAGGTGAAGGAGCATCCCCTCCCCCAGGACTGTTTTTGAAAGCAACAGATTGAGCAGGAAGTAGGCTCCGAGGCTGCAGCGCCAGAATTCTCTGCCCACTTGTCCACTCTCCTTCTGCCCCAATATATTCAGTGCTTTCCAGGCAAATAGGCCCCTTTGAGGTTCCTGAGTTGCCCTCACATGGCCAGATCCCAGTTTCGCCTCTGGGAGCCTAAACCAAGCTGCATCAGGCCCGGACCCGGATCATTCACTGTGATATCCCAGCTTCCAGAGCATCACCCTCAGAGACGTGTGCAGGCATGCTCCTTCCCTCCCTGGGAGAAAGCGTGTTGCTCTCCTACCCCCTTCCCTCCTCCAGACCTTGGCCCAGATCTGAAGGGTCTTGGCCATGGGAAAGCCCATCAGCCAAGGGGTCTGGCCAGTCTCCCTCCTGTGAGCAAATGCAGGCACCTGAGCGGACCAACCGGTTAGTGAATTGAATGGAAATAAACACTTTAGTCATAAAAAGACCTCTGTTCTCTGTAAGTTCCGAGAGAGAGACCCTGGCACCTTGGAACTTGTCTAGTGACTCATGATGCTCTTCCTCGCTCAGGGTTATAGAAGGCCCAGGGCTGAGAAAACACATGGAGGACGCCAAAGTCCATGTGGCCTTTCTGGCTCAGGCTTGTCAAAAGCACAGGCAATGGAAGAAGTGACTTGGAAGTAACACTTGCTGCCTCTGCAGGATGCATCAGGAGCAGGGAGTTGGCGGTGCACTCAGCTCACCTGGGCCAGGAGGAGGGGGTCTAGGTATTAGGTGAGCTGTGAAGTGGGACTGTGAGGGTCCCGGAGTACTCATGGACCCCCAGTCAAAGCCACAGGAATGATCACCTTTTCCTGGTCAACTAATCTCTGCGCAAATGGGCTTCCACTCACATAAACTCAGAATTCTTTATGGAGGAGGAGGCAGGGAATCTAAAGGGGGGAGGCCAGGGAGGCTTCATCTCAGGACCTTTCCCTTTGTCCATGGGAGACTGACCAGTGGGAAAGTTCCAGGTCACAGGTGGCCAGCTAAAGGCCTCTTGGTGGTCCGACAGAGCATCCAGCATGGACCAGTCTGTCGTCTGTCACTCACCTGTTCTCCAGAGCCTGAGATGCAAAGGGAAGGAAGGGATTAGAGGGGAGCATGCTCCCCCCCCCCCCAGCAGAGTAAGCCACAGGGAAGGCCTTGGCTGGTTTCCCTAGAACTGGCCAGTCTTGGCCCGGTTGGCCACCCTTGTGCCCCAAAGATGCCCAGCACGGGTGGCAGCTGTCCCAGCACACAAGGTCACCTTCTGGAGAGAGCTGCCCTGATGCTCTTCAGATTAACTCTGTCTCCCCAGCCTGCCCCCCCCCCCTCACTGCTCTGGGGCCACCACAGGGGGCTGGCACTCAGTGCTTCCTGTCAGATGGCTTCCTGCGTTAAGCCGATAGGCTGGTGTCTGCTCGCCAGCATGTCTGCCCATCCACCCTCCAGGGCCCTGCGTCCTCAGTGGTCCTGGGCCCCCTCGTGCCTGCTTCTCAAGAGTAAGGGTGCTCCCCTGACCCTCTGTGTCTCCATTTCAGGATGACAGACAGATGTCACTGTGACCATCCAGGGTGCCTGCCTCTTGCTGCTGGAGCAGCTCCCCCACCATCTCTTGCTTCTCAGCAGGAAGTGGCCGGCCGAGCTGCTGGCCCGGGCACACGGCTCTGAGCCGCCTGCCCGCTGCCTGGTTACTAATCCTTTCCTGGCTCCATCGCCCCAAGTGCCAGCCCCACCTGCCCAGCAGTGTGAGAGGGGTTTCCGGCAGCTCTGCACGCAGTTGGTACTTGAGGAAAGAAAAGCTGCCTTGTAAACACGGGCCAGGGCACCGTGGAAATGGGACCAGCTGCTCCGAGAGTGACAAGCCGATCTTCACAGGCCAGACTGGGTAATAGCGGTGCCATCTCCTCCGCTCCTACTGCTCCAGAAGCCCCCAAAATGAGCTGTTGTTGATAATCAGCAGGCTTCTTCTTGGGGGATGATATCTACCAACCGGTAAGACGTGGGCAGACCGATCAGAATAGATGATGGAAGTGCAGCAGACACTTAAGGGACTCGGGGCAGTGGCTGTTTACTAACCAGTGGTGCCTCCTGCCCATATGGCATCAGCTGGGCTTTCCCCATCTTTTCTAGTTGGTCCCCACACTGCCTCCGCTCAGGGAGCTCTCTGCCTCCCCCTTGTGTGCAGTCACTAGCCTTGCATCCCTCTGCAATCAGGGGCTCATCTTCAGAAGACTGGGAGCTCTGGGGCCCTGCCCCTGCCTAGCTCTTCTCACACCTGGCTGAAGCACAGGAAGGACCCAGGCCTCTGGTCCCCGCCTCCCCCCAGTGCTGAGCCCTTGGCCACTCCTGGCTCTCTCCTGGGCCCCTGTAGTTCCAAGACTGGTACCAAAGGATGGAAGACTCTTGCCAGGGAAAGTAGTGTAAATGCATTCAAAGGACAGGAGGCCGCAGGTTGCTAGGGAAAATGCATCCTGGCAGCCTTGCTCTTATCACTTAAGGTGTGGATCTGGGCAAGTCACTTCCCGTCACTGAGCCGCAGTCTCCCACATGTAAAATGAGAGGATTGGACTGGGTGAGCCGGGTGAGGAGGCACTATTTTCTCCCCTAGGTAGGGGGGAAAACAGGCTCGGAGAGGGGAAGTAGCTTGCTCAGCATTACCCAACCAGGAAGGGGCAGAGCAAGGCTGTGTTTATCCGCTTCCACTGCCCACTCCACACACACCATCAGAGGACATCAAGTACTTGGTGTCTGATGCTGGCTGGTACGAGAAGGGAAAGCTCAAATGGGCTGGGGCTGTCAGGGAGGGCTTCATGGAGGAGGCTGTCTTGAAAATGACAGAGGTTGAAAGATCATTCCAGGTGGGCGGTAGAGTGTAACCAAAAATTCAGAGGCTGGAATGCTCCAACAACGAGGGGTTGTGTCTGCCTGGGCCGGAGAGAGGTGGGAAGTGGGGGTTGATGTACTTGGAGGATGAGGCAGTTTGCACATGATACCCAGTCCAGCCACAGCAGGTTCTTGAGCAGAAGAGTAGCAGATGAGCCTCAGGTTCCAGGAGGAGTCAGGTCAGCCATCAGGTGGGGGCAGGCTGCCCCACAGCTTCCCCCTCCCCGGGAAGAAGAGCCCGCTGGAGAAGCCCTCACTTATTCCAGGAGAATCCAGGCTCCGCTGTTTCATTATCCATCCTCACTGATGCATTTAATCCGCAGAGTCACTCCAGCTGCTGGGAGCAGCAGGGCTGGATTTTGTGCTACCCGATTCTTAATTCAGCTTCGTTTGAGGATACCCACCCCATTTCCTCCGGGCCTCTGGGAGCGCTACCAGGCCCTGACCAGAGCTGAGTAGTTGTGGGTGGCAGTGGCGGCCTGGGCAGGCAGGAAGGCGGGCATGGCAGAGCCCTGAGGGGACAGAGCGGAGCCCTGGTGTGCGCTGGAGGTGGCATGGTGGCATACCAACTGCTTAGGATGCCCATCTCTGCCCTGGTGGCCCTGGCCCTGGTGGGATCACCCAGGAAGGGGCTGGGGCCCTGCCCTTTACAACAGTGTGTTATGCTGGGGAAACCCAGAGGGAAGTTAGGGAGCCACTCTGTGCATGCACACACCACCTGCCAGCCTTGACCCAGCTTCCCAGGAAATAGGTCCTGCCATAAAACATCTTGGAAGCTGGCCAGTGTCCCTTCAGGGAAACCAAGGTCAGAGTGTTAGTCCCAGAGAGTGACTTGGCCTTTGTTCTGACACAGGAAAGCTCAGGGACACCCCACTGGAGGCGGGGTCGCAGAAGGCTGAGGCCACAGGGATTGCATTAATCACCGAATGCTTACCATACATTAGGGACCTTTTGGGTGTTACCATCCCCACTCTCCTGGTGAGGAAACAGATGCCCACAGGTTTCCCTCCAGGCCCTCTGCCTTCGGGGCTCCCTCTTCCCACCTCCCAGGATTTCTCAAAATGTTTGCCATCGCCCACCTGTATCATAATCACCCGGGCTCTTGTTCAGTCTGCAGACCCACAGGCTCCTCCCCAACCCCCCGAGTCAGAATCCCCAAGGTCAGGCCCAGGGGCCTCTGTTTCTAACAAGCTCTCCTGGGAGACTCCTCCAGACTAAAATCCTCTCTTCACTTTCCCCTCGATGCCCTGTGCCCTGATGTCTGCGGAGAGAGGGACTGGTGGAGACAGGGATTAGGACAAAGCAGGACACTGTCAGATAAGATGCCCAAACTCAGACATGGATTAGGACCCGTGAAGTGGGGGTAGGGCTGACCCTCAGGAATGTGTTCAGACTGTGCTAAGCTTTCAGGGAAATTAGACAGACCCCCCCAGACCCTGAGTCTGTCTGAGTTTAGCTTCCCAGCTAATACAGCAAGATAAAGCAAGAACTTAATACTGCAGAGGGGCCCGGCAGCTCCCCCAGGGCCACCCTGTGGGCACCCCACGAACCCCAAGGCTACAATCCAGAGCTGTTCACTCCACACCTGGCCAGGTGGGCCAGGCAAAGGCAGAATGGGGCTTCCAGCTGGAACTGGAGCTTCATATGCCCCCCTTCCCACCACCACCAACCCCCTGCTTCCCAGACTAAGACCCACGGCTTTCCCTGGAGGAGGGTGAGGGAGAGAAGGTCCTTGTCTCTGCTCAGGTCTAACAGCCATGTTGGAGGAGGGGAAAGGGAGAGGGGAGGGAGGAGGTCAGAGCCAGGACCACATACACTCTGGGTTCCGGCAGAGAGTGCAATTCTAACATTCCATGGGTCAAAGATTCCAAGATGGCAAAAGCCCCCAATTCTAAGATTCCAGTGGGAGGATTCCATGTTTGTAACATTCCATCACCATATGACTCTATGCTGCTAATTCTTGAGACTTCAAGTCCCATTTGTTCATTACTGGACCCCAAACCTGAGGACCGTGGCAGGGACAAAGCACAAAGAAAGAGCAAGAACGAGGAGAGAGAGAGAGAGAGAGAGAGATGGCGAGGGAGGGTGGGGGCAGGTAAAAACAAATACAACAGCTCCCTCCTTTGAGTCTGAATCAGAGGTGCACCTTGACAAGGGCCAAGACCCCTCCTGTGAGGCTGGGTTTCTCTCCCTGGGAGAGGAGCGGAACTGCCCACATCTGGCTGCCCCCGCTGAGCAAGGCCCCATGCCGACCACCGTGCCACTGGCTGGTGGGCTGGACAGCTCAGCTCAGGAGCCAAGTAGGGGCCCCACTAGTTAGGTTTGGGGAGGGACTCATCTGGGGTGGACCTCCCACCCCGCCCCCAAAGAAAAGGCTGCAGGGCCAGGGATTTGCTGAAGCGCCTTCCCCAGGTACACCACCTTCCTGTGCAGAGCCAGGCTGTCTGTTTTTTAGCACTGGGACCATAGGGTCGTGCTGCAAACCCCAGAGCCACTCTGGTGACAGCGTCATGGCCATCCAGTCCCTGCCTCATTCCAAGGGCCCTTTGACCCTTTCTAGTGGAGGCTATTGCCTATGGGATCTGGGAGGCCAGCCCGTGGAGGTGCCTCTGGACTGCTCATAGCTCAGTCATCAGTCTGTCTGCTTTCCCTTCCATGGACAGGGGCTCTGGTGGGCAGGGGTCACGAGGTGGGGCCCCTGAGGCTGGCCCAGGGTAGGCCTGGCAGGAACCTCACTCACAGCCAGCCTCTTTGGAATACAGAGAAGAGCAATTACTGGTTGGTCAGGCTCAGCCCCAAATCCTAATCACAGCTGCTATTTCTTGAGTGCCAACAATGTGCCAGAGGCCATGCTTACCTTTTTATACACAGTGTCTCGCTTAATCCCTCACACAGCTCTGCGGGGCAGGTACAATTATTCCTGCTCCACAGACCAGGGAAGTCAGAGTCCGGCATGGGGGCTTTCCCAGGTCACAAAGTTGGCTAGTGGTCTCTGACCCCAGCATCTGCCTCCCAATCACTATGCTATGCTGCTACCAGTGATCCCCACTCAGCCCCTCTCCACTGTCAGGCCCTTGCCAGTCAAATCCCAGATCTCCAAGGGGCACTCTGTTTGGGGGCACTTGGACATCCTAACCTCCCAGAGCCAATGTCTGAGCCGCTGTCCTGGACTCCCCACGCCCTACCCCCTAACCCCCGCTCCTAGTGCCCCAGGTGTTAGTTCCAGCCTGGGCCATCAGGCCAGAACTCTCAACTGGGGGAGTCTGGCAGGGTTTCACAGAACCCTGTTTCTTCTGGTCATAAACACGATTCTCCTGATAAGGTTGAGGGGTTGGGAAGTGATTCAGTCGGGAAGTGATGCGGTCGGGGGTTCTGATGGCTGTGGGTCAGACCTGGACCCCCACTGCTGTGACCAAGGAAACCTCACCAGCTGTGTCCATGAGCCCCTGACCCTGGTGCTCCAATGCCTTTGTAGGAGTATTTTTAGCAGAACCTTTTTTTTTTTTTTTCCAAAATAAATGTGAATTGTAAAAACTATCACTTGGACTCACGAGGTTTTTTTTTGTTCATTTGTTTTGGTTGGTATTTTTGCTGAGGTTCCCCAGGGAACAAATGGGGGCTCCTAAGAGGTCCTCAGCAGGGCTGTGAAGCATGACTAGGCATTTTCCAGGACTAAGGATGAAGCCAGGGCTAGGGGGCTGAGGCTGGGGTTGGGGTTGGGGTTGGGGTTAGGGCTGGGGTGGGAATTTGGCCTTGGCTGCGGAGGGTCATTGAATTGGAGCAGTAACTCCCAAGTGTTCTAAGAACACATATTCATGTTTAAGAGTTTGAGCTCGGCTGTCAGGGGTCCTAGGGTTTGAATACCAACCCCGTCATTTAGCTCTGTTAGCTCAGTTTCTGTGGAGATGTCACATAATTGCTGCAAGCCTCATTTTCATGTCTGTAAAATGGGACAATAACATTGAAGTCCTAGAGCATGAGAGGATTAAATGACATGAAGCATGACAAGTGCTTGGCATGCACAACATGAACTCTCTGGATTTTGCTGGGAAAGAGCAGGGCCCATGTCTGCCATACACTCAGCTGTGTTCTCCACAAGCAGGACAATGCCTGACCTACGATAGGATCTCCATAACTGTTTGTCCAATAAATGTCAGTTCAAGTTCTGCTAAAAAAAAAGGGGGGGGGTATTCGAGGACAGTTCATGGTAAAATACATCAGGCAAATTTTGGACTTGGGCAAGGTGATTAGGTTTCTTTACTTAGGGTAGTACAGAGCCTTAAATATGTTTAAAAATATGTATAGTCAATTGATCTTTGACAAAGAAGCAAAGGCAAAATAATGGAACAAAGATAGTCTTTTCAACAAATAGTGCTGGAACACAAGTTTTAGCAGAACTTGAACTGACAAACAAACATCACATGCAAATCAATAAACCTAGACACCCTTCACACCCTTCACAAAGATGAACTCCAACTGCATACAGACCTAAATGTACAACGTAAAAGTATAAGACACCTAGGAAATAACTTAGGAGAAAACCTAGATGACCTCGGATATGGTGATGACTTTTTAGATACACCACCAAAAACACAATCCGTGAAGGAAATAATTGATAAGCTAGACTTCGTTAAAATTTAAAACTTCTACTCTGCAAAAGACAATGTCAAGAGAGCAAGAAGAAAAGCCACAGACTGAGGGAAATATTTGCGAAAGACACATCTAATAAAGGACTGCTATCCGAAATATACCAAGAACTCTTAACACACAACCATCAGGAAACAAACAACCTAATTAAAAGATGGGCCAAAGACCTTAACAGACACCTCACCACAGAAGATATACAGACTGCAAGTAAGCATATGGAAAGTGCTTCCCATCATAGGTTATCAGGGAAACGGCCAAAATCAGGAACACTGACAACACCAAGTGCTGGAGAGGATGTGGAGCCACAGGAACTCCCATTCGTTGCCGATGAAAACACAAACTGACACAGCACTCTGGAGGACAGTTCAGCGTTTTCTAACAAAACTAAACACACTCGTACAATACAACCCAGCAACTGTGCTCCTTGGTATTTACCCAAAGAAGTTAAAAACTCATGTTGACAAAAAGCATGCACATGGATGTTTATAGCAGCTTTATTCATTTATTCATTTATTCAATTGCTAAAATTTGGAAGCAACCAAGATGTCCTTTGAAGATGAACAGATAAATAAACTATGATACATCCAGACAATGGAATACTACTCAGTGCTAAAAAGAAATGAGCTGTCCAGCCATAAAAGACGTGGAGGAAATTTACATGCATACTGCTCAGTGAGAGAGGCCAATCAGAAAAGGCTGCATACTGTGTGATTCCAACTCTATGACATTCTGGAAAAGGCAAAACTATGGAAGCAGTGAAAAGATCAGTGGTTGCCAGAGTTAAGTGGGGACGGAGGGATGAATAGGCAAAGCATACAGGATATTTAGGGCAGTGAAAATACTCTGTATGATACTAAAATAGTGGACTCATGTCATTATACATTTGACCAAACCCACAGAGTGAACCCTAATGTAAACTGAACTTTGGGTGATAATGATGTGTCAATGTAGGTTCATCAGTTGTAACAAATACACCATTCTAGTGAGTGGGAAATATTTTTTAATATATTTTGTGATTTTTTACAGAGAGGAAGGGAGAGGGAGAGAGAGTTAGAAACATCAATGAGAGAGAAACATCAATCAGCTGCCTCCTGCACACACCCTTACTGGGGATGTGCCCGCAACCAAGGTACATGCCCTTGACCAGAATCGAACCTGGGACCCTTGAGTCCGCAGGCCGGCGCTCTACCCACTTAGCCAAACCGGTTAGGGCTCTAGTGGGAAATATTGATAATGAGGGAGGTTATGCATGTGCGGGGACAGAACTTCACAAAAATTAGTATGGCTAAAATTTTGCAAAAATGTGAAGCAAGAGAACCATCACATATTGCTGCTGGAAACGTAAAATGGTATAAGAGCTTTGGAAAACTGCCTGGCAAACACACCTTGATATTTAACCAAGAGAAATGGAAGCATGTATTTACAGAGTTATACAGGCATGCTTTTTTTGTGTTTGTTTATTTGTGTGTGTGTTTTTTAGGAATGCTGTTTTTAATAACAGCCACAATGGAAACAACCCAAATGTCCATCCACAGGTGAATGGATAAACAAATTGGGATATATCCCTTGAATGGACTACTATTGCTCCGCAATAAAAAGGAACAAACTACTGATGCACACAAAGATATGCATGAACCTCCACACATCATGCTGAGCAAAAGAAAACAGACACAAAGGACTACACTGTATGATCCCATTCATATGAAATTCTATAAAAGGCAAAACTAATCTAGAGTGACAGAAAGATCAGTGGTTGCCTGGAGCTGGGTACAGGGGAGAGGACTAACTGCAAATCAGTAGGAAGGACGTTTGGGGGGCGATGGGAATGTTCTGAATCTTGATGGTGCTGGTGAGTATACATACTTGTAAAAATCACCAAACTATAGCCTGATATTGTGTGCATTTCATTTTATGTAAATTGTAACGCCGGT
The DNA here is from genome assembly GCF_963455305.1 of Plecotus auritus. NCBI lineage: Eukaryota > Metazoa > Chordata > Mammalia > Chiroptera > Vespertilionidae > Plecotus > Plecotus auritus. The sequence goes on from NC_137771.1 coordinate 14,178,734, forward strand.
TGATTTTTTTTAAAGACAAAACACAAGCCCATATTTTGTCTTAGATTCAACAGACACAAAAGTAAAGTACTTTGTCAGCGTGCCGTTAAAAGTATGTAAGTGCTTTAATCTAAGTTTCTGTACTTAGCTCTTCCTCTCCCGTGGATAAGGAATAGTTCGCAACCCGGCTGTGGTCCGGGGCCCACACTCTGAGTTGCGGGGGCCTACCCCGCTTTGTCAACTACCTGGGTTCTGCTGGAGGGCGAGGCGGGAGGCTCCGGCCTCGCGTCACTGGGTCTTGAGGACGGGCTTGCGCAGCAGCCGCAGCACCCGGTACGTGTTAAGACCGGGAACGTCGAAGCCCGGGGACAGCCCGTGGCGGTCCAGGGGGTAGAAGTGGACGAGCTGCCCATGCTGGGCCTCGAGAGAGAGCCAGGCGTCGCCGAGCGGCAGCGCGCACGGGAACTCGCGGGCCACGTGCAGCTGGAAGACGCGGCCGCGCACGTGGCGCAGCGCCAGCGTCCGGAACGCGGGAGGCACCAGCGCCTCCACGCGGGGCCCGAACTGGCGCAGGCGCAGCTCGCCCGCCGGCCCGGCGCGCACCTCGTAGAAGGTCCGGTTGGCGAAGGTGAAGTAGCCGGCGAACGGGCGCGCGCTGGGGGGCGGGGCGGGGCTGCGCTCGGCCTCCCGCAGGGCCCGCTCCAGAGCCGGCAGGAGCACGTCGTAGGCCCGCGCCACCAGGTCGGGCCCGGGGGGCCGCGGCCCGGCCAGCAGCAGCACGAAGCCCAGTTGCAGCGGCGGCACCAGGGAGAAGGTGGCGGCGTAGCCGTCCAAGTCGCCGTCCTTGCGCACCACGCGGTAGCCCCTCTGCGCGTGGAACTCCCAAGGGGTGCCGGTCTCGTTGGCGAAGTAGGCGCCGGGGCAGGCCAGCAGCGGCGCCAGCAGCGTCTTCGCCGCGTCGGGCCGCAGGAGCCGCTGGGGCCCGCTGCCCAGGAGCGCCATGGCCAGCTTGGCCAGGTCGGCGGGGGTGGAGTACATCTGGCCAGACGGGCGGTACCAGCCCAGGTCGTAGAGCGGTGCCGGCCGGCCGCTGCCGTAGAAGCCAGCCGCCAAGCGGGCGCGCACCAAAGGGGTGAGGTCGAAGCCGGTGTCTGCCATTTCCAGCGGCTCTAGCACGTTCTCGGAGATCCAGCGCTGGTAGTCACCCTGAGCCGTGTGGGCTGCCAGGACGTGCGCCAGAAGCGAGAAGGCCAGGGTGCTGTAATGGCACCTGGAACGGGAGGTGTGGAAACTGGGGGTCAGCCCATGATGAACATTTCCAGGCCCTAAGTAGCCCCTTCCGACCTGCTCAGACTGTCTGAAATGCCACCAGAGTTTCATAGGACTGGATCGGTCAGGGAAGGAACCTGCTTCACTGCATCCCAGATGGTCAGACCCATCAGAGACTACAGATCACTAATTCTACATCTGGGAAGAGGAAGGAAGGCCCAGAGAGGGGCAGGGACTTGTCCAGGGTCACACAGCAGGTAGGAGGAGAGCTGGGCTGGGCAAGTAGTAAAGCAAATCTTATTGGTCCTTTACATCTTAGTATGATTTACTTTAGCAAACAGAAAACTAGAGTCTTAGACTGTTGTGGGGCGGGGGGGGGGGGCGGGAGGGCAGGTGGAATTATAGCGATCATGTGGTTCAAGGATAAGAAACAGTGGGCAGGATTTCCCCTCCCTTCTCCCCAGCTATGGCAGACACCAGCAGTCGGTAAGAGGTCTCTCTTCTTTCCCAGAGAAGGTGCAATTTCAAAAAGGCACAGACAGATGAAAATCCACAAATCCTTTTAGACATTCCTGAACTCTAGCCTAACCTCCCTTAATTTTTTATGTTTTTTATTGATTTTAGAGAGAAGAAGGAGGAAGAGTGAGAAAAAGAGAAACATCAATGTGAGAAACATCCATTGGTTGCCTTCCATATGCATCCTGTCAGGGACTGAACAAACTGGGTATGTGCCCTGACCGGGGATCAAACCTGCCACCTTTTGGGGTACAGGACAACACTCCAACTGAGCTACATGGGCTAGGGCCTGACTTCCCTTTTCTACAGATGAGGAAAGTGAGGTTCCAAGGGGCTAAGTGCCTCCTCCAAGGCCTCATGGCAAGTTAGTGGCACAGCTGAAAGGAGGACTCCAGCACGCAGATGCCGGAGCATCACCTGGGTCCTTTCTTCCTCGGGGAAGTGGGGCCTGAGGTTCAGCAGTTGGAGAAACAGGGCATCTTTTTCCAAAAAAGGCCAACAGGCCTGGAAGGGTGCCTCTGAGGCAGGGGAGTGCCAGCTGTCCTCTGTCCAGCCCCTCGCTCCCTGAGCTGGCCTTCTCTGTTCAGTGGCCACCCCAGCTATCCACTCCCATCAGTATCCCATTTATTTCCATGATGGCACTTGACAAAATCTCTAATTATCTTGTTTATCTGTTGTTCACTGATAAGAATGCTCACTGTTGACTCACAAGAATGCAAACTCCATGAAGAGGAACCTTGTTACTAGTAAATTTATTTGCTTCTGTATCTCAGTTTAGCACTTTCCGGGCACAGAGTAGGTGCTCAATAAATGTTGAGTTGATGAGTGGAAAGAACTCAAGGTTCAAACAGCACCTGCCTTGCTGTAACACCCCTCTCTAGGCCTCAGTCTTTCCAGTTTTGGAATAGGGGTTGTATTCAGTGACCCCGAGGTCTCTTCAGGTTCTGACCCCCCAGGACGAGAGGATGCAGTCTCTCTGGGGGCGGGGGCAGAGGGGGGGAGTATCTTGAGGAGGTTCCTAACTTTGGCAGAGCATCAAGGCACACTCCTCACCTGGTTCCCGGGTCCGCTACCAGCACATCATCCTTGAGCAGGCTCAGGGCCTCCTGGGTGCTGCCTCTCCACAGCAGCGAAGTGGATCGCAGCCTTCGGGGCAGCCCTGGGGAGGAGCAGTGGTCAGACCTGCTGAGCTAGCTGAGGGTGGATGCGGGGTCATTGGGTGCACTGCCCCCCTCCCCACCTTCCATGGGTTGAAAGGTAACAACAACAAAATCACCTGAAAAACAAAAATAGTCCAGCATGGATTCTAATCCTGCTTGTGTTTTAGTGGGAAAGCCACTTAACCTCTCAAGCCCCAGTCCCCTCACCTGTAATGTGAGGCACATAATTCCTCTATCGAGGGGATGATGTGAGGATTAGGTAAAATAAAATGCTTAGCATGGTGTCTGGTCATAGTAACTGCTCAAAAAAAATAATTAGCATCAACTCTAGCAGTTTGATTCCATAAAATTCTTGAGATCAGTGGCCAAACAGCTTTGGACTTATCTAACCATTTGGACTTTTCTGTTTATTAGCTGTGACAACTATTGGAAGAACCACAGGGTTTGGGTTCTCTCCACCCATCCATTCAATAATGGCTTTCCAGCTTCTGGTATTTTTGTTTTGTTTTGTTTTGTTTTGTTTTAAATATATTTTATTGATTTTTTTACTGAGAGGAAGGGAGAGGGATAGAGAGTTAGAAACATTGATGAGAGAGAAACATCCATCAGCTGCCTCCTGCACACCCCCTACTGGGGATGTGCCCGCAACCAAGGTACATGCCCTTGACCGGAATCGAACCTGGGACCTTTCAGTCCGCAGGCTGACGCTCTATCCACTGAGCCAAACCAGTTTCGGCTCCAGCTTCTGTTTTGTGCCAACAACTGTTCTGGGTCCTGGGGAATCAGTAATGAACAAAGTCCCTGCCTATGTGGAATCAGTGGAGGGGCCAGACAAGCAAATACATATTCATGCTCCAGAGAAAAATAATTTGGTCAGACGAAGGCATTGCAGAGGTGATCCTTGAGCAGGTGAGACCTGGAGAAGGTGAGAGAGAGCGCCATTCTTTTCTGTAAGAATGTCTCGGGCAGAGGGAACAGCAAGTGCAAAGGCCCAAAGGCAGGAAGGTCTTGGAAAGTTTGAGGAATAGCATGGCACAGCCGGTGTGGCTGGAGAGGAGTGAGAATGGGGAGACTTTGGCCAGTTCAGGAAACAGCAGCAGCCTGACGGGAGGAGAATCTGCTTCTCAGATCCCCCCACCTGAATTATTTGGGGCTAAGCAAGGTAAGTTCAAAACCATTCACCTGAGAGCTGGCTGGCCATCCTTCGGAGGGTGACGGGCGAAGGCCTTGGGGCTGGGCCCACCTCCTCCAGGCCATCCATCAGGCTCTGTTGTTTGGGAGCTGATGCCATGCCCAGCGGGTTGTTAATAGTGAAGGAGCTGGCATAGCGCTCCAGAGGGTCATCTAGAGAGGCTACGACACCCTCCTCCCACAGGCGGTACAGCATGAGGACTGGAAAGATCTTGGAGACACTAGAGATCCTAGACAATGTTGGGGACACAAGGGTGCAGAGAGCATACTCTTGGCCCCACAATCCATCTCTACCCTGCACCCCGGCCTCCAACTTTCTAGTATTCTAGGAAAGCACTGAATCCACTTTATTTAATGTCTCAGATGAAAGTCCACCAGCCTCTGTACAACTGGCTTTGGGATGCTTGAGAATATACCAGAGGCAGCAGGGCCGGGCTGGATGGACATTCCTGAGTATCTGCCCAATGGCAGGCCTTCCCCCAGGCCCTTCCCACTGTGGACAGACCTGGTTGGGTCATACCTCTGCCTCTCACTGGCTAAGTGGTCTTGGGCAAGTACTAGACTTTCTGGGATTCGGCTTCCTTGTCCGTTTCACAGGTTGTAGAGAGGATTGAACAAGAACATGCTCGTTAAGTGTTTGGCAAGATACCTGGCAGGTGGTAAGTGCTCAGTAAGTGACAGAAAGTGTAATTATTGTCCCCATACTTGGCCCGTAGCAGGTGCAGTGTGAATGGAACTCCTGCAATCCTCACAGCATCTCTGGGAGTAGATGGTTCACTTTGCATTGTAAGCTTTAAGGATCCTGCAGGCAGCGCCTAGGAGGGGATGTGTGCAGCAGAATGTCCCCAGGGACTTGCATCTGGGCCACTGCTGCCGATTGACAGGGACCGGGGCCAAGAGCCCAGGACCTGGTTATGGTTCCATTGTGGCACATGGACATGAGGGAGGCAGGGGACACAGGGAGCCTCTTGGAGTTAGGGAGGCTTGGGGCTAAGGGCTCTCCAGAAGCGATTCCTTCCTGACCTGTTACCTCTATGGTGTGATGTTGGGCACTCACTGGTCCTCTCTGGACTTCGGTCTCCTCATCTATAAAACTGTCAAGACTTAATAAGGGGCTTGGAAACCCCAGTCATGATTCTCTTGAGTTCCCCTACCTCCTAGGTCCTCCCTGTCCTCCCATCCCTCATTCCTCCACAGGACCCTGCAGGTCACCCGGCTGACCGGTACATGGTGTACTCATTGGGGGGGCCAGAAGCTGGGTCGGAGCCATTCTTCTTCCCGAAGTTCCCAGTCCAGAGCACGGTGTCATTGTGGATGACAACTGCAGACATGGCCGCCAGCCCTGGGGCAGACAGTGCCTGGTGCAGGATCCTCTCCACCTTGCAGGAGAAGAGCAGGAGGCTCAGAGTGTGGGTGCAGAGACACACCCCACTTGTCATCTACACACCCTGCCCATGCCCACACCACACCCTGCACACAGGTCGCCTTTCCCGGCTCCCCTTCACTCTCCACACCCCCCCCCCCCCGCCCCAGTCGCTGGAGGGGAGCCCAGTGAGCCTCCAGACTTTGGGCTCTCATACCATGGGCCCCCACTCTGGCTGCAATCAGAGCAGCTCCCCTAGAATCTGTTTTATGTGTGGGGATTCCTCATGAGATTTTTGTTCAAAGAAACATTTCCTTGGCAAAACGTAAAAGGATGGGAGTGGACAAAACTATTGATCTAGTCAAACCTTTGTCTTATGCCCTAGAACAGTGATTTTTTCAGCCCGTGCGCCACAAGTATTTTAAAAATATGCAATAGCTCCAAAAAATAAAATATGCAGTATCTGACTATTTAGTCAGGGACGCTGACCTCTTTTCCCTTAGATTGTCAAATAAAAAATGACAACAGCCAATACAACAATAGTCATGCGGTGTGAATGACTCAAAATTTATACCTATTTTTTTTTTTTTTGTCAGACAAAAAAAAAGAAATTGTTTTCGGTATGCCACACAATTTTAGTGATTAGTTTATGTGTGCCATGAGATAAGAAAGGTTGAAACTCACTACCCTAGAAAACCTCCAGTAGGCCTAGTCTGACCCCCTAGTGTTGGAGAATTCACTATTTCTAGAAGGCCCCAAAGTTCTCTATTGAACATATATTGAAAATGCCTCATTCTTTGCAATGACGAAGTGTAATGATGATGACAACAGCTAACGTATACTGGACATTTAGAATGTGCCAGGCACAGTATAAAGTGACTCTCATACATTGTCTCATTTAATCCTCACAATAAGTCAGTGCTAATTTCTCCCCATTTTACAGATGAGAGAACTGAGTCTATGAGATATGAAAGTGACTTGCTCAAGTGACTAATGGTTCGTGGAATCAGAGTTAGAATCCCATGCTAAGTCCAGCCCCTGTTCTTAATTAACTGCCTTGCTGAGTGATTTTGCATATCCTGAGTTGAGCTCTGTCTACCTGTAGCTTCCACCCCTGCCCTAGCTTTGCGTCTCTAAATCTGCTTCCTCCCCTATTGATAGTGATTCACAAGGTATTCTGATAAAGAGGTTAGCACATACTAAGGGCTCACTACATGGCAGCCATGGGGTTCATGGTTGCTTTTTCATTAATTACTATGACCCCCCCACACCCCGAGAGCCACATGGCACCCTTCTGCTCCCTCTCTTTCACAAAAGCCTCTCATGTGTTTGCAGACAGTGAGTGTGCCTCTCTGCACTGGCCTGCATCTTCTCTCACGTGGAATCATCTGCCTCCTTCCCTTCAGCTGTTTCTCCGATGACAGTTTCAAATCCCTCCACCATGCTGCTGCTCTTACCTCTCAGATCATGTTTCATTTGTCTGCATGCCTCCTGAGGTGAGTGCCCCAAGTGGGTGGGGTCTGACTGGCACAGACTAGAGCCAGCTGACAACCCCCTCTACTGTTAGGCCATCCTCAGTGGTAAAAGTTATATTGTGGGGGGTGTTTTGTTTTAATTATTTTGCAGTGGCCTCTGTGATACGGGCTCTGTCATCCTCTCCAGTCTCATCTTTCTCCCTCCACCCATGGCCCCACCAGACTGAATTGCCTCATAGTTCTTTGTATGTGCCTTGTACTTACTCTGCTGACTCTGGGTCTTGGCACATGCTGTTCCCTCTACCTGGAGCACACCTCCACCCCCACCCCCCCACCACCACCATCACCACCAAGCTCCTTTATTATTCACATGTCCATCAGTTGGGTATCTCCTATTGTTCACATCTCAGCTTAGACACCACTTCCTCCAGAAGCCTTCCCTGACCCCAAAGTCAATTCCTTTGTGCCCCCACCACAGTCCCCTAAACTTTCCCTGTCCTCACTCTTACCCCTGTGTTATCAATGTTTATTATCTTGACTGTTCCTTCATTCCCAGATTAGCAGGTTCTTAGGAACAGGACAGTGTCTTCTTTCTGCCATGTCCCTGGTGTCTAGCTCAGAGTCAGTGCTCAAAAATTACATGACGAATGAATGTCACTTCCAGTGCAGAGAGTGGCCCTCCCCTTTATCACTCAGGCCTGGCACACACCCTCCTGGGTCATACTGACCTTTTCCAGGGCCTCCTTCAACACGGGGAGAGGGTGTGCCAGGGGCACAGGCTCAGGGTGCTGGGGGCACATCCTCCCAGGGGCAGAGGGCGCTTCTGGTCCCAAGGAACCTGCCGGGAATATCACATGGTGAGAAGGAAATAGCCATCAGGATAGGAGTCTAGAGGTCATCCTAGAAGAGATGGGAAGGTGGCAGCAAGGCCAGAGCCATACCTTGGGGCCAACCCTCCCAGCTGGCAACAGCCTCACCAGGAGGATCAGGGTGCAGAGACCATCCATGGGTATCAAGGAGCAAAGAGCAGAGTGTGCCTGGAGGAGAGGGGACAGTTCCACGCACGCCACCTGCAGGTTGGCCTTCAAGATATCAATGATGCCACAGTTCCCGGTGGCAGCCCTTCTTTCTCGCACGCCCACCTTCCTCCCTCTGTGTGATCAGCAGACTTAGACAAGTTCCTGCTCCTCGGGGCAGGCTGAGCCATGTGCTGTCTGTCTCTCTTTCCCCAGTTCTGATTATATGTTTGGGTGGGGAAGTGGACTTGGGGCTCCACTTCGGCATCAGGCCTAAACCACAGGGAGAACTCAGTCTATCACCGCAGCCATGCGTCCGGGCATGGGGGACTCATGTCTCGTTCTGCTTTGGTCTGGCTGCATGGCTTCCTTGGAACCTCGGGGAAGAGGGTGTGGGCCTTGGCAGGGCAGGACTCCGTCTGGGAGAGCATCCCAATGGCCCCCAGACCTCCCCTCGTCCTCTGAAGAGCGGTGTGGAGCGGTGAGGGTACAGCACCTTGAGGAGCTGCACCCTTTCCAAGTCCTTCCTGAGACTGCCCAGAACCGAGACAAGATTGGAGGTTCACTGTGGCCATAAATTCTTTTAGCGCCTCCCAACTCTAGACTCTGGCTGGCGTTGTGACTTCCTTTGGCCAAAAGGATGAGGTGGAATTGATCATTGATCCTGGGCCTTCCCAGAATTAGGCCTTAATGCGCCTTTGCTCCCTGGGAATACTGCCCCCTCCTGGACAAGCCTGGGATAGCGGTCTTGAGAGGGAGAATCCACATGGAGGGAGAGATCCAGCTCTCCCACTGCATTCAAGAGAGAGCTCAGATTAGACCAGCAGCAGAACTGCCAGCCAGCCCACGGACTAATAGAAAGAATGAATCACTTCGTTTGAAGCCAGCAAGTTTGGGGTTGGCATTAGGATCCTCATTTTATACACAAAGGCGTCAAGGCACGGAGAGGTCATATGACTGGCCCCAAGATGCACAGAGGCCAGAGCTTCTGAGTCTAAATCTTACGATGCCCTCGGGTCAGGAGTGGCAGCTCAGAGCCCACAAGGACCCACGGGGGCGGGAGAAACTCGAGGATGTCTCTGCACTCACCGGTCTTCAGCTTGGGGAGGTAGTACTGCCACAGGAAGCAGCCGGTCATGAGCACAGAGAGCAGAAAGAAGAAGCTGCAGGAAGCTGGGAAAAGCCACTTCTTTTTTACTTTCAGCTGGCCGAGCCGCCAGCCAGCCTGGAATGGGGAAGACACAGGGCACGGCTCCCATGGGAGTCAGCCAGAGGGAAGAAAGAGAGGGACCCTACCCTGGCCCCTTCTATACCTTAAGTTCACCCAGACATAATGGAAGTCCACAGGGAAGTTCCAATATATATATATATATACATTTCACACCTGGGAAACCAAGGTCCTTCCCAGTATGACCCGTTCAACAGCTCCACCATGCATGTACCTCTGCACCTCTGCGCCTTTGCATAGCCTGTTCCTTCTGCTGGGCATACTGTCTCTCTCCTGTATATTTAGTGATACATCTCCTCCATGAGACCTTCTGCAACTCCCTTCACCCAGGTCCCCTCCAAGGCACTTGGGACAAGCCTGTTATGGTGCAAATCCAAGTCTCTCCCTAGTACAGTAGTTGTTCGACTACTTCTAGCCGATTTACCTAATGGAGGTGGAATTCTCCAAAGATTTAATCTCCTTCCCTTTCCCCAAATGAAACACCCATTCTGATCTTCATGTTTGTCATCATGCATGCTTTTATTCTTTGTGTTTATGCGTCCATCAAGAGCATGTAGTATTGTTTTGCACATTTTTAAACTTACACGAATATTATCCTACTGTATTCTCCTCCTGCACTTGATATTTTTCCACTTTGATACATATAGTTCTGGATTATTCATTTCAACTTCTGTCGAGTATGCTGCTATATGAGTATACTTCATAGTGGAATAGAGTATGGAGATGGGCCAGGCTTCCTTAAAAACGTGACCATTTTATACATTCGAGGTGGGAGCACTATGGGTAGGAGTGAAATTTCTGGGTGGTAACGTATGGCCATCTTCAGCTTAACCATATTCTCTCCTGCACTCTCCAAAGTTGTTCCAATTTACACTCCACCACCAGTGATTCTCATTGCTACCTTTCATTTGCATTTTCTCTATTGCTAATAAGGTTGAACGCCTTTTCATGTGTTTGCTATTTATATTTGGATTTGCTTTTATGTGAATGGATTGTTTTTATCCTTTGCCTATTTTTTTTCTATTCAATTTTCTTCACTTAGAGCTCTTTATAAGTTCTAGATACTTATGCTTATAGCATGTCTTTTCATGTTACGTTTATGGTAACTTTTGTTGAGAGGCAGGATAGTGTAGGGGTGAATCTGTGGCCACTTTCACACAAAAACTGATCTTGAATCTCAGTTTAACCACTTCCTGGCTGTGTGAACTTAAGGAAGTCACTCAACCTCTCTGTGCTTCTGCTTCCTGACCTGTAAAATAAAGATGATAATGGCCCTTGCCTCATAAATTTGTAAGGATTAAATGAGTTAATATATATAAAGTACATCTTGTCTGACACATTATAAGACCTATTAACTGTTATTCTTGAAGAGAGGGCTTTTGCAATGGTTTTGGTTGTTGCCAATCAAATTTATCAACACTGCCTTTTTTGTTTTCTGTGTGTGTGTGTGTGTGTGTGTGTGTGTTTGCTTAAGAAATCCTTTTCAGCCGAAACCGGTTTGGCTCAGTGAATAGAGCGTCGGCCTGCGGACTGAAGGGTCCCATGTTCGATTCCGGTCAGGGGCATGTACCTGGGTTGCAGACACATCCCCAGTGGGAGGTGTGCAGGAGGCAGCTGATCGATGTTTCTCTCTCATCGATGTTTCTAGCTCTCTATCCCTCTCCCTTCCTCTCTGTAAAATATCAATAAAATATATTTTTTTTTAAAAAAGAAATCCTTTTCACAGAGGTCTTAAATATAGATTTCTATACTTTCACACAAAAACATGTTTGGTTATAGTGTAAGGAAAGGATTTCATTTTTTTTGTTTTTCATACGAATAATCAGTCATCTCAGCACCAACTTGTCCCCCACTGGCTTGTATACTGTCTCTGAAACATACAAGTGTCTGCACATACTGGCACCTGTTTTCTAGGCTGTTTCATTTAGCGTCTCACTGAGTTTCTAGTCCATCCCTCCCTGTCAGTCCTCCCCTCTCTTCCATAACAAGGGCTGTTTCCTTACTATGTGCCAGGTGCTGCCCTACAGGAAACAATCTGGCCAGAGAGGTTTTCCCTGCTCTGACCCTGATCAACTCCATGGACCGTTCCTGCCTCTCCTCCCCTTTGCACCTTGGTGCTCCCACAGCTTGCAGTGCTCCCCTCTGTGCCTTTGCACCTGCCCTTCCCTCTGGCTGCCCTTTTCCACTGGACAAACGTGGGAAAGCCCATGACAGCTGTGAAGCCTCCTCATTCTCCCCCAGGGTCCTCTCCTCTCTGTGCACTCGTCACTGCATTGTTACAGGAACCTGCCCTGGTTACTCCTGGCTTCTCTGGCCCCGACCAGGTGGCTAGTGTCTCCAGTACCAAGATCATTCCTTCGGGGCTTTTATGCCTACAACACCTGGCACTCCACCTGGCACTGGCACATTCTCAGGAAATGTGTTTTGAACTTTACATCGTCCTGCAAGTTGAAAGACTTAGTTCACATCTTAGCTCCACTTCCTGAGTCAGTTTTAATTCTGGGCACATCCCTTCCCCTCTTGGGGCCTCCATTTCTTCAACTGCTGGAGAGGGCTGGGCTATTTGTAAAGAGGATACTGTACATCTAGAAATCCCATTTGATTTCAGAAGTATCTCCCAGCTCTAGAAGGTAGTACTCATACTGAAGCCATTCTTTATTCATAATCTCCGAAGACTGGAAACAACCTACATGTCTTTCCACTGGTGAATGGATACACAAAATTGTGGTACATCCATGCAATGGGATGTGACTCAGCTAAGTACAGGAAAGCACTACTGATGAACGCAGTGATGTGGATGAAGCTCAAATGCAATATGCAATAAGCCAGACTCAAAAGCTACAGATGATATCACTCCACTTGCACAACATTCTGAGAAAGGCACAGCTATGGGGACAGAAGACAGCTCCGTGGCTGCCTGGGGTAGGGATGGGGTAGACCACAAAGAGCAGAAAGGCGTTTGGGAAGTGATGGAGCTCATCCTATATCTTGAAATGGTGGTGGTTATAGGACTGTATGTATTTGTCAAAATTCAGAGAGCTGCACACTGAAAAAGTGGATTTTAGTGCATGTAAACTATGCCTCAGTGTTTTTTTAAAATAAAGCCGTTAAAGATCCCAGGTAGGATGTCTCTACCTGGGTGTCGCAGGTTTCTGTGAGAGGGAAGTTTGAGAGTGCTCCCCTTTGAGCATGAGCAAAGGGCCACGGGGGCGGGGCCAGTGAGGGCGCCCTGGTGGGAGGGCTGCCAGTCCCCTTAACAGGCACCAATGGCTCCACGTGTTCAGGTGAAGAATGAAGTGGTCATGGGCAGCAGATGATGGCGCTGGGATTGTCGCTCTGTGCGGTGCACCACCCCACCCTCTGCACCCCCAACTTGTAGCCCTCCTCTGGGGCCCAGCCTCATCTCACGTCTGTCTCCAATCTCGGGATTTATTCCCATAGACCCAAAAGTGCAGCCAGTATCTCTAAGCTGCTGACATGTGGACTTGCAATAGCCACTAGGAATCTCTCCCCTCTCCCATCGCTGGGGTGTGTGTGGGGGGTGGGGAGGGGGGGATTGGGAGGGGGGGAGGGGAGCTCAGGAAGAGCCAGGCTCTCCCAGCCCCCACCCATAACACAGCAACCCCAGCTCCTTCCCTGGTGGTCTCCAGCCCACAGACCCTCACCTCCTCCTCCTTCTCACTGCCCACTCTGGGACAGCCCTTCCTGTCCAGTCATACATTCAGAAACAATCCCCAAGAGCAAACTGTGTGCTGGGCACTCTGCTACCTCCTGAGGCTCAGTGCCTTGGGCCAGCATCTGTCCCCTGTGGAGCCAGCGGGACGGTGGAGCGGTCAGACACAGGCTCTGGGCCCAGGCGAGCACGACTTGATTCCGGTTCTGCCCTTACTACCTTTGGACAAAGGGCTTCACCTCTTTGAGTCGCAGTTTTCTCGTCTGCGTAATGGGAACGGCCTTTGTCCTACACCCCAGAGAATCTAGGTAAGGGTAAAGGAGACGATGCTGAAAGCCGCTCACCGGTGGGTAGCTAGTGTTGTTATGATAATTTCCCTGGGAGACAGATGTGCACAGATCATGGGCACAGAGCTCTGGGGCCTCCAAGGGACCTGTGAGTTCAGCCTTGGGGCGGGGACAACGGGAAGGAAAGCTCCACTGAGCAGGGAGTTGGGGATGAGTTGAGGGCACTCCGATCAGAGGCCTGGAGATGTGAAAAGGAAGAGAAGCCATTTTGGTTTTGAGAACTCGATGAGCTAATAGGCTTAAAGCACTCAAAGTGTCCTGGCCAGGGGTGCACAGTCTAGGAATGTGGGTGATGACGATAAAGGTGCTGAGGCCGATCTAGGCTCATATTTGAAGCAAACCTCGTGGGGCAATGCCTCACCTGGGTCTTCATTCTCTCCAAAGCGTGGAAGGTCCCAGCTGGCTGAGGATTCAGGTCCACAGCCCAGGAGACACTGTGAGTGGGAAGTTCAGTCACAGGAGTGAAGGCAGAGAGAGAGATGGCAGGGGGGTGGGGCTGGAAAGAGAGGAAGGGGACAGAGAAATGCTAGGAGGAGAAGTGGGCAAAGCAAGCCCTCCCCTTCATGAAGCCCCACCTCAAAGGCAAGGGGAGGCCAGCTCAGAAACCCTGTGAGGGTGACCAGCTATCTGGTCTGCCCAGGTCTGTCCTGACTTTTAGCATTGAACATCCCAAATTTCTCAGTCCCAACCGGAAAAGTCAGTCACACACACACACACACACACCACACACATACACCACACACACACACACATCCAAACACACACACACACACACACACACACACACACACACCACACACACACACACCCCTGACAGACCCCCAGGGTGCCTAGCCCCAACTCACCCTCTCTGGAAGGCTCAGGAAGGGCAGGGCAGTTCAGGCCCCACCATGGCTGGCCAGTGCCTCTCGGGGTCCCAGTGTTCCAGGGACAGGACTGTTCCCTGGGCTCTGAGCCGCAAGCTTCACCCAGGCTCCCCAGGGGCTGGCAGACGTGGTGCCCGATTTCCCCAGCACTAAGCCCTCTGTGCCCTCGGCCATGGGGATTAGTTCCTGGGGTCCCCCGGGCAGCCAGTGGGGAGGGGGGAACATCTGTCAGGGAGGCTGGCAGCACCACGTGACCCACGATGCTCCAGGCTGGCGAGAGAAGAAACAGTCTGTGCAGAAAGCCTTTGTCAAACCCAATATAAAAGAGACGATGGAGGGCTGCCAGGACACAGCCCACCCACCGGCCGCCCAGCCGCAGCCACCCACCCCCCGCACCAGCTCCTCCACCACCTCTGAGGAACTGAGTCTCCAAGGAACGCAGTTTGGAGACCACTGGGGCCAGCCTAGTACTTTTGTTTCATTTATTTTTTTATTAATTGGTTTTGAGAGAGAGAGAAACATTGCTTGTTGTCCGCTTATTTATGCACTCATTGTTTGCTCTTTGTATGTGCCCTAACCAGGGATCAATTCAAAACCTTGGCATATCAAGACAACATTCTAACCAACCGAGCTGCCGGGCCTGGGCAAGCCTCATTGTTAAACATTCGGATAACTCGGTTCAAATTCCAATTCTGTCCCTGCCTGTGTGGCCTTGGGTAAGTCATGCCTTCTTTGTTTTTCATCTATAAAATGGAGATAAGCCCTAGACCATTTTCCTCAGTGGAACCTGAAGGGTCACAGGTTCAATTCTGGTCAAGGGAGCTTGCAGGAATTGATGTGTCTCTCACATCGATGTTTCTCTCGGTGTGTCTTTCCCCCTCCCTTTCACTCACTTAAAAAAAAAATCAATGGGGTCGGCCTTGGAGCGAGGTGAACGCGCGCGGACCCCGCACCGGTCGCGGACCCGCCATGGGCCCGCCCAACCCCGGGCTCCGCGCCGCGCGAGTACCATCCTAAAGCCAGAATTGAAGCTACAAGATGGCTGATCAGGACCCTGGGGGCATCAGCCCCCTCCAACAGATGGTGGCCTCAGGTGCCGGGGCTGTGGTCACCTCCATCTTCATGACCCCCCTGGACGTGGTGAAGGTCCGCCTGCAGTCTCAGCGTCCCTCAGTGACCAGCAAACTGATGCCTCCCTCCAGACTCTGGAGTCTCTCTTACACCAAATGGAAGTGCCTCCTCTACTGCAATGGTGTTCTGGAACCCCTGTACCTGTGCCCAAATGGTGCCCGCTGTGCCACCTGGTTTCAGGACCCCACTCGCTTCACTGGCACTATGGATGCCTTTGTGAAGATTGTGAGACACGAGGGCACCAGGACCCTGTGGAGTGGCCTCCCAGCCACCCTGGTGATGACTGTGCCAGCAACCGCCATCTACTTCACGGCCTATGACCAACTCAAGGCCTTCCTGTGTGGTCGAGCCCTGACCTCTGACTTCTATGCACCCATGGTGGCTGGTGCATTGGCCCGCTTGGGCACCGTGACTGTGATAAGCCCCCTAGAACTGGTACGGACAAAGCTGCAGGCTCAGCATGTGTCATACCGGGAGTTGGGTGCCTGTGTTCGAACCTCCGTAGCTCAGGGCGGCTGGCGCTCACTGTGGCTGGGCTAGGGCCCCACTGCTCTTCGGGATGTGCCCTTTTCAGCCCTGTATTGGTTCAACTATGAGCTGGTAAAGAGCTGGCTGAGTGGGCGCAGGCCAAAGGACCAGACATCAGTGGGCATCAGCTTTGTGGCTGGTGGCATCTCAGGAACGGTGGCTGCCATCCTGACTCTACCCTTCAATGTGGTGAAGACGCAACGCCAGGTTGCGCTGGGAGCCATGGAGGCTGTGAGAGTGTCACCTGTGCACGCCGACTCCACTTGGCTGCTGCTGCGGAGGATCCGGGCCGAGTCTGGCACCAGGGGACTCTGCAGACTTCCTCCCAAGGATCATCAAGGCCGCCCCCTCCTGTGCCATCATGATCAGCACATATGAGTTGGGCAAAAGCTTCGTTCAGAGGCTCAACCTGGAACAGCCTCTGAGCCAGTGAGAGGAACGAGGGGAATGAGGGCCCCATCTCTTCCTTGGATGGTGTGGGGCAGGAGGAGTCTGAGCCAAGTGCCTTGTCCTCAGGGGAAGGGGCCTCATTTTTTTCCTCTCAGCTCAGCCCCAAGGGTACCAGCCCATCCGTTGGGCCTGCCCAGGCCCCTATCAGACAGCTTTCTTCCTGCTGGTCCTCATCCCAAGCCCCGAGGATAATCACTTTTCCACCCAACCCCCCAAGTTCAAGACCAAATCTGTTCACACTTTCCTCCCCCTGCCCTCTCGCCCATTTTCCTGTGTTTGTTGTAGCTGGGCCTGCCTGCCCCCAAGGCCCATAGAACCCTGGACCTGGCCAGTCTGAACCCACTGCTGTTAATTCATTGAGTGTAAAGATGATGAATTAAAAAAAAAAAAATCAATGGTACCCAGCCGTGGTGGCTCAGTGATTGAGCGTCGACCTATGAACCAGGAGATCACAGTTCGATTCCCAGTCAGGACACATACCTGGGTTGCAGGCTTGATCCCCAATCATGCAGGAGGCAGCCAACCAATGATTCTCTCTCATCATTGATGTTTCTATCTCCATCTCCCTTCCTCTCTGAAATCAATAAATATAATTTTTTAAATATATTTTTATTGATTTCAGAGAGGAAGGGAGAGGAAGAGAGAGATAGAAACGTCAATGATGAGAGAGAATCATAGATCGGCTGCCTTCCGCACGTCCCCTACTGGCGGTTGAGCCCACAACCTGGGCATGTGCCCCTGACCGGAATTGAACCTGGGACCCTTTAGTCCGCAGGCCAATGCTCTATCCACTGAGCCAAACCAGCTAGGGCAGTGGTCGGCAAACTCATTAGTCAACAGAGCCAAATATCAATAGTACAACGATTGAAATTTCTTTTGAGAGCCAAATTTTTTAAACTTAAACTTCTTCTAATGCCACTTCTTCAAAATAGACTTGCTGAGGCCATGGTATTTTGTGGAAGAGCCACACTCAAGGGGCCAAAGAGCCACATGTGGCTCGCGAGCCGCAGTTTGCCGACCACGGAGCTAGGGCAATAAACATAATTTTTTAAATATATATTTTATTGATTTTTGCAGAGAGGAAGGGAGAGGGATAGAGAGTTAGAAACATCGATGAGAGAGAAACATCGATCAACTGCCTCCTGCACACCCCCTACTGGGGATGTGCCTGCAACCAAGGTACATGCCCTTGACCAGAGTCGAACCTGGGACCCTCAGTCCACAGGCCGATGCTCTATCCACTGAGCCAAACCAGTCAGGGCAACATAATTTTTTAAAAAGCTATAAAGGCAATGGGTATTTATGAGAAAGGGAAGGGGAAAATTACATCAGTAGAACGAAGACATTTCTGTTGGCGCAGATAATAGAACATGATAATGTTAATTCTAAACCATGTTTTTCATTTTCAGGCCACTAATCATCTGTCTAGTCATCATAACTGCTTTCCTATTATCATTGCAAATGTTCTTTTGCAAGGCATAAGGTTGCTTAGGTCCCATCCCAAGGTTATTGTGCCCTGTTTTTAACATTCCAAGGGCTGAGGTATAAGGCAGTTCCTCTGGATGGCAGCTCTGGCATTTTAAAGTGGCTCCATCCTATCTAATAAAAGAGTAATATGCAAACATCACTCCAACACACAAGGTGGCTGCCCCCATGTGGTCAAAGATCCTGCCCCCATGTGGACACAAGATGGCCACCACAAGATGGCCAGCAGGGGAGGGCAGTTGGGAGGAACCAGGCCTGCAAGGGAGGGCAGTTGTGGGCGATCAAGCCTGCAGGGGAGGGCAGTTAGGGGTGACCAGGCCGGCAGAGGAGGGAAGTTGGGGGTGACTGGGTCTGCAGGGAAGGGCAGTTGGGAGGGACTCAGGCCTGCAGGGGAGGGCAGTTAGGGGTGACCAGGCCTACAGGGGAAGGCAGTTAGGGGCAAACAGGCTGGCAGGGGAGCAGTTAGGCATCAATCAGGCTGGCAGGGGAGTGGTTAGGGGGTGATCAAGGCTGGCAGGCAGAAGCAGTTAGGGGCAATCAGGAAGGCAGGCAGGCGAGCAGTTGGGAGCCAGCAGTCCTGGATTGTGAGAGGGATGTCCGACTGCCCGTTTAGGCCCGATCCCGGTGGGTTTGGGCCTAAATGGGCAGTCGGACATCCCTCGAGGGGTCCCAGATTGGAGAGGGTGCAGGCTGGGCTGAGGGACACACACCCCCGTGCACGAATTTCGTGCACCGGGCCTCTAGTTTATGATATTGTTTACAATGGAGAACTTTTACAAACCTCTGCTGTCTGGGTCCCAACCCCAGAGACCCCCCTGGAGTGCCACCTGGGCGTCACAATTTTTGAAGACTCCTTGGTAATTCTACTGTGTGGTCAAGGTTGAGAGCCATGGCCTCGGACCAGTGTGTGTCCAGCTCATTTCAAATGTGTGTAGGAATCGCCTAGGGATTGAGTTAAACTGCAGGTCCGAGTCAGTGGGTCAGATGGTACAGGAGAGTCTACATTTCTCACAAGAACCCAGGTGGTGTCGATACGGGTCCGAGGACCACCCTGTGAGGAGCAAGGCTCTGCAGTTTGTGGACTGCACCAGCTTCCACATCATCATTGTCATTGCCTCCCAGCCACCCTGTGGTTGGACGCGGCTTGAATTAATATCTCTCTTTGCTGATGCTCAGGGTGGGTATGTGAATGGGTAGAGGCAAGCTTTCTGGATCTTCTATAACCCCCTATGGCTGGCCTGGAAAGGGGATTGGTCAATTAGAGTGAGAAGAGAGCTGAGTGGTTTTATCCAAACTCCGCATTGTATGGCTGGTGAAACAGGCTCTGGGAGGGGAGGTCATATAGCAAGTGGGGTGACAGCGATGGAGCTGGGATCCAGGTTTTGTCCATTGCACCTGGCTGCTTGGCTCCTCTTTCCTGAGGCTCAGAGTAGGCTGGGCAGCCTGCCCCCGGGTCACAGACTGCGTGGTGACAATGTCCCAACAATCCCCAGGGGCAGGTCTGTTCTGTGCCCATTTCACATCTGAGGAAACTGATGCTCTGACAAGTGAGGTTCCAGGAAGTGGCAGGACTGGGATTTGGACCCAGGAGTCCTTGCTGATCCCGGGACACGAATGCATCTCCATGTTGTCTCCCCATTGGACGAGGAGGTCCTCTAGGGCAGTGTTCTGGTGGTCCGTGAGGTCCAAAAGGTTGGCGACCGCTGCTCTAGGGCAGTGGTCGGCAAACTCATTAGTCAACAGAGCCAAATATCAACAGCACAACGATTGAAATTTCTTTTGAGAGCCGAAAACCGACTTCTGCGCATGGGCCACGAAGTTTCAATCGCACTGTACGTGCGCGACCGCATGTGGTATTTTATGGAAGAGCCACACTCAAGGGGCCAAAGAGCCGCATGGGGCTCGTGAGCCGCAGTTTGCCTACCACTGCCCTAGGGGTCAGCAAACTTTTGGCTCTGTTGACTAATGAGTTTGCCGACCACTGCTCTAGGGCAAGGACTGCTTCTCATTTTGGTTTGTCACCAAACCAGGACTGAATGTCTGGATCAGTCAATCCCCTTCAGGGTTCTGCACCTCTTCGGATCAGACCTCACCCCCAGGACACCAGCTCCTCTGTGGGAGCTTGCCCATTGCCCCTGGCCCCAGTCCCAATGAAACCATTTCTCACTGCCCAGACTAACCTGCCCCTCAGGATTTTAGCTAAAATCCATAGCATGTCATATAGAAAAGTAGCCACACGGTGGCAATAGATACCCATGTGTAGCTACTGGAGCCACCGCCTCTGAAGAATTTGTCCTTGAGTGCTCTTCCTGCAGGCGTTTGTCCAAGGACTTTTTCCCTCCATGAACCAAGATAATCTCCACAACTGCCCCTCAGGAGAGGAAGGAGTTAATCATCTTCTCTATAGCTGAAAGATCCTATGAGTCCTTTGCTTAAAGAACCTTCAATGGTTGCCTGCTGCTCTTTGGAAAAATCATAATCCTTATCTGCTACACTGATTGTTATACAGACCGTTAGAAGGTTCCCAAGTTCAAGTGGACTAGACTTTAGAGACTAAACCTCAACCGGTGGACTCTTGAGTCAGACTGCCAGAGTTCAGATCCCAGCCCCACCGCTTATTATTTACTAGAGGCCCGGTGCACGGATTCATGCACCGGTGGGGTCCCTCAGCCTGGCCTGCACCCTCTTGCAATCTGGGACCCCTCGGGGGATGTCGGGCTGCCGGTTCTGGCCCAATCCCTGCAGGCTGGCCTACAGGGATTGGTCCGAAACCGGCAGTCCAACATCCCCTAAGGCAGTGGTTCTCAACCTTTCTAATGCCATGATCCTTTAATACAGTTCCTCATGTTGTGGTGACCCCCAACCATAAAATTATTTTTGTTGCTCCTTCATAACTGTAATTTTGCTACTGTTATGAATCGTAATGTAAATATCTGTGTTTTCCGATGGTCTTAGGCTCTACAGCAGCGGTTCTCAACCTGTGGGTTGTGACCCACAGGTTGAGAACCGCTAGCAGGGTCACCAGGGATGTAGTAGTGCGCAAAGCGGCAGGTGGCCAGAGAGGAGCCCAAGCCCAGGCAGGCGCCACACCGTTCCCGCTCATCCCGGCCCCGCTGCGCCTGCCACTGCCTCCGCTCAGTAGCACTGCCGCAGAGGCGGGAGAGGCTTGCGCCCCCAAAGCTGTGCTCGCCAGCCTTGAGCCAGGCGTCTGGAGCCCATCGGTCAGCTGAGCAGCACTCACACTGTGGGAGCACACTGACCACCAGGGGGCAGCTCCTGTGTTGAGCATCTGCCTCCTGGTGGTCAGTGCACATCATAGCGACTGGTCGTTTGGTCACTTAGGCTTTTATATATATAGATGTGACTTGGGTCGAATTTCTTGGCTTCACTTGGACCTCAGTGTGCTCATCTGTACAAGGGTATTGAAATGGAACTTGCACCCATGGGTGGGAGCAAGGATTACATGAGCTAAGACACCTAAAGCACACGGTGCCAGGCTGGCTCACAGCAAGCGCTCCATAAACAGTAGCCACTATTGTTACTGGCGGTGTGTTTCCCTCTCCTCTTGGGCTCCTGAGGATCTCTTCTCCTTCTCTCTTGCCCTCTCTCCATCTCTCATTCTGTCCTTTTTCTCCACTTCCTCTCCCCACCTTTCCCATTCCCTTCTTGCCTGCTCTTCTCATGCCCACTCTGTTTTCTCCTCTCCACCTCTCTTCTTCCACTTTCAGAACTCATTCCAATGGTCCCATCCTTCTTTGTGGTATTATTGATTTCTCTTATCTGGGGAAGATGTCCAGGTTTCAGAACTAGGAGCAGAACTGCTACACTGACTGTTACACAGAAGGTTAGAAGATTCCCAACTTCAAGTGGACATGACTTCCGAGACTCCTGTTGGGTTCCTCTCTTTACCCCTCACCTGAGCTCTTTCTTCTAAGCTCTACCTCTCGACGTGGCTTGCTTCCCAGACTATTCTGAGGTCACTCTTTTGTCCCCAATTCACTCCAGAACATTCCCAGAGAGAGAAAATGCCTGTCCCCACCCTCAGCATCAGGACTGTTCAGAAAGAAGAATGTGGCTGAAAAGATATCAAGGACAAATTAAATTTTAAAAAGAAAAACATCTCTCCTAAAGAATCTATGAAGCTACTTAGCATTTTCCCCAGACACGCTCTGATTGACTCACTAATTGATCTGTTTGCTCACAAACCCGTTGACTCAATCACCATGTGGCCACTTTTCTTTTTTTTTTTAATTTAATAAATCTTTATTGTTCAGATTATTACAATTGTTCCTCTTTTTTCCCCCCATAGCTCCCATCCACCCGGTTCCCACCCCATCCTCTGCCCTTACCTCCCCCGCACTGTCCTCATCCATAGGTGTACGCTTTTTGTCCAGTCACTTCCCGCACCTCCCACACCCCTTTCCCCCTGAGAATTGTCAGTCCACTCCCTTTCTATGCCCCTGATTCTATTATATTCACCAGTTTATTCTGTTCATCAGATTTTTTATTCAATTGATTTTTAGATTCCCTTGTTGATAGACATGTATTTGTTGTTCATAATTTTTATCTTTACCTTTATCTTCTTCTTCCTCTTCTTAAAGAATACCTTTCAGTATTTCATATAATACTGGTTTGGTGGTGATGAATTCCTTTAGCTTTTTCTTATCTGTGAAGCTCTTTATCTGACCTTCAGTTCTGAATGATAGCTTTGCTGGGTAGAGTAATCTTGGTTGTAGGTTCTTGCTATTCATCACTTTGAATATTTCTTGCCACTCCCGTCTGGCCTGCATAGTTTCTGTTGAGAAATCAGCTGACAATCGTATGGGTGCTCCCTTGTAGGTAATTAACTGTTTTTTCTCTTGCTGCTTTTAATATTCTCTCTTTGTCTTTTGCTCTTGGCATTTTAATTATGATGTGTCTTGGTGTGGTCCTCTTTGGAGTCCTTTTGTTTGGGGTTCTGTGCGCTTCCTGGACTTGTAAGTCTATTTCTTTCACCAGGTGGGGGAAGTTTTCGGTCATTATTTCTTCCAATAGGTTTTCAATATCTTACTCTCTCTCTTCTTATGGCACCCCCATAATTCGGATGTTGGTATGCTTGAAGTTGTCCCAGTGGCTCCTTACACTATCTTCAAATTTTTGGATTCTTTTTTCTTTTTGCTTTTCTGGTTGAGTGTTTTTTGCTTCTTTGTATTTCAACTCTTTGACTTGATTCTTGTGGTCCTCTAGTCTGCTGTTAGGTCTCTGTATAATATTTTTTATTTCAGTCAGTGTATGTTTAATTTCTAGTTGGACTTTTTTCATATCCTCGAGGGTCTCACTAAATTTATTGGCCTTTTCTAGGATATTCTTGAAAAACCTTATAACCGTGGTTTTGAACTCTATATCCAGTAGTTTGTTTTCCTCCAGGTTTCAGAACTATGGTTCTTTCATTTGTGATCTGTTTCTTTGTCTCTGCATTTTTGCTGCTTCCCTGAGTTGGTAGAGTAGCTTTGTGTGGTAGGTGTCCTCTAGGGCCCAGTGGCTCAGCCTCCCCAGTTACCTGAGGTGGACACTCTTGGTGCACTCCTTTGTGGGCTGTGTGCACAGCCTTGTTGTAGTTAAGTCTTGATTGTTGTTGGTATCACTGGGAGGAATTGACCTCCAGGCCAGTTGGCTGTGAGGATCAGCTGTGTCTATGCTGGGAGAACTTCTGTGCTGGAGACACTCTTATGAGACAAGACTTGCAAAATTGCAAAAGCCTCTGTGCTCAGCTTGGGTGGAGCAGAGTTTCAGGGCGGAGCAGACAGCCTTGGTTTCCCATCAGCCCTACCCCATGAAGCCCCTGGGTCTCAGTGTCCCTCAGTAATCACTGCAAGCACCTCTGAGAGAAAGCGGCCCTCGGGTTTCGTCCGCTGCCAGACAGTCCAGTTTCTCCCTGAATGAGTCGGGGTTCCCAGAAACTGGCCCGGAACTGGAGTTCAGCGCAGTTGGGAGCTTTCGTCTCCCTCCCGCTTTAGAAAGCCAGCCACGCACTCAGCCTCCCATGCATTCAGCAGTCAGTCCTCTCTGCGCGCGCGCCTCTGGACCTCTGCCTTCCGCAGCTCCTGAGTCTCAGTGTGCTTTCTCTTTTCCTGACAGTCCAGAGTCCCCCCAAATGAGTCTGGTTTCCCAGCGTCTTGCCCGGGACTGGAGTTCAGTGCAGTTGGGAGCTTCCTTCTCCCTCCCACTTTAGAAAGCCAGCCGTGCACTCAGCCGCCTATGCACACAGCCGCCCGTCCTCTCTGCGTGCGAGTCTCCATACCTCAGCCTTTTGCAGCTCCTCTGAATCTCAATGTGCTTTCCTCTTTTCTTCTAGTTGTAGAATTTCCACTCAGCCAGCTTTCCTGTGGTTCTGGATGGTGTCCGTTTTGTCTTTTAGTTGTAGTTTTGATATTGTTGTACGAGGCAGCAGTTTAGGTGTTTACCTATGCCGCCATCTTGGTTTCTCCGTGACCACTTTTCTATATGACTTTTTGAGGGCCTACCATATGCCAGGGGTTACACTTGGGTCTGAGGGAGGACATAAGGGCAAAGCAGACATAACAACATATACCCATTGTCAACACATATATATTGAGCACCTACTAAGTGCTGAACACTGTTCTAGGTGCTTGAAATATCTCAGTGAACAACACTGACAAGGATCCCTAACCTCATAGAGCTTATATTCTAGCAGGAGCAGCATAATAAATGTGAGAATAAACAAGTAATATTTTCTGTCAAAGAAGGGAGTTTAGACAGCCGCCATTTTGGGTCACGTGACTTGGCAGCTGCCATTTTTGCTGGAGTGACTTGCAGCTCTTCTGGGGGCTGCCATTTTGAAACAGCAAAGGTCAACCCCTTCCTTTAAATTAGCCAATCACACAAGAGTGTGAGCCTAGAAACCGGTTTGGCTCAGTGGATAGAGCATCGGCCTGCGGACTGAAGGTTCCCAGGTTCGATTCCGGTCAAGGGCATGTACCTTGGTTGCAGGCACATCCCCAGTAGGGGGTGTGCAGGAGGCGGCTGATCGATGTTTCTCTCTCATCGATGTTTCTTTTTTTTTTTTTTTTAAATATATATTTTATTGATTTTTTACAGAGAGGAAGGGAGAGGAATAGAGAGTTAGAAACATTGATCAGCTGCCTCCTGCACACTCCCCACTGGGGATGTGCCTGCAACTGAGGTATATGCCCTTGACCGGAATCGAACCTGGGACCCTTCAGTCCCCAGGCCGATGCTCTATCCACTGAGCCAAACCAGTTAGGGCTCATCGATGTTTCTAACTGTCTATCCCTCTCCCTTCCTCTCTGTAAAAAATCAATAAAATGTATTTTTTTTAAAAAAGAGTGTGAGCCTAAGCTCTGTGACCAATCAAGAGTGAGGGACAGATCATGTGAGTCAGGCATAAAAGCCCAAGCAGACCGCCCTCTCAGTGTGCTCATGCTCCCAGACCATGCACGCCCTCCTGAAGGAGTAAAGATATTTACCTTGCTGGCTGGCTCCTGAGTGTGCTTTGTGTTATACCAGGACCCCTGATTTTGGGGGCTCACCTTATTTCTAACATTTTGGGGGCTCATCCGGGATTCCGTTTTGTCTCTATGGAGGACAATTGGAACCCTCACCTGAGGAGACGCGCCCCACTGCCTAGTTGCAGTGGCCTCGGTGAGGAGGGACAGCCATTTCCACCCCTCCCCCTCGGCCAACTTCAAGCTCAGGATCAAGAGTCAGCCAGCAACACAGGAAGGGCGCAGACAAGGAAGAACAACAGGTAACCTCATGCATGAGCCAAGGTGGGGAATCAGACTGAGTACTACTTTGGTGATTGTACTACTCAGAAGTCGAGCATATGTGACTGGGATGTGTCTTGGACATAAAGCGAGTGCAGAGTTCTGCTCTGCAGTTCCATTCTCCCACAAGGGAAGCAGCCAGAGAGGGATGAAGCAGATCTCGGGGAATGCGAGACATCTCCAATATGGGGGATTGAGCACAGTGCAAGAAATCTCCAGTATGGGAGGTTGTGCACATAGTCACAAGGGACTTGCTGAGGATGAGAAACAAATTCTAGGCCTAGGGCAGGCGTTCTCAAACTACGGCCCACGGGCCACATGCGGCCCGCTGAGGACATTTATCCAGCCCGCCAGGTGCCGCTGCCTGTCCTGCTTAGCAGCCGACTCGTCCCGGGCCCGCAGTGCGCATAGGAATTTGTTCATAGTTTTTTTTTTAAACTATAGTCCAGCCCTCCAACGGTCTGAGGGACAGTAAACTGGCCCCCTGTTTAAAAAGTTTGAGGAACCCTGGCCTACGGAATACATTCCCCTGGATAGTCTATTGGGGAGAATGCTGAGGCTCAGTGCAAGGACAGTCCCTGAACCAGGGACAGGAGACATTGCTCTGCTTCAGTGGTTTGTTTTGTTTTGTTTTGTTTTTTTATGCAGGGCATTCCATGGTGTCTGTAGGTTGTGTGCATCTGTACAAGAGTGGTTCTGTTGATGTTTTATGTCTCTTTGTTGTTTAGTTTAATTTGTTTAAAGATGGGGCACATCCCACTCTGGGGGAGCCCAGCTATTTGTGGCAAGGCTGAACACGTGGCAGAGAGGGCAGGAACGTCTCAGCAGCTGCCAAGAATTCTTAACCTTGGGGATACTTCCTGCTTTCCCTCTCAGGGCGTCAGCCACCAGAAACTCTTAGCTAGTGAGATTGTTTTTGTCTGTGTGTCTGTAATGTAATTTTGGTTACTGGTTTCCATCTTTTGGGGACTTAATTTACTGGGGATAAAGATTATGTGGGGAAGTAGGGATTACAGGCATGGGGAAGTAAGCAATAGGGCTAGGGTGGGACTCCATTGTTTGGGGAACAAGGTTAATGTTTCCATGATGGTGGGCAGTTCTTGAATGAGAATCCAAGGTTGACTCCCAGGTCCCGGGGGTGTACAATTCCCAGATTTTTTATCCTAACACTGGGAGGAGCAGATTTGCAGAAGTACCCTCCAGCAGGCTGTAAAATAGCAGTGGAGGAGGGGAGCACTCCCATTTTGTAAAGAATAACCCCGTGAGTAGTCCCTACTATAAAATTTGTCAAGAAAATGCCTCAGGTAATAATAATTGGCTTTAAAATCTCAAAGTTGTTAAGACATAATAAATAGATGTAACTAAAATAAAGGATTTATGATAAAGCTTTTCAGTGATAGATAGATATATATGCCTAAACATAGTTTTGCAAAGTCTTTGGTAACTTAAAACTTTGGAGTTTGCTGAGTTAAATGGTAAAAATTATTAAATATTAAGGTATTTTGAGATAACAGGGTACTGAAATGTTAATCTGAGTATGCCTCATATGGAGAATCTAGAGGATAGATTTGAATCTGTTAATGAATAAATCTTGTATTTTATTTAAAATAGCTCTTAGAAATGTGAACATATTGCTAATATGAGTAATGTTAATTCTAATTGGATAAGCAGAATAGGGAAACTGAGATGGTTCTAGTAAGTCCCATCTTCCCTAAACCAAGGACACTTAAGAGTAAATGATTTGCATTTTGCCTCCCTAACCAGAGGGCAAATAGTTTATATCAAGTACTCAGGGAGACAGAGAGCAGAAATCCAATTAATGTAATTTGCTGGCCATACCCAAGGACAAATGAAGTAAATTAAGTTAAACTTTTTCTTTCTTTTTTTTGTAAATATATTTTTATTGATTTTAGAGAAGAAGGGAGAGGGAGAGAGAGAGAAGCACCAATGATGAGAAAGAATAATTGATTGGCTGCCTCCTGCACACCCCCTACTAGGGACTGAGCCCACAACCCAGAATTGAACCCAGGACCCTTTAGTCCATAGGTTGACGCTCTATCCACTGAGCCAAACCAGCTAGGGCAGTTAAACTTTTTCTTGACCTAGAATTAGCTTTAGGTCATTCCAATAGGCCCTGAATGCCCCAAGATCTTACTACAATGAAGACTAGGGACCAATTTCTTAAGAACTATGTACTGGGTATCTCTTCTACTTTAATGTCTCTCAGGTTAGAAGGCCTCCTGGCTCAAAGCCCTCCTCTTGAGTTTCCAGTTCATTGCCATCGACCAGGATACTACGTTCGTTCTAATCAAGACTTGGAAGGGAAACAAGTTAAAACCCTCCCAGGAAGGACCCTACCTGTCTTACTTACCACAGAGACTGCTATTCAGACTGCAGCACGAGGTTGCATCTATCACACACAAGGTTAAGGGCAGACCACCAGCTTTTCCGGGGGGAGACCTCTCAACTTGGACATAGCCCCTTAAAATTAATGCTAAAAACTGTGAGCTGTCTTAATAATTATCATGTCCTGGGCTCTATTTGCTTTAGGGCTCTGGAAAATCGCAGGGGCTTACAGTGTGGGCTGGAGAAATGTGTACAATCCAGATCATGCTTACCCAGTTAAGTTATTGGTTATAGATAACTTGAATGATTTAGATATTTCAGCCTTTAACCAAAAGATTGGATAGGAATAGATTTAGGAATAGATGTCTCAGGACAAGATCCCCTCGGCCACTGTCACCACCATGCAAATAGTAGATATAAGGGAACGAATGCCTGGGTGGAATGGAGTAAATATTCTGTACGTGCCCTAAATAAAAGCAACTGTTATGCTTGCGTGGCAGGAAGGCTAGAGGCCCAAGTGGTCCCATTTTCATTTGGATGGACCTCGGACAGTAACAGGATGGAATGTGTGCTTGCCCTATATCAGGAGGAAACCACCAGGGGAAATACTTCCTGTAAGACTCTCTCCCTGTTGTTCCCATCCAACAGAGGTAAAGAGCAGGAATTCCTCAAAACGATCCGGCCCCCATCTTCCAACGCAAACTGCACCTCCTGCCTCTCAAGGGGGGGAACAGTGCTCGGAGTTTATGGGAAATTTATCTGGATGTGTAAATGGCCAAGTATCCTCAGAAGCCAATGGTTCTGTCGATACCTCATGCTGATGTCTGGTGATATTGTGTGGCACCATTACTTGTGGCCTTGCCCAGCAGTTGGAGCAGAACTTGCTCCCTGATACAATTGGCTATCCCTTTCACTTTGGCATATCATAAACCTTTTTCAATGGACAGACAGACTAGGAAGAAGAGAGTCCAGGGGGCTCCTTTGATCCCCATATGAACAGAGATCCCATTGGGGTTCCAGGAGGAGTGCCAAATGAGTTTAAGGTTAGAAATCAGATCACTGCAGAATTTGAATCTGTCCTGTTCTGGTGGTCCACCATAAATAAGAATGTGGATTGGATTAGTTACCTATATGTATAAAAGGCTAAGTGACCACCCTTCTGACCATCCAACCAACCTGCCGGTATATATCACCCACACTGGCAATTTAAAAATTAACGTTGATTCGCGCATGTGTGATACATATAAAGCCCTCGCTGGCGCCAATCTAGACAGAGTAGGGATATTCCTACCTGAACCCATTTTTGGACATGGTCAGTTATATGTTACTTTCTCTTGAGTTCAAAGAGTGTGTGATGTTAAAGTTGTAAATACTTCATCACAAGGGAAATTAGTCAAGCACTCTGAAAGTGTTTTTACTCTTAATGTGGTGTACAGGGAGATATTAGAATAAGTTAATCAATTTATCAGTCATTGTTATTATCAATGTTGTTTTTATGTCATGTCTTTGTTGTTGTTATATCATGTTTTTTTTTTTAATTAATTTCCTTTCAATGAGCACAAATCCATGCACCGGGCCACTAGTATTTACTATAACCAGCAAAGGATGGCTAACTATACTCAAGATGCAGTTAAAGGTATAGCTGAACAACTATATGCCACCAGCAGGATGATGTGGGAAAATAGATTGGCCTTGGATATGATTCTGGCAGAAAAGGAGGAGTATGTGTAATGTTGGGGGGTGGGGGGGGCAGTGTTGTACATTCATCCCTGACAACACAGCTCCAGGCAGAACCATCACTAAGGCCCTACAGGGATTAACAACTCTAGCTAATGAGTTAGCTGAGAATCCTGGGATTGAGGATCCTTTCTCCGATTTAGCAATGGTTTGGAGAATGGAAGGGAATGACAGTAGTGGATGTTATATTATCCCATATTTGAGAGGTCTTATCTAAAGGTTAATTGAAACCACATTGACCAAACAGCAAAATAATCTTCTCCTAGACACTGCAGAGCAGGAAAGTCATTTAGCCAAGTTTGAAGAAAAGAGTTAAATAAGAAAAGGGGGGAATTGTGAGAATAAACAACTAATATTTTCTGTCAAAGAAGGGAGTTTAGGCAGCCATCATTTTGGGTCAAGTGACTTTCAGTTCCCCTGCAGGCCACCATTTTGAAATGGCAAAGGTCAACCCCTCCTTTTAAATTAGCCAATCACGCAAGAGTATGAGCTTAAGCTCTGTGACCAATCAAGAGTGAGGGACAGCCCTAACCGGTTTGGCTCAGTGGATAGAGCGTCAGCCTGCGGACTGAAAAGTCCCAGGTTCGATTCCGGTCAAGGGCATGTACCGTGGTTGCAGGCACATCCCCAGTAGGGAGTGTGCAGGAGGCAGCTGATCGATGTTTCTCTCTCATCGATGTTTCTAACTCTCTATCCCTCTCCCTTCCTCTCTGTAAAAAAGCAATAAAATATATTTTTTTTTAAAAAAAAAAAGAGTGAGGGACAGATCATGTGCATCAGGCATAAAAGCCTGAGCGGACCACCCGCTCAGTGTGTGCATCATACTCCCAGACCCTGTGCCTGCACACCCCCCTGCAGGAGTAAAGATATTTGCCTTGCTGGCTGACTCCCAAGTATACTTTGTGTTCTACCAGGACCCCTGATACTGGGGGCTCGCTGTATTACTAACAATAAATAAGCTAATTGGTATGTTAGAAAGTGACACCTGCTATGGAAAAATAAGTAGAACCAGGTAAGAGGGGCAGGTTATAAATATTAAACTGGGCAGTCAGGGTGGCCTCGTTGAGAAAGAAATATTTAACAGATCAGCTAAAGGAAGAAAGGGAGTTAGATATACAGACAACCGAGGAAGAGCATCCATGGTGGGGGGAATATCCAATGCAGAGGCCTTAGGATGAGACTGTGCCTAGCTTAGGGACCTGTATCAAAGATACACTTTAGAAAATCACTGGCATGTAACAGTATATGACATTTAAAGCCATCACTATGGGAATGAGATGGAGTAAAGAAGGGATCCGAGGATTGAGCCGCGAGGTCCAGAGATGTGAGTACTGGGTGAAGGTAAGGACCACAAAGGCTCAAAGAGAAATCAGAAAACACCAGCAAGGCCTTCACTGGGGAAACTTAGAAGCAGAGGTAGGCAGTGAATGAGACGTTGGGTTCTCTGTCCAACCTCCCATCATGGAGAGAGGCGTGGGGTTAGGGCATGGCTGGAAACATCCTGGGGTGTGCTCCAGGAGAGGAACTCCTATCACATGCACTCTCCACTCTCATTAGTCTACTTCTTTTTTAAATATATATATATTTATAAATATATATATATTATTGATTTTTTACAGAGAGGAAGGGAGAGAGAGTTAGAAACATCGATGAGAGAGAAACATCAATCAGCTGCCTCCTGCACACCCCACACTGGGGATGTGCCCGCAACCAAGGTATATGCTCTTGACCGGAATCAAACCTGGGACCCTTGAGTCTGCAGGCTTACGCTCTATCCACTGAGTCAAACTGGTTAGGGCTAGTCTACTTTTTTATAGCAAGTGTGAAGTCGGTCTTACAAGTCAAGAAAAACTGGTCTGAGCTCAGGCACCAAGGGAATTGCTTGCAGTGCGTAGGGTACCTGGAGACCCTGGGAAGTGGAGATCATGTGAAATCATTTCTGCTTTGGGGGAGGGAGCCCCCTCTGGAGCTCACCTGCTCTCTCATTGCTAGAACATGGAGTGAGCCCTCAGGATCTTCTCATCAAAATTGCTTTTCCAAAGTCCATTCCCTGACCTAGGGGCTCATCAAACACTTCCTGCCCAGTAGTGGTAGAAATCAACAAGGATAGAATAAAATAAAAATTAAAAAAAGGGATAAACCAACTGGGCTTATATTGGGATTTCTACTGGTTGTGGGCAATGCTGGAGAGACGGTGTAAGAGGGAAGCCCTTGGTGGAGGCCAGGGCCATGAGGTCATGGAGTCCCTGCCAAGCCTGGGAAAGAGCCCCAAGTTCAGAGAGAGGAGAAGCCTGGAGACATTGGACTTGCTCCTGCAGTAGCTGCCTGGGCATCTTGACTTGGCTGACGGTGTGAACCCAGAAGCACCATGGGATATTGGCCAATGTGGCTGTTTCCCTGCCTGGCCAGCAAATAGTCCAAAGCTGTGTGGTTATCCAGAATAACCTGAGTTGAGTCACAATAACCTTCTTGGCAGTGAGAACCCTGGCTGTCCCCATAGCAATTTCCTTCAGGAGAGCTGAGCAGGTGTGGATCATGGTTCTACCTATCTATGAGAAGAAAGCCTTCATTAAGTGGTGAGATCCAGGTACTTAATATGTAAGAATGTCTTGTCAGTGGCACCAGAGGCTGGGTGCCTTTGTCTTGCCTACAGGTTTTGGGTTATCATGAACACTCATATGCAGGTGACATTATGTCCAAGGAGAAAGCAAGGAAGGTCTTGTTTCTAGAGTACAAAACAGTTCTGGGCATACAAAGGGCACTTCTCAATATTCTGCCAGTGGGCCTCAACACCATCAAGGTGTGACACCATGACCTATGGGTCAGATACACAGGTCATGGTGTCACACCTTGAATCAAATTCCATGTTCACCCACAGCTGGGAGGCAGTGCTGTAAAGGTAGTTCCATCGTCATATTGTATCATATCAGGAAATTCCAGCACATGAGAAGGTTGTTCATCAGAGCCTTAAAAGTCAAGATGGTACCTGTTTGGTAGAAGAGAATAGCCACCCATATCCTAAACCAGGTCTTTGGTGGTCAGAATCCATGGCAACCAATTTGCCTATTTGAACTGGTCAGATCCACAGGTCATTGTGTCACACCTTGAATCACCTTGAGCCAAGGCCAACATTACTGGCAAGTAATACATACTCTATGAGCACTAATGGCTTTGTAGGTCAAATGGATCATCACTGAGCCATGTCAGACCTCCTTGATTGATGGTTTTGCTATAGTGGTAGGTCCAGGCATAGATATGATGGCCACATGGTCTTGATCAGCTTTTCATTCCAGATATTCTTTTTAAGAAGCAGGGCCTTATTGTGAGTTTGTTCATATGTCACATATAGATCAAGTTTTGTGGCTGAATTGCTGTATCTGTTCCCACAGCATAAGGTTACCATATGGATATTCTCCTCATGGTCCAGTTCTGATGGTCCACTGACCTGGCCATACAATAAGATCATTAGCAATGACCTGTGAAATTGTGCAAAAGAGACTACTTACAAAAGTGTGAGCAGGCTATAGGGAACCCATATCTGGTAAATGGGAGGATGCTCCTGCCCTTGGGCCCAAAGGGAACCTGGAAGAAGGTCTCATAAGAGAGAGCATCCCTAAGAGGAGGAGTGACCCTCTGTCAAGGGACCCAGCCAGCCCTACACCAGCCTGAGACAACCCCACAGAAGGGAACTGAGGGAATAAGTACTTCAGCCTTCTCCCAACCTCTCATCTTCTTCCAGGGAACCCTGTTGGGTAAACTGAACTGAAAACCACAGGGCAAAGGAATTTGATGATGCAGACCATCCAGGTTGGCCCCTTGGCAGAAAGGCAGGAAAAGGATGGAGAGGGGTCCTGGAGGTAGACAATATCTGACACACAGGCAAGGGTGTGATTTTAAATAGGGAGATCATGGGAGTCTTCACTAAGAAGGAATCATTTGCTCTTAGAGAGGTGTAGTAACTCATCCTCACAACAATAGATGATGTTGGTAGCATTACTCTCCCCATTTTACAGTTGATAAAACTGAGGTACAACAAAAATAAAACAACTTAGAGTTGTCCAAGATCACATACCTGGGCGTAGATGGAGTTGGGAATTTAAAGCCAGGCAGTCAAGCTCCAGAGGTCTTGCTCTTAATATAGGATACAGGAGAGTCGTCATACAATGTGAGGGCAGAGAAAATGTCAGGACATTTAAGACTGGGAGAAACCAAGATGGCGGCATAGGTAAGCACCTAAACTGCTGCCTCGCACAACAATTTCAAAACTACAACTAAAAGAACGGACACCATCCAGAACCACAGGAAAGCTGGCTGAGTGAAAATTCTACAACTAGAAGGAAAGAGAAAAGCTCACAGAGAATTGGAGGTACGGCAAAGGGTCTTTATGAGCGCAGAGAGGAAGGGCGGCTGAGAGCCTAGCTGACTTTCTCTGGCGGAAGGGGGAAGGAAGCCCCCGACCGCACTGAACCCCAGTTCTGACTGCACTGAACCCCAGTTCCAGGTGAGCCCCTGGGAACCCACGCTCTTACGGGGGTAATCTGGACTCTCGGGCGGAGACTCGGGAGCCGGGGAAGGCAGAGGTCTGAAGGCGCGCGCGTGCCAGTGCGCACCAAGGCTGCGGAGGTTGCCACAGGCTTTCCCTAGTGGAAGGGAGTCAGAAGCTCCTGACTGCACTGAGCCCCAGTTCTGACTTCACTGAACCCCAGTTCCAGGCGAGCCCCTGGGGACCCACGCTCTTGTGGGGGGAATCTGGACTCTCGGGCAGAGACTCGGGAGCCGGGGAAGGCAGAGGTCTGAAGGCGCGCGCGTGTGCGCAAGGGCAAGGCTGACTGGAAGCCAAGACTGTCTGCTCCGCCCTGAGACTAGACCCCATCCAAGCTGAGCACAGAGGCTATTGCAATTTGGCAAGTCTAATCCTATAAAGCTGTCTCCAGCACCGAACTTCTCCCAGCGTAGACACAGCTGATCCTTACAGCCAACTGGCCTGGAGGTCAGTTCCTCCCAGTGATACTAACAACAATCAAGACTTAATTACAACAAGGCTGTACATACAGTCCACAAAGGAGTGCACCAAGAGTGTCCACCTCAGGTTAACTGGGGAGGCCGACCCACTGAGCCATATAGGAAACCTAGCACACAAATCTACCCTACCAACTCAGGGAAGCAGTGAAAATGCGGCATCAAAGAAACAGATCACAAACGAAAGAAATGGAGGAAAACAAACGACTGGATATAGAATTCAAAACCACGGTTATAAGGCTTTTCAAGAATATCCTAGAAAAGGCCAATAAATATAACGAGACCCTTGAAGATATGAAAAAGGACCAACTAGAAATTAAACATAAACTGACTGAAATAAATATTATACAGAGACCCAAAAACAGACTAGAGGAACACAAGAATCAAGTCAAAGAATTGAAATACAAAGAAGCAAAAAACACTCAACCGAAAAAGCAAAAAAATATCCAAAAAGTTGAAAATAGTGTAAGAAGACTCTGGGACAACTTCAAGCATACCAACATCAGAATTATGGGGGTGCCAGAAGAAGAGAGATAGTAAGATACTGAAAACCTATTGGAAGAAATAATGACTGAAAACTTCCCCCACCTGGTGAAAGAAATAGACTTACAAGTCCAGGAAGCGCACAGAACCCCAAACAAAAGTACTCCAAAGAGGACCACACCAAGACACATCATAATTAAAATGCCAAGAGCAAAAGACAAAGAGAGAATATTAAAAGCAGCAAGAGAAAAACAGTTAATTACCTACAAGGGAGCACCCATACGACTGTCAGCTGATTTCTCAACAGAAACTATGCAGGCCAGACGGGAGTGGCAAGAAATTTTCAATGTGATGAATAGCAAGAACCTACAACCAAGATTACTCTACCCAGCAAAGCTATCATTCAGAATTGAAGGGCAGATAAAGAGCTTCACAGATAAGAAAAAGCTAAAGGAGTTCATCACCACCAAACCAGTATTATATGAAATACTGAAAGGTATTCTTAAAGAAGAGGAGGAAGAAAAAAGTAAAGAGAAAAATTATGAACAACAAATACATATCTATCAACAAGTGAACCTAAAAATCAAGTGAATTAAAAACCTGAGGAACAGAATAATCTGGTGAATATAATAGAATCAGGGGCATAGAAAGGGAGTGGACTGATAATTCTCAGGGAGAAAGGGGTATGGGGGGTTCAGGAAGAGACTGGACAAAAATCATACACCTATGGATGAGGACAGTGTGGGTGTAGGTAAGGGCAGAAGGTGGGGTGGGAACCAGGTGGAGGGGAGCTATGGGGAGAAAAAGGAGAAACAATTGTAATAATCTGAATAAAGATTTATTAAAAAAAAAAAAAGACTGGGATTGATAGTGTTAACGTAAAAAACAACAACATTGAAACCTGTAAAGAATTTTTGTGAGTTTATTTGAGCCAAACTGTCGACATATGCCGGGAAGCAGAACCTCAAGGAATTGAGATAATGCTCCGGAGAATGGCGGGTTACATTTGTATTTATACATTGCAATCAAAGGAGGGACAGAGGTGGGTTACATGAAATTCATTGGTGATAGATTAAGGAGGTGGGATAAAGCAAAGCAGAGGAAACCCCTGGGATTGGATAAAAAGTAAAATGATGGACACATACTTAGGTGGGTGCAGGAACAATTAACATGATAATGAAGGAATTTGTGGCATCTGTCCTGGCACCCACCACATTTGGTTGTGCCCCAGAGGCTCCAGAAAAAGGGAAGTTACAAGTTACCCAGACATTTCAAGGGTATGTTATCATAGATGCAAAAAGACAGATAGGCTCAGTTAAGGTAAAGGTTGACCTTGTCAGTGAAGATACTGGCCTAGGGTGTAACTGCCCACCATAACTGCTTTTAAAGTTTAATTTCAGACCATCCTTTGTGGTTACTTTAGGTCTCTGAGTTTGCAAGACTGTCATGCAGGCCCCCCCTGAGCTTGTCAGGTCAGCATTTGGCCCCTTTCATCCACAATAGTCACCAACATTTTTTAAAAAAATTTATTGATTTTTTACAGAGAGGAAGGGAGAGGGATAGAGAATTAGAAACATCGATGAGAGAGAAACATCGATCAGCTGCCTCCTGCAAACCCCTAGTGCGGATGTGCCCGCAACCAAAGTCCATGCCCTTGATTGGAATCGGACCTGGGACCCTTTAGTCCGCAGGCTGACGCTCTATCCACTGAGCCAAACTGGTCAGGGCTCGCCAACATTTTTTATTGAGCAACTAGAGGCCCGGTGCATGAAATTCATGCACTGGGCAGGGGGGTGGGTGTCTCTCAGCCCAGCCTGCGCCCTCTCCCAGTCCAGGATCCCTCTCACAGTCCAGGACCCCTCGTCCTTACCGCCCGCCTGCTCACTCCTTACTGCTCAGCTCACTGCTCCTTAGCGCTGCCACAGAGGCAAGAGAGGCTCCCGCCACCATCACTGCGCTCGCCAGCCGTGAGCCTGGTTTCTGGCTGAGCAGAGTTCCCCCTGTGGGAGCACACTGACCACGGGGGCGGGGGCCAGCTCCTGCGTTGAGCATCTGGCCCCTGGTGGTCAGTGCGCATCATAGTGACGGGTTGTTCTGGTCATTCTGCCGTAACAGTCGCTTAGGCTTTTATTATATAGATGGAACTACCTGACAGTCAATGTGCCCCCCGAGGGGTCCCAGATTGCGAGAGGGCGCAGGCCAGGCTGAAGGACCCCACGGGTGCATGATCAGGGCCAGGAAGGGATGTGGGAGGTTGGCTAGCCAGAGAGGGACCGGACCTTGAGTCTCCCAAGGGTCTCCCCAGTACTGTCCCACCCTCCCAAGGGAGACCCTTGGGAGACTCAAGGTCCGGCCCGTCTCAGTCCCGATCGGCCAGACCCCAGCAGCAAGCTAACCTACCAGTCAGAGTGTCTGCCCCCTGGTGGTCAGTGCGTGTCATAGCGAGTGGTTGAGCGGCCTTAGCATATCATTAGCATATTACTCTTTGATTGGTTGAACAGACAACCGGACACTTAGCATATTAGGCTTTTATTATATAGGATGAGTATATACAAGCCACTGTGTTAGGTGCTATGGGGAGATATACAGATGAGCAAGATACTGTGCTTGCCCTCAAGCATCTATAAGCAAGTCAGAGGGTGAGGAAGGGATACAGAAATCTGTACAAATCAAGTGTCAGCAGGTTGTGGCACGTTCCACTGTAGAAGTATAAATAAAATGCCAGGAGAGTGCTAAGGAAAGAGATTCAGCACATCTGGGTTGAAGGCAGCCTCCTGGGGGTATTAGCTTTGGAAGAAGTGAAGAATTGTAACAGCAGAACGGGAAGAAAAGGGCTTCCAGGGAACAGAACCATGTGCGCAGAGACGTGAATGCAGCTGGGGGACGGCCAGTCATATGGTTTGGTTGGAGTTCACGAGACTTGTGGGAGAGATGATTTTAAGTAGGACACCAACAAGGCACAAAGTCACAGGTAGTGCTGCCCTTTCCAATCTCCTATGGGGAAGAGTCTCAGCTTGGCTAGCATGTCTTTTAAGCACTAACACTTGCTAAATCTCCTTTTTTTAACCCGAAATTCACAGGTTCAGATCCATCAGAAGGCAACCCAGCTCTGGTTGGAACTTAATAACATCATTTAGTCTCCATTGTCTTTATTTTGACAGTTAAGGTCTATTTCAGGCAAATGATGCTGTTTTTAATTTACAAATAAATTATTTACCTTTATTATTATGTTCCTTTACAGATACATTTATTTAAGGAAAAATAGTCCATTTAAAGGGACAATGTTGAGTTAAACATTCAGGTGTCTCATGACTATGGCAAAAATCACAAAGGTAGTACCCTAATGCCTGATGTTTAGGGTACTCTGGGATAGAGTATGTGGGGGTGAGAAATGGGAAGAGCCTGGAAAGGGGATAAGATCATGGAGCACCTGAACACCAAGTAGGGAGTGTGGGTTTTATTCTGTCAACCACGCGGAGATGTTGGCTTGAGAACAGGCAATGAACACACTCAGAGCCTGGCCTGGCAGGGCTTGCTCTGGCCTCTGGGTGCAGAGTGAGGGGGAGATTGGAGGGTGGGACAGCACTGGGGAGACCCTGGGGAGACTCAAGGTGAACAGGTAAATAGCGCCCTGAACCAGGGTCGGAGTGGTCCAACTGAAGGGGAGGAAGAGCTGTCAGGTTGTGTCATAGGATGCTACCTGGCTGGCCTGTTGAGTAGATTTCTTTTCCAGAGGTGACCTTTCAGCCTCCAATCATCCTCTCCAGTGTGATTTACTAAGAAAATCCAAGTCTCTGATGGGGTTTTACTGAGTAAAGGTAACATCAGAAGAAGCCAGCCCACCCCAGTCTCCGACCTCAAGGGGAATTGGACGTGCAATCCGAGCAGATAGAGAAGACGGACTCCTGTCTCCTCGGTCTGTGCTTCCTCACGGCAAACATCTGCTGACGGCTCGACCGCTTGTGGTGATTCATTTTATTCCATACGATGAACATCTGATTTTCTAAGACCTTCAGCTTCATTTCACTGAACATAAGCCGTTCAAGGATCTTGTCCTGGAGGGCAAAGCAGGCGTGCAGTCTCTCGACTTCTCTCGTGCTCATGGCGTTGCATTTGGGTTCGGCTTCGGGGGTCTTTTGTTTCTCTGTCTTTTCCTAAGCTCCCAGCAGCAGGAAAAGCGGAGAGGTTGGTTAATAACAATAGTCCCCCTTCCCGTGCCGGATGATTTATAACTGTCACCTTAATGGATTCTCACAGCCTGCCGAGAATTGGGGCTCAGCATCATCCAGCTTGTGGGAGAGACCCCACACTCCCAGGACCCAGTTATCTTTGGTTCATAGAAGAACATAAAACCTTTAACCCAAATGTATCTGTCTCCAGGGCTGTGCATTCCCCAGGGCGCTGAGAGTTCATCAGGCCCTGCAAAGTCTCTGTGTCTCAGGACATGCTCTTCTCTCTATCGTCCTCATCTGCCCCCTCACCCAGAGTAATACTACTTTAGCTTTTCTTTTTGGATTCAACTACAAACTCCTGGTCTTTCCAACCCTTTAAAAATTAAATCTTTCAGACACACAAAAGAAGTAAATATTACAACAAATACCCGTGTTTCCATACTAGTGTGAGAAATAAAACATCCCAAATGCCATTGTGGCTCCCTCTCCTAGAGTGTCTCCCTCCCTCCCTGAACCTCATCTCATCTGCAATCCTGAATCCAGCTTTTACTTTTCCATGCATTTCTTTATTTCAGTGGCTCTCAACCAGAGGCTACTGTGTCCTCCCAAGGGACCTTTGCAATGTCTGGAGACATTTTTTGAAAAATCCTGCCTTAATGTACTTTGACTAAACATGTGCTTTTGGAGAGAGGGGGTTTGGGAGGAGGGGTAAGAGGTCACCCAAGGGACTTGTATACATGCATATAAGCATAACCAATGGACACAGACAGTAGGGGGGTGAGGGCATGTGCTGGGGGGTGGGAGCAGCTGGGGAGAGGTCAATGGGTGGGGGGGGGAAAGGAGACATATGTAATACTTTTAACAATAAAGAATTAAATTTAAAAAACGTGCATTCTGCCCTAACCGGTTTGGCTCAGTGGATAGAGCATCGGTCTGGGGACTGAAAGGTCCCAGGTTCGATTCTGGTCAAGGGCATGTACCTTGGTTGCAGGCACATCCCCAGTAGGAGGTGTGCAGGAGGCAGCTGATCGATGTTTCTCATCGATGCTTCTAACTATCCCTCTCCCTTCCTCTCTGTAAAAAATCAATAAAATATATTTTAAAAAAATGTGCATTCATAACCAAGATAGGGTATTGTTTGGCATGTTTTTAAACTTTATATAAAATATGTCATAATTCATGTACATCTCTCCTATCTTTATTATTATATTTTAGAGATGTATCTATGTTATACATGTGTCTTTAGTTCATCCATTTTCATGTTTTCCTTTAAAGTGAGTGTTGCTGTTGCAAAGCATGTTGATGTCAAACATGAAGTGGCAGAGTCTAGGGTGGTCCCAATTCATAGCTGAGGCAACTGAAACCTTGTGAAGGATGTGCTGCAGAGCAAAGATTTAGAGGTGTGGGTGCCTCAGTCTTGCCCCATTATCCTGACGCCTTCCCTGTCCCCCAAACCCCAATCTACCTGTAAATATCCCATCACCCTCAACTGAAGCTAAGGCTCTTCTTGCTCACCTGCTGGGGCTCTGTGGGGGTGGATTTGAATTCATGCTTGACCAGCCAGTTGCTAAGCAATAGCAGAAGGAATAGGAACCCAAACAAGGCTGGCTTATAGCTGATCATCCAAGCCACCAATGCTCCTATGGTGCCTGAGGAATCAAGTATCTCATGGAGAGTCCTAAAAAAAGACATTAGATCTCCCAGCATTCTAGCTTTGGTGGCACCCAGGCCCCAAGACCCAGCCTCAGTCCCCCCTCTAGGACAGTTGCCCCCATACCAGGAGTCATGGCTGCCCTCCCTCTGAGTAATGACCAGCCCCCAGCCCCCAGTTGTTGCATAACAATAATATTAAGTACTCCTATGTCTTAAGCAGCCATTATGTGCCAGACTTTGACAGGCAGTTTGCAAGCAACATCTCATAATGTCCTCATAACAGCCAGGTGATGTAGGCCTTAGTGATACTTCATTCAATTAACAGTACTTAAGTGCCTAGCCACTGAGAATAAAATACCCAGAAACACAGCCCCTACCCTCATAGTGAGGGAGACTGCAAATAAAAATTATCCAGAATTTGGAAATAAGGCTAAAAGTTTACTGCAAGTTTGTTCACAGTAATACTAGAATATTATCCAACTGGCCCACCTGTTGGTCACCTGATGCTTTCGGGGAGGATAACTTTGTTTGACTTACTATTTAATATTGATTAGGGTCCCCACTCTGTAAAGTCAGATGTCAACTTTTATTGATTGATTTTTAAAATATGTTTTATTAATTTTAGAGAGAGAGGAAGGGAGAGGGGGGGAGAGAGAGAGAA
Source organism: Plecotus auritus (assembly GCF_963455305.1). NCBI lineage: Eukaryota > Metazoa > Chordata > Mammalia > Chiroptera > Vespertilionidae > Plecotus > Plecotus auritus. The sequence continues at coordinate 14,220,269 of NC_137771.1, forward strand.
TGTGAGAAACACCCAGATCGGCAGCCTCCTACATGTCCCGCCCTTCCACTAGGGATCAAGCTCAAAACCTGGGCATGTGCCCTGACCCAGAATGGAACCAGAAACCCTTTGGTGCATGGGACAATGCTCAACCAACCAAGCCACACTGTCCAGGGCCAGATGTGAACTTTTAAAAAATGGGTAAGTTGCTCTAGCAATTCCACTTGGAAATATATATCCCAAAGAACTGAAAACAGGGTCTTGAAGAGATATTTGCACACCCATGTCCATAGCAGCATTATTCACTATAGCCAAAAAGTGGAAGCAACAGATAGTCCACCAACAGATAAATGGATAAGCAAAATATTGTATATACAGACATTAGAATATTATTCAGTCTTAAAAATGAAGGAAATTTTGGTACATGCTACAACATGGATGAACTTTGAGGAGATTGTGCTAAATGAAATAAGCCAGTCACAAAAAGACAAAAGCTGTTTGATTCCAGTTATATGAGATATTTAGAGTGGTCCAACTTATAGATACAGAAAGTAGAATGGTGGTTGGCAGGGGCTTGGGGTGGGGAGGGGGAGAGGGGGTTTGGGAGGAGGGGTAAGGGAATTATTGTTTAATGGGTACAGAGTTTTTCAAGATGAAAAGAGTTCTGGAGATTGTACAATCATGTGAATGTACTTAACACTAGTGAACTGTGCATTTAAAGATGCTTAAGATGGTAAGTTTTATGTTATATATATTTTACCACAATTTAAGAAAATTAATTAGTTACAGGCCTACCTCGCTTTATTGTCTTTTGCTTTATTGTGCTTCACAGGTGTTTTGCTTTTTACAAATTGAAGGTAGGACCCTCCACCAGCAAAAAGATTATGACTGGAACCCAAACCACAAGATCTCCGAGGTATGTCTGTATTTCTAGGTAAAAAAAAATAAGCAGAAAATGTGTGTTTTTTGTTTTTTTTGGGGGGAGTGGTAAATGCAAATGAGTTCTGTCTGAGTGAAAAGATAAGCCTCAAAGTTTAGAGTTTAGTTTTATGGCATTGTAAGACCTCAACTGCTTTTTCTTATTTAAAAACTAGAGGCCTGATGCACGAATTTGTGTAGGGCAGGGGTGGGCAAACTTTTTTGACTTGAGGGCCACAATGGGTTCTTAAACTGGACCGGAGGGCCGGAACAAAAGCATGGATGGAGTGTTTGTGTGAACTAATATAAATTCAAAGTAAAGGAGTGGAAGGGAGAGCAAGAGAACCCTCCGCTCTTTTGGCTCCGCGGGTGGGATAGAACAGCTGAACGGGCCGTAGTTTGCCCACGGCTGGTGTAGGGGGTGGTGGGAGAGGCCACAAGAGATTGGCTGTGGGAACACACTGACCACCAGGGGGCAGCTTCTGCGTTGAGCATCTGCCCCCTGGTGGTCAGTGCATGTCATAGCGACTGGTTAACCAGTCATTCCAGTTGTTCCGGTCAACCGGTCATAACAGTCACTTAAGCTTTTATATATATAAATACTTTGCAATCCTTTCCTAGCATTCTGTTTTCCACTGACCAATGACTATATATATCAATTTTTCATATTCTCCTTTGAACCAGCTATATTCTGCTGTTTTCTCAATAAACAAACAAACAAATATTTGACATGTGTTCACTATTTGTAGAAACAGGTGTATGGGGGGAGTGAGTGGACAAAGGGAATGGAGGTGTGAGGGAGCAAGGGCATGAACAAAGCTTTGGATGCAAGAACAATCCCGTTGGACTCAAAACTGGGTTTATTAATAACTGTCCATTTTATTACCACGAAACTTGTTTGCTCTCCAAGATTTCCCCAGTACAATCAAGGACAATTATAAATAAGTGAGATTTCCCATCCCTAGACTCTTTGAAAGCAAGAATTACATAATTAAGCCCTTGTCACCTATATTGGTTGAATCGACGAATAGGTGAATGAATGAATGAATGAATGAATGAATGAATGAATGAAAATGAATGAATTTATAAGTGCATCTAAATCCCTGAATGAAGTGGTCGCCCTCAGAGGTGCAGTCTGGCTCAGAAGCCCTAAGACCAGGACGGTGTCGGACCAACTCCAAAGGCCAAAGAGACGCTCTAGGAAAGCACCGCGCTCTTTGCCATGGTGCCGCTCTAGCCGCGAGGACGCGACTCTATGGCAGCGGGGGGGCGGGGCCGTGGGCGTCTCCGGCTTTTTTGTCCGGACGCGACGGGAGCGCGCTCCGCGCCTGCGTACGCGGCGGCGGTAGGCAGGGCGCGGACTGGGAGAAGCGGAGTAGGCGACGCGGCCCCGGACCCACGTACCCTCGGACCCGTAGGCTGAGCGGCCCCTACGGCTGTCAGCACCCAGGCGGCCCGAGATGTTGTCCGGGAAGAAGGCGGCGGCTGCGGCAGCCGCGGCGGCCGCGGCTGGCTCGGAGGCGGGCGCTGGGGTAGCGGCAGGCTCGGAGAATGGCTCCGAGGTGGCCGCGCCGCCCGCGGGCCCGTCGGGCCCTGTGGAGCCCGGGCCGGGGGTGGCCGGAGAGCGCACTCCCCGCAAGAAGGAGCCTCCGCGGGCCTCGCCCCCCGGGGGCCTCGCCGAGCCGCCAGGGTCCGCCGGGCCTCAAGCCGGGCCTACCGTCGTGCCTGGTTCTGCAACCCCCATGGAAACGGGAATCGCTGAGACTCCGGAGGGACGACGGACCAGCCGGCGCAAGCGGGCGAAGGTGAGGTCCGACCCTCTCCCTCAAACCACACATCCCAGTGCCTAGCTTTCCCGAGGTTGTCCAGCCCCCATCAGCCCTCCGGCCTTTTTGTCCCACGCCCACCCAGCTCTCCCCAGTCAGTCCATCTCCACCTCACCTCCCCAGGAGCTGGATGAGGGAGGGGAAGGTCTCTGCCCGTGTTGAATGCTGTCTTTGTCCTGGGAAACGGGGATTGATGGGAGGGCTAATTCACTCGTTACATTCGTGCACCTTTTCATTTTCCTGAGAGGCAAAAATGGCTCCCTGACGTGGAGTTATGGTTGGCGTTGTTGGAGACACACATCGCTCGTTTGTCCCCAGATGTGCCTGGAAGCCGCTCAGCAATATTTACGGAATTTCAGCTGGGAGCACTGGGGCTGTAGGGTGATGCTAATGAAATGCCGTAGCCAGAGAGACCGAAAAGAAAGGAACATCTTTTACGAGCCCTTGATGTGTGATAGTTTTCCTCTTGTTCTTTTTATTCCCTCCATGATCTTTTGGCGTAGATTTTTTTTTACAGATGAAGCTGATTAAGAGGGCTAATATCAATTAGTCTAGGTTCAAAAGTATGGGAAGGAAAAGATTTGCCATAGACTAGTATATACAGACAATAGCAGCCTCTCGTCTCCGGGTGCCAGAAGCCATGTTCAGAGCGTCATCAATGTTTTATTTTTGCTGAACACCAAGGGGCAGGTATGGCCAGCTTCATTTTAGGAATGAGTAAACTGAGGCACACAGTTTAAGCAACTTGCCCAAAGTCACACAGCTAAGTAAGTGGTGGAACTGGAATGTAAGCCCTACACTTTGGTATGTGGTGATAAGTTATCAGCCTCTGAAACAAAAGACCACATGGAATACCTACAGTGATAGGGCACTGGGGCAGTACTAGAGCACAGACTGTATTTATTTATTTTTAATTTTTATTGAATTTATTGGGATGACATTGGTTAATAACTTATATAGGTTTCAGGTGGACAGTTCCGTAATACATCATCTGTAGATTGTATTGTGTGTTCATCACTCCAAGTGCACAGATTTTAGACTTGGGCCTTTATTGGAGATTTCGTGGTTCAGTTGAAAAAACTAGAAATATATGTACATATAATTTTTAAGTGAATATTTAAAATCATACAATTCATATAATTTGTGCATACAAGTTTTCCATCTGTATATAATTTTTAAGTGGGTATACCAAGTCAGTGTGTATGAGGAACTTCTGTGTGTGTGTCTTACATAACATTATTGTCTCTCAGTTTTGGAGGCTGGAAGTATGATATCAAGGTATCTGGAGGGTTGGTTTTTTTTCTTAGGGCTTGGAGACTCTCTACCTTCTGATAGCTAAATATGAGGAGCCTCCTAAGATGAGCTATCAGATTCCGCTGCCCACTTCAGAGATCTCTCTCCAGGAATACCTTGTGCTAAGTAAAAGGAGGAAAATATTTTCGGGGGGCTTTTACCAAAGCATGGGTTAGAAAAATACAGAGGGCCCAGCTGGTGTGCCTCAGTGGCTGAGTGTCCACCTATGAACCAGGAGGTCACAGTTTCATTCCCAGTCAGGGCGTGTAGGAGGCAACCGATGGATGATTCTTTCTCATTATTTATGTTTCTATCTCTCCTCCCTCTCTGAAATCAATAAAAATATATTTTAATGAAAAATAAAGAGCACAGAGGTTGTTGACTCTCAGCTCTCAGAAATGAAATAGAGGACGGAAGCCTAATAGGGTTTTAATTTTACTATTTCAATGGAAAGTGTGGCCAGAAACCCATGTGATAACATGGGGTTTTTGGTTTGTTTTTTCTTTTAGAATTAGATGTTTTTTAAAATGTGTTTCTTTTGTTTCCAGATCTTAGCTATTGTAAATTGTGCTGCTATGAACAGAGGGGTGCATACATTCTTTCTGATTGGTGCTTTGGGTTTCTTAGGATATATTCCTAGAAGTGGGACCAGTGGTTCAAATGGCAGTTCCATATTTAATTTTTGGGGGAAACTCCATACTGTTTTCCATAATGGTTGCACCAGTCTACATTCCCACCAGCAGTGTTTCAGGGTTCCCTTTTCTCCACGTTCTCACCAGTACTTGTCATTTGTTGATGGCAGCCATTCTGACAGGTGTGAGATGGTACCTCATTGTCATTTTGATTTGCATCTCTCAGATGATCAGTGACTTTGAGCATTTTTTCCTATTTCTCTTGGCCATCTGTATGTCCTCTTTGGAGAAGTGTCTTTTTAGGTCCTTTGCCCATTTTTTAATTAGATTGTTTGTCTTCCTTTTTTAAGTTGTATGTATGAGTCCCTTATATATTTTGGATATTAACCCTTTATCAGATGTATCATTGCCAGATATGTTCTCCCATACAGTGGGCTCTCTTTTAGTTTTGTTGATGGTTTCTTTTGCTGTGCAGAAGCTTTTTATTTTGATGTAATTCCATTTGTTTATTTTCTCCTTAGTTTCCTTTGCCTTAGGAGAGATATCTATAAACATACTGCTATGAGAGATGTCTGAGATTTTGCTGCCTATGGTCCTTACAGGATTTTTATGGTTTCACCTCTTACATTTAAGTTCTTTATCCATTTTGAGTTTATTCTTATGTATGGTGTTAAGTTGGTGGTCTAGTTTCATTTTTTTGCATGTATCTGTCCAATTTTCCCAACACCATTTATTGAAGAGACTCTCTTGACTCCATTCTATGCTCTTGCCTCCTTTGTGAAATATTAATTGAGCATAATGGCTTGAGTCGATTTCTGGGCTCTCTGTTCTGTTCCATTGATCTATATACCTGTTCTTGTGCCAGTACCAGGCTGTTTTGATTACAGTGGCTTTGTAGTATAGTTTGAAATCTGGTATTGTGATTCCTCCAACTTGTTTTTCTTTCTCAAAATTGCTGCAGCTATTCAGGATCTTTTTTGATTCCATATAAATTTTTAGAGTATTTGTTCTAGCTCTGTGAAATATGTCGTTGGTATTTTAATAGGGATTGCATTGAATCTGTAGATTGCCTTGGGTAGTATGGACATTTTAATGATGTTGATTCTATCACTGCATGAACACGGTATATTCTTCCACTTGTTTATATCTTTTTCTATCTCTTTTTTCAACATCCTGTAGTATTCCAAGTACAGGTCTTTTGCCTTCTTGGTTAAGTTTATTCCTAAGTATCTTAATTTTTTTGTTGCAGTGGTAAATGGGATTGTTTGTTTTCATGTATCTCTTTCTAAGAATTCACTATTGGTGAATAAAAAAATCCATCGATTTTTGGGTGTTGATTTTGTGTCCTGCTACATTGCCAAATCCATTTATTAAATCTAGTAGTTTTGCCCTAGATGGTTTTGCTCAGTGGATAGAGCGTCTGCCTGCAGACTGAAGGGTCCCAGGTTCGATTCCAGCCAAGGGCACATGCCCAGGTTGTGGGCTTGATCCCCAGTAGGGGGCGTGCAGGAGGCAGCCAATTGATGATTCTCTCTCATCATTGATGTTTCTATCTCTCTATCCCTCTCCCTTCCTCTCTGAAATCAATAAAGAAATATTTAAAAAACAAAGTATTTTAAAAAAATAAATCTAGTAGTTTTTTGATGGAGTCTTTAGGGTTTCCTATGTATAATATCATCTGCAAATAATGAGAATTTTACTTCCTCCTTTCCAATTTGGATGCCTTTTATTTCTTCTTCTCGTCTGATCACTGTGGCTAGGACTTCCAGTATTATATTGAGTAAGAGTGGTGAAAGTGGACATCCCTGTCTTGTTCCTGTTCTTAGGGGAAATGCTTTTAGTTTTTGCCCATTGGGTATGATGTTGGCTGTAGGTTTGTAATATATGGCCTTTATCATGTTGAGATATACTTTCTCAATTCCCACTTTGCTGAGAGTTTTTATCAAAAATAAAAAATGGGTGTTGGATTTTGTCAAATGCTTTTTCTCCGTCTATTGAAATGGTCATGTGATTTTTGTCTTTTAATTTGTTTATGTGATGTATCACGTTTATTGATTTGCGAATATTGTACCAGCCCTGCATCCCTGGAATAAATCCCACTTGGCCATGATGTATGATCTGTTTAATATATTGCTGGATGCGATTTGCTAATATTTTGTTGAGGATTTTAGCATCTATGTTCATCAGGGATATTGGCCTGTATTCTCTTTCTTTGTAGTATCTTTATCTGAATTTGGAATTAGGATAATGCTGGCCTCATAAAAAGAGTTTGGAAGTGTTCCTTCCTCTTGGATTTTCTGAAATTGTTTGAGGAGTATAGGTGTTAGTTCTTTGAATGTTTGGTAAACTCCACTGTGAAACCGTCTGGACCTGGGCTTTTATTTGCTGGCAGTTTTTTGATTACTTCTTCTATTTCATCAGTTGTTATTGGCTATTCAGGTTTTCTGATTCCTCCTGATTCAGTTTTGGGAGATTGTATTTTTCTAGATTTTTGTCTATTTCATCCACATTGTCTAGCTTGATCGCATATAGTTGTTCATAATATTTTCTTACAATTGTATTTCTGTGGTGTCAGTGGTTACTTCTCAACTTTCGTTTCTGATTTTATTTATGTGGGTCCTCTCTCTTTGTTTCTTGAGAGTCTGGCTAACAGTTTATCAATTTTGTTTATCCTTTGAAAGAACCAGCTCTTGATTTCATTTTTTTTTTAATCTCTATGTTATTCTGCTCTAATCTTTATTATTTCCTTCTACTTACTATGGGCTTTTCTTGTTGTTCTCTTTCTAGATACTATTTAAGTTGTAGGCTTAAATAGTTTATTGCTGATTTTTCTAGTTTTTTGAGATATGCCTGTAGTGCTATGAACTTCCCTCTCAGGACTGCTTTTGCTGTGTCCCAGAGATTTGGGGTTGTTGTGTGTTCATTTTCATTTGTTTCCAGGAAATTTTTTATTTCTTTCTTGATCTTGTTGGTAATCCATGCATTGTTTAATAGCATGCTACTCAGCCTCCATGTGTTTGAATGTTTTGGGATATTTTTACTGTAGTTGATTTCTAATTTCATTCCACTGTGATCTGAGAAGATGCTTGGTATAATTTCAATCTTCTTGAACTTATAGCAACTTGTTTTGTGTCCTAACATGTCTATCTTTGTGAATGATCCATGTGCACTTGAGAAGAATGTATATTCTGCTGTGTTGGGGTGAAATGTTCTATAAATGTCAATTAAATCCATCTGATCTAGTGTGTCCTTTAGAGTCACTGTTTCCTTGTTAAGTTTTTGTCTGGAAGATCTATCCAGTGAAGTCATCATGGTGTAAAACTCCCCTACTATGACTGTATTATTGTCGATCTCTCCATTAAAGTCCTCTAGAAGTTTGTTTATATATTTAGGTGCTCCTATATTGGGTGCATATATGTTTACCAGGGTTATATCCTCTTGTTGGATCAATCCCTTTAGTATTATGTAGTGACCTTTGTTGTATCTTGTGATAGCCTTCATTTTAAAGTCTGTTTTGTTGTATATGAGAATTGCTTCTTTTTCTTTTCCATTTGCATGGAAAAGTTTTTCCCATCCCTTCGCATTCATCCTGTGTGTGTCTTTTGTTCTGAGATGGGTCTCTTGTAGATAGCATATAGTTGGGTCATGGTTTTGTATCCATTCAGTTACCCTATGCCTTTTGATTGGAGCATTTAATCCATTTTACATTTAGGGTTATTGTTGATAGGTACTTATTTATTGCCATTTTAATTCTGTATGCCTAGGTTTCTCTCTCTGTTTCTTCTCATTACAGCAGTCCCTTTAGCATTTCTTGTAATGCTGGTTTGGTGGTAATAAACTCTTTTAGTTTTTTTTTTTTTTTTATCTGGAAAGCTCTTTATTTCACCATTGATTTTGAATGATAGCCTTGGTGGATATAGTACTCTTGGTTTCAGATCTTTGCTTTCTATTACCTTGGGTACTTCATGCCATTCCCTTCTGGCCTATAGAGTTTCTGATGAGAAATCAGGTGTCAGCCTTATGGGATGGGAGCTTCTTTGTAGGTAGTAGTTTTCTTTTGCTGCCTTTAAGATTCTCTCTTTGTCTTTAATTTTTGGCATTTTAATTCTGATGTATCTGGGCGTGGGCCTGTTTGGGTTCTTCTTGCTTAGGGTTCTCTGTGCCTCCTGAACTTGTGTGACTTTTTCCTTTACCAGGTTAGGAAAGTTTTCTGCCATTATTTCTTCAAAAACTTTCTCTTTTCCTTTCTGCCTCTTCTGGCACACCTGCTATTCTAACATTGTTACGTTTCACATTGTCCCACAGCTCCCTGAAGCTGTCCTCCTGTTTTTTAATTGGGTTTTGTTTTGTTGTTTTTTCTCTGAGTGATTTTTTTCAACCTTGTCTTCTAATTCACTGACTTGATCCTCGGCTTCCCCTAACTGCTGTGTTGTATTCCTTCCAGTGTCTTCTTTATTTATGTTATGTCATTCTTTATCTCCGACTGTTCTTTTTTCTTAGTTACTGTGTCTTTTTTCATGCTGTTGAGTATCTTTACCATCATTACTCTAAACTCTGTTTCAGATAAATCCTCTGCTTCATTTATCTCTTCTTTGGGGAATTCTCTTGTTCTTTCATTTGGGGGTTGTTTCTTTGTCTTCTCATTTTGGCTGTCTATTTGGGTTTGTGACTATGTATTAGTGTTAGAAATAAGGTGAGCCCCCTAAATCAGGGGTCCTGGTAGAACACAAAGCATACTCAGGAGCCAGACAGCAAGGCAAATATCTTGACTTCTGCAAAAGGCTACGTACCAACACAGAGTCTGGCAGCACGTATACTGAGCAGGTGGTCTGCTTGGGCTTTTATTTCTGACGTACGTGATTCGTCCCTCACTCATGATTGGAAGAGCTTAGGGTCCCAGTCTTGCGCCATTGGCTAATTTAAAGGAAGGGGTGACCTTTGCTGTTTCAAAATGGTGCCCCCAAGGGGAGCTGCAAGTCATTAGAGTAAAAAATGACAGCTAAGTCATGCAGACCAAAATGGCGGTTGCCTAAACTCACTTTTTTGACAGAAAAGATTACTTGTTTATTCTCATGTTAGGTAGGTCCTCTATGACTCTCAATTTCTAGTGCAGGACAGTGTCAAATGCTGTTTCTGGCTAATTAGATCAGGCAAAGACTCAAAGCCTCTAGTGTAGTGGTCGCCAACCAGTAGTCCACAGGCCACTGGTGGTCTGTGAGGTCTGAAAGGTTGGCGACTGCTGGTTTAAGGAAACCTTTGGAGCAGTAATTACCTACTGGTTGTCCGGGATGTCCAAAAGGTTGGTGACATCTGCTCTAGAGACCACCTCTGTCTATAGACTGATTTGATTCCGACTTGAATTGCCCTCAGGCAATCATCCTGAGGTGTGGCGAAGGTTTTTTTCCAACAGGGTGGGGCAGTTGCTTCTGCCTGGAGGCTAATTGTTATTTTTAGTCTCATTTTATTTATTTATTTATTTTATTGTCTAAAGTTTTACATACGTCTCCTTTTCCCCCAATTGAAACCCCCCCTATTTTTAGTCTCTTAAGTGGCCTCAGGGCAAGGTGTTTTCCAATAGGGTCAGTCTACTGCCTTCCCCCCAGGCAAGGCAAATGTCTGTGTGGGAAAGATGTCCTCTGCAGTCTCTCTGGGGTCTCCACTTTTGGTCTTTGGGTATCAGGGTTGTTTCCTGCGAGTCTTCTATTGATTATTCAGGAAGTTCTTCTGTATTTTAGTTGTGATTCCAGTTTGTTCCTGGGAGCATGTCCATGCAACATCCATTTACTCTGCCGCCATTTTTAATCCTTTAAAGTATTATTCTTATGCCATTACCACACTGTCCTGATTATAGTAGCTTTCCAATAAGTTTTGAAATCAGAAGGGTGAGTTCTTCAACTTTGTTCTTTTTAAAGATTTTGTCCTTTGTACTTCCATATGAATTTTAGGATCAGTTTATCAATATTTGCAAATAAGATAGCTGAGATTTTGATTGTGGTTGCATTGAATCTGTAGATCAGTTTGGTGCATGCTATAAGATTTCTTTGTAATTTACCTGTGTTTATTTTAATTCTCGTTACCCTCTCTTTCCATTGTGATTTGCTTTGAAACTCTGAAAAGAAAAATGGGTTATGTATTTATTTGGGGGAGCAACTAGGAAGTAAGAAACTAGGAAACATCTATTCCTAGCCAGTCTTGGGAGACAAAGGACACAGATCTCAAGGGGTGGAGTATCCATAGGAATAAAAAGCAGACTGAGTCCAGTGTAGACAGGCATTTGCTTCAGAAATTTTGAGGTGTATTCAAGGGATATATCTGTATTTTTTGGCTTGGGAGTTTTTTTTAGTTTTGAGAACCCCAAAATTAGGTTCAGGATATTGGAAGCAGTCCATTCAGTCAGGGGGTCCCTGAAGCTAGTTTCATTAGTATAAAAATAAATTCATCTCTGAGTGTGTATGCATTAACATTATGGCAACATATTTAAGGTTTAAAAATGGTAGATTGGGTTGGGATTTTAGGAACACCAAGCATCTTCAGGAATGGGGCCTTAAAAGGACAGAATTTAGAAAAGTATTCTGGAAAAGGATGGGCTTAAATTTTCTTTTAATTTGATTTTGGACAGAAAGAGAAACATCAGTTTTGTTGTTACACTTGTTTATGCATTCATTGATTGCTTCTTGAATGTTCCCTGACCTAAGTTTGATCCTGCAATCTTGACCTAATTGGGACGACGCACTAACCAGATGAGCTACCCCACCAGAGCCGAGTTAAATTTTCTTTTAAGACTCATTTATGCCAGGAAAATAAACCCTGCCTTGTAAGGTTATTGGGTTTAGATATAATGTAAACAAAATGCTTATTACTGTGCCCGGTAATAAAGTTCTACTGGTGGGGAAAAGGAAGTGAAAAATGCTTAGGATATAATACAAAGGAATTTGAGAAGCAAAAGGGAGCCCAGAGTGGATAACTGAACGTTGAGAACAATGGGCAAATGAATTTAATTGGAAATGAGGTTTTCCTAGGAGCAAGATAAATTGGAGGAATCAGTAATGTTCAGGTTGCAGAGTTGTGTCTAGACCAGCCGTGGGCAAACTACGTATCCGGCCCTTTCGGCTGTTCTATCCAGCCCACGGAGCTGAAAGAGCGGAGGGTTCTCTTGCTCTCCCCTTCGCTCCTTTACTTTGAATTTATATTAGTTCACACAAACACTCCATCCATGCTTTTGTTCCGGCCCTCCGGTCCAGTTTAAGAACCCATTGTGGCCCTCGAGTCAAAAAGTTAGCCCACCCCTGGTCTAGACTGTAGAGAGCCAAACACTAGATCTGTGCTGTCTAGTATGGTAGCCACTAGTCACATTTAACTATTGAACACTTACCATGCGACTAATATGACTGAGAAAACGGAATTTTTAATTTAAACTTAAGTAGCCACATGGTAAGTGCTCAGTAGCCACATGTGGCTAGTTCTACCATATCGAAAGCACAGATGCAGAACATTGTCATTATCATAGAAAATTCCATTGACAACACTGCATTAGACTGGCAAGTGCAGATCATAGTGCTGTGAGAATTCAGAGCAGGGGAAGATGTGTTTGTAAGTTTGGAATAGTGAGGGAATAATATGCAGAGGTGGTGGACCTTGATTTTAGGCATTGGGTTAATGGAAAAGTTGGGAGTTGCTTTTAGGGAGATAAGGGAGCATTAAGCACTTGTGGACTAGTGTGTTAGCAAATGATTAGAGGTAAGTTTGACTATATCTAGTAGTTAGAGCTAGAGAGTTTATATGTTGGTTTAAAAGGTTGGCATTCATCTGTTAAACTATCTGAATATATCACGGATTTGGAAAATTAATCTGGCAGTTATACCCTAGTGGAATGAAAAGGAAGAAAGATTAAAATAAATAAGCAAATAAAAAAAATAAAAAAACTGGAGGTTTAAGGTGATTGGGAAATGAATGAATCATTGTATCCAGGGTGTGGAAGAGACTAGAGATGTAAATTTGGAACTTGTTCATGACACATATCCTCATATTGGGACATCTTTTTGTCCTTGGTTTAAGTACATGGTTGTATAATCTCTGAAGTCTTTGGGGATTTTACTTAAAGATGAGAGATTTCCAGGCCTTTGTGTTCAAACTATCTATTCCTTTTCTCAGAAAATAATTTTTATTTTTAGAGTGTATATGATTCTTCCAGGTGGGTTTTTTTTTTTTTTTTTTTTTTGGTGTGTTTTTTTAAAATGTATTTTATTGATTTTTTACAGAGAGGAAGGGAGAGAGAGTCAGAAACATCAATGAGAGAGAAACATTGATCAGCTGCCTCCTGCACACCTCCTACTGGGGATGTGCCCACAACCAAGGTACATGCCCTTGACCTGAATTGAACCTGGGACCTTTCAGTTCACAGGCCGACACTCTATCCACTGAGCCAAACGGTTTAGGGCTTTCAGGTGGTTTTTAAACTTTCTATTAAGTAGAGAAACACTTTTTTTTAACAAAATAAATTTTTATGCAAAATCCCAAAATAAAATACTACTTGCCTGTTGTTGTTTTTTGTGTTTTTTTTTTGTTTTGTTTTTTATTGTCTAAAGTTTTACATATGTCTCCTTTTTCCCCAATTGACCTCTCCCTCCCCAGCCATTCCCACCCCGGGCAAGCCCCCACCGCCCCAGTGTCTGTGTCCATTGGTTATGCTAATATGCATGCATACAAGTCCTTTAGTTGCTCTCTAACCCCCCCTCTCCTATCATTTGTCTCTAGATCGATCTATTCTTGTTCATCAAATTATGTTGATCATTATATCCCACATATGAGTGAGATCATATGATATTTATCTTTCTCCAACTGGCTTATTTCGTTTAGCATAATACTCTCCAGTTCCATCCATGCTGTTGCAAATGGTAAAAGTTCCTTCTTTTTTATAGCGGCATAGTATTCCATTGTGTAGATGTACCACAGTTTTTTAATCCACTCATCTACTGATGGGCACTTAGGCTGTTTCCAAATCTTAGCTATTGTAAATTGTGCTGCTATGAACATAGGGGTGCATATGTCCTTTCTGATTGGTGTTTCTGGTTTCTTGGGATATAGTCCTAGAAGTGGGATTACTGGGTGAAATGGGAGTTCCATTTTTAACTTTTTGAGGAAACTCCATGCTGTTCTCCACAGTGGCTGCACCAGTCTGCATTCCCACCAGCAGTGCACAAGGGTTCCTTTTTTTCCGCATCCTCACCAACACTTGTCATTTGTTGATTTGTTGATGAAAGCCATTCTGACAGGTGTGAGATGGTATCTCATTGTTGTTTTGATTTGCATCTCTTGGATGATTAGTGACTTTGAGCATGTTTTCATATGTCTCTGGGCCTTCTCTATGTCCTCTTTTGAAAAGTGTCTATTTAGGTCCTTTGACCATTTTTTGATTGGATCGTTTATCTTCCTTTTGTTAAGTTGTATGAGTTCCTGGTAAATTTTGGAGATTAAACCCTTATCGGAGATAACATTGGCAAATATGTTCTCCCATGCAGTGGGCTTTCTTCTTGTTTTGTTGATGGTTTCTTTTGCTGTGCAGAAGCTTTTTATTTTGATGTAGTCCCATTTGTTTATTTTCTCCTTAGTTGCCTTAGGAGCTGTATCAGTAAAGATATTGCTACGACATATGTCTGATATTTTGCTGCCTATTGATTCTTCTAAGATTTTTATGGTTTCCCATCTTACGTTTAAGTCCTTTATCCACTTTGAGTTTATTTTTGTGTATGGTGTAAGTTGGTGGTCTAGTTTCATTTCTTTGCATGTATCTATCCAATTTTCCCAACACCATTTATTGAAGAGACTATCGTGACTCCATTGTATGCTCTTGCCTCCTTTGTGAAATATTAATTGAGCATAATGGCTTGGGTCGACTTCTGGGTTCTCTGTTCTGTTCCATTGATCTATGTCTGTTCTTCTGACAGTCCAGGCAGTTTTGAGAACAGTGGCTTTGTAATATCGCTTAATATCTGGTATTGTGATCCCTGCTTTGCCATCTTAAGACAGTTGAAAAGAAATGGGCCCTAGCTGGTTTGGCTCAATGGATAGAGCGTCGGCCTGCAGACCAAAGGGTCCTGGGTTTGATTCCGGTCAAGGGCATATACCTTGGTTGCAGGCTTCCGGTCAGGGCTCATACAGGAGGCAATCTATCAATGTGTTTCTCTCACATTGATGTTCCTCTCTGTCTTTCCCTCTCTTCCTCATATCGATGTTCCTCTCTGTCTTTCCCTCTCTTCCACTCTCCCAAAAAATCAATGGGAAAACAACCTCAGGTGAGGATTAACAACAACAAAAAAGGAAGGAATGAAGAGAAACAAAAGCAAGAGAGGGAGAGAGAGGGAGAGAGAGAAAGGGAGGGAGGGGAGGGAAGGGAGGGAGGGAGGGAGGGAGGGAGGGAAGGAGGGAGGGAGGGAGGGAGGGAAGGAGGAAGGAAGGAAAAAGAAAAGAGATGGAAGAAGAAATTTCATTCTTAGGTGGTTTCTAAAGGGTTATTGTTTGGATAACACATGAGTGTATATTTGTTTTAAAAATTAGTAAGTGAGCCCTAGCTGGGTGGCTCAGTTGGTTGGAGTATCATCCCATGCACCAAAGTTCTCAGGTTTGATTCCCCATCAGGGCAATACCTAGGTTGCCGGTTCAATCCCCAGTCGGGGCAGGTATGGGAGACAACCCATCGATGTTTCTCTCTCACATTGATGTTTCTGTCTCTCTCTCTCCCCCTTCCTCTCTCTAAAATAAATAAAAACATATCCTTGGTGAGGATTAAAAATTTTTAATAAAATCCCGAAGAATCCAAGTTTCTGTGGAACACAATGTTGTGTTGTTGTTTTTAAGTTCAGTAAACCCTCAATTTTGCAGTCCTTGATTTAATGGACTTCGGATTGAATGGACACAATTTCCAGTCTGTATGTCATATGTGAAAATTAACACCCTGTTAACTTAAAAGTGTTTAACCAAGATTTTGCCGAAACCGGTTTGGCTCAGTGGATAGAGCATCAGCCTGCAGACTGAAAGGTCCCAGGTTCGATTCCGGTCAAGGGCACGTACCTTGGTTGTGTACCTTGGTTGCGGGCATATCCCCAGTAGGAGGTGTGCAGGAGGCAGCTGATCGATGTTTCTGTCTCATTGATGTTTCTAACTCTCTATCCCTCTCCCTTCCTCTCTGTAAAATATCAATAAAATATATATATTAAAAAAAAGATTTGCTTATAATGAACAGATTATTTTTGTTATTAATTCACTTATTCTTAACAAATTTTAGCAAATAGGCCATATGTTGTGGTAAAAACCATAGTAATGTCGTCGTATCTACAACTATAGTCTACATATTTAAATCCAAGAGTCACGCTGTTAACCATGTTCTGAGAATGACTAGCAGGTGATCACACCGCGTCACTAGTATGTGGTAATTGGTCTGTTGTCTCCCGGTAGGATTTTCTGCAGCAGTTTTTTTGTTTTTAATTTTTTTATAGATTTTATTGATTTTTTACAGAGAGGAAGAGAGAAGGATAGAGAGTTAGAAACATCGATGAGAGAGAAACGTCGATCAGCTGCCTCCTGCACACCCCCTACTGGGGATGTGCCTGCAACGAATCGAACCTGGGACCCTTGAGTCCACAGGCCGACGCTCTATCCACTGAGCCAAACCGGTCAGGGCTCTGCAGCAGTTTTGATGCCTGCAGGGAGATGTTCCCAGGTGCACTAAGCGTGCCCCAGCTGTGTGTGTGCATTTGCTTACTCTCTGTGACTGGTGCATTTACTAGACCTATTCAGTATAAATTTAAAATTACAGTCATACATATAGAAAACTTTTCTGTGAAATTAAACTTTGCATGCATACTTAATTTTAATTACACAAACATGTCTACATAATTATAAACAGGTAAACTAATTTGTCAACTTTTTTAACATACGCATTTGGAAAACCTACTTATATAATGGACTTTCAGCTGTAACAGACACCCCCTCACCCAAATTAGTCTGTTAAATCAAGGTTTTATGTATAGATATCTTTGCTCCTACCTCTAGGTATTTTTCTAATCTTTTTTTCCTGAAAACCAAGAACTCTCTAAACTAGCCTTTTCCAAATGTATTCTTTGTTAATAGTTACTACTTCATCAGAACAGTAGATTAAACAATGTTAAAAAGATAGTTTTTACTGCAAAATTTCTCAGTACTTTTTTTCATAATTGATTTCAGAGAGGAAGGAAGAGGGAGAGAGAGAGAGAAATATCAATGATGAGAGAGAATCATTGATTGGCTGTGTCCCGCACACCCCCCTCTGGGGACCGAGCCTGCAACTTGGGCATGTGCCCTTGATGGGAATCGAACCCGGGACCCTTCAGTCCACAGGCCTAAGCTCTATCCACTGAGCCAAACTGGCTAGGGCTCTCAGTACTTTTAATCTGCTTTATGACTCTTGGGCCTGTAAAGATTGTAATGTTTCCCAAACTTAGCTTCCTCTTTCCTTGAAAGGGCATAGTTTAGCTGAACTGCTGTAGTAGAAAGAATTTGATATTATTCCGTGTTTGTCTCAGAATTTGCACATTACCCAGTTCCATAGTAGGTACTTGTTAAGTGATTATTGTTTGAATGGATAGGATTGATGGGCAGGGGATTAAAGTGCTGAATCTTTGGGGTAGGAAGCGCTAAAAGGATAAAAGAAACTACACAATATTAGTATATATTACATTTTCTGACCTGTCTCACTCTGAAACGATTTTCCCTACTTGTTGCTTTCTTTACCTATTGTCCTGAGGTATCTATTTCTACCGTTTATCTTAGTTAATAGGATAAAGTTTACATGGCTGGAGGTTTTATTGTAAAGTCTCTCTATGAGATGGCTACCTGATTAGGATCTTTTATTTGCATCTAGAGTTTCTGTTTGTTTGGTCTCTGGAGATTCTCATTCATAATCATTTTCTCCACTGTGCCATATACTCAGTGGTCAGTATTTGATGGATACTTGTGTTAAATAAGATTCTTAGAGCATGGGTCAGAACTATCCAGTTTATCCTTAATTTTTGTTTCCATTTTCTGATCCAATCCCTGTTTTCAGTAAAACTCTTAACCTCCTCTAGCTACTCACATGATAAACACACACACACACACACACACACTTTTTTTTTTTAAATTTGAGAGTTCTAGAGAGCCTTGAGTCATTGATCCACATGTCAGTGCTGTGATGTAAAAGATATATA
Source organism: Plecotus auritus (assembly GCF_963455305.1). NCBI lineage: Eukaryota > Metazoa > Chordata > Mammalia > Chiroptera > Vespertilionidae > Plecotus > Plecotus auritus. The sequence goes on from NC_137771.1 coordinate 14,238,137, forward strand.
TTGGGCTAAATGTGAATTGACACAAGATTATTTCATGAGAGATTTTGTTTTTAATTAGCTACCTATTATGAGCTAGCTTGTTCCGTTTTATTTGTTTATTTCCCTTAAAATTTAAAGTTAAAAAAGCAATTCACATTCACTGATGATTCCAAATTGAGTTCCTAACTTTAGATGTTCACTGTATTTAGCTTTCCCTGGTATAATCTCCATATAGGTAGAGTACAGAGAGATGGATGAAAGCTTGGCCAACCTCTCAGAAGATGAGTATTATTCAGAAGAAGAGAGAAATGCCAAAGCAGAGAAGGAAAAGAAGCTTCCCCCACCACCCCCTCAAGCTCCACCTGAGGAAGAAAATGAAAGTGAGCCTGAAGAGCCATCTGGTGAGTTGTAGTAACCAACCAATTTTGTTTTATCTTAGAAATAAGAATAAATGGATTTGTTCCTATTGTGTAACGTTATTTATGTCTTTAGCTTTGGTTTATATTCTAGACATTGGCCATGTGTGTCTTATGCATGCACATATGCATGCATACAGAGTGGTACTGATATTCTTCTTGTGGATGCCTGTAATATATATATATATGGAAAGTAAAGAAGGGGGTGGAAGAGTAGTGGCAGTCAGTATAAAGCATTTGGAAAGCTGGAGAAAATAAACAATTAGAGGAAACACACAGAAAGCCAAATCCAAAGAGCCAAACCTCTCAGTGATAACTCTGATTCAGATTTTAGAGATAGAAGGTTCAGAAATTATTCTGGTTAAATTATGCATTTACCAAATGGATGGATTACTTTCATGGTGTGGATTAGTTTTGAGAAGGGTTTTTTCCTGGTGAAAAATTAAAAAATATATCCTGATGTAAAAAAGAACTACTAAGTATAGTACTTGTTAATTATTGAGTCCTCCAGTGGAAGGAATGGTATAAGAAAAGGCTATGAAGAGATTTTAAGCCTACACAATCTTATGACATGGAAAGATTATTAGAGTCAGAGCTTCAACTATCTTTAAAGAATTCTCACTGATAAATCCTTAGTCTTGAGTCCAACTGAGGACACCCAGACCAATCAGCAATACCTATCTATTTTGGAGAGACCAAACGGAAGTGAAAACTTAATTAATTTTTCATATCTTCTATCCTTAATGGCATTTCAACTCTTCTTGACTTTAAATTTTTACTATGTTCTCTTCAAAATACTTTTGATATTTCCAATAGCTCCAGGCCCATTCACCTCACCGATTCTTTTAAAAACAAAAACAAGTCTGGCGGTGGTGGTTCAGTGATTGGGCACATGCTCAGGTTGCCCTATGATCCCCAGTAGGGGTGTGCAGGAGGCAGCCGATTGATTCTCTCTCACTTTGGTGTTTCTATCCCTCCCTTTCCCTTCCCCTCTCTCTAAAATCAATAAAAAACATTAAAACAACATGCTTGTTTCAGATCCCATATGCTGTATGTTTGCATGATTTCGTAGGTACCTAGATTAAAGCATATTTCATTTGAGAAGTTTTATTATTTTTTTAGCCTTTAAAACTTTTGTTTTAATATTTCCCTCTGTGATGTATATAAATCACCATACTTGTAATTTAATAAAATGTAACAAAAGAATATACAGGGTGTGTCCCCCCCCAAATGTATATACACTTTAACAGCTGATAGCTCAATTTTGAAAATGAAATGTATTTTAATAAAACACTGCCTTTATAATTATTCAAAGTGTGTGTATACATTTTTGGGGGGACACCCTATAGTCTGAGAGCATTTAGAAAAAGATAATTAGATTCTGTGTTCATTTCATCTCAGGAATCAGATTTTCTTAGAATGGTTTTCCTAAACTTTCTTAGAAGGACTTCTTGGATAGCTTCTTATTGGATTGTATATATTATCTTTGGGATTAATGTTCCTGAGGCAAATGTAGTCACCTCTGTACCTCAACACCTCTCTTTTTGTTCCCCTCCTCTTTCTAAAAGACTTATATATAGCTTTCTTCCCTTCTTCTGTCCTTACTCTTCTCCTGACTGTTTACTTCTTTCTCCTGTATTCTTTGCTTTCTTGCCTTCTTTTTTTTCTGCCTTTGCTGGAGACTTGCTAATGAGATACGTGGGGACAATCCTTTTGATATGTCATAGCTCAAGAGGTTGTTCAAGGGCTCTTAAGTATTATTCAGCAGACATCTAATATGCTGATTCACCCTCTTTTTTGTGGTTGTCAGTGTCTCCAGTAAATAACTGATTTACATTGCTACCAAGTTGATACTTTGTCTTCTGAAAAATTTAAACCAAGTCTCATTTTGGTGTTTTCTTTTTCATAAAAGCAGCTATTTGTTTATTTGTTGTTGGTTGGTTATCTTTTTTCATAAATATCAGGCATCCCACAAAAAGTAAATATCTTAACATAGGATTTAGGATTTGGGAAACTGTCTTTTATGCTATTATGTTCTAGTTCACTTTAATTCAGTGGTTTAGTCTAATTATCTTAATATTTGGGGGAAAAGTTAAAGTTTGTTTATTAAGTTGAGGAGATGTGCTCAGAGATGTGTTAATAACAGCCAGAACTTGCCAATATATTGTATGTGGTTATGAAAATTTATAGTTTTTTTTCTTTAAAATAACTTAAAAAATTCCAGGGTGAGTGAGGGAAGTACTTTAGCCAGAAAAGTGGTAATGCAGTTTACTAGCTTATATAATTTAGAAATAGATTGGGCCCTGATGGTGAATCATAAAAAATTACCAGGTGAGTTCAAATATTTAGAAACTGTCCCGAGTTTCCAAATCTTTTGTCTTGACAGAACCAGTTATTCCACTTCAGTTTTTATTCAGAAATTGAATGGGAGCATTGCCATATGATTATCTTAAAATCTTAAGAAGTGGATCTGATTCTTTATCAGAACTTTTCTTCATCTCATTTTAGGTAATAACTAGAAATTAAATTATTCTCTTAAGCTATGTAAGTAAGGTTTCAATACATTTCATTCTTACCAACTTTTTTAATTTGTTTAGAAAATTTAGCTTTGCTTTTTCCACAGTGTTAATCTTTAGAAGAATAAAATATTTTGTTGATTATGAATGCTCAAGGTATACTGAAGTCAGTGGGTCAGACTTCATTAAACTATTGATTAACTCTTCAAATTGATTTTGTTAGATATGATTATTAGAGGTGGTTAGCTGATCAGGGACAGCTCTGTATTATATATAATCTGTTTTATTCAATGACTGTGGGAAGAATCACTTTATCTCCTGTTTATATTCTTGTTTATATTCTTACAAGGGTCCTTGTAAGAATATAAACAAAGGAAAGTACCTGTTCTCTCTGTTTTGCATGATAATTTTGGAAAGAGATATAGGCTAGTAAACAAATTATAAAAATAATTTGTAAGAGATTGGTACGACTGAAATTTGTGTGGTTTTAATTTTGGGACCCAGTTCATGTAATAGTCATACTGTAGGTTGAAAGTGTGTTTTTTTAAATCAGATAAAACATAACCTGAATTAGTAAAAATAATAAATTGCAGAAAATATGTAAAATGTATGTGAATGAGTAAAAGAATTTATCTTAAAATTCAGTGAAATTTGATTATAAACACTGATATCATGAAATTATCCACATGACAAAAGATCCAATGACCAAAATTATTTATTGTAAGGTGTCCTCATCTCCCCTGTGAGTCAGTCATACTGATTACGTACAGTTAATACAAGTGCTGGGTTTGGCAGCTTGGATAGTTATATGGTCAGGGTTCAGGTGAATAATTATTTTGTCATGCTATTACTATGGCTTATCCCAGGCTTTTCTCTCACCTTGCCTACAAGTGCAGTCAGAGAGCAGGACTAGCTTTCAAGTTCAGCAACAATTAACTCAGATAACCTCCAAAGGAACAATAGAATTCTGTTCACCTCATACCCAGTAGGAGACCCTCTTATAGATTTACCAGAAGTTGCTGGGAAATTTATTCCTGTTAGAATTGTTGTTGATGCCATTTTGGCCTACCAGTGTCAAGTGCCTGGAATCATTTGTGTTCTCTTTATAAGAGGTATGATACATACATTTACAGAACAGACCTAGGATTAATTTTTTTGTCTTTTTTTGGGAGGAGGGGCATGTAGCATCTTTTCAGTGTTCTGATTTGAAACTATGCTTACTGGAGGACTGAGAAAAAAGTGTCACAGGCTGATAAGGTAATCTAGATCAGTTTAACTAAATTTTTTAATTTGAGATAACTATAAATTATATATATATACACACATACATATATACATATATACATATATATATATATATATATATCAACACATAGTCCCCACTCTCAGGTAATTTATAGCTTAGTATGAGGCTCAAATGTACACATAGTGTGAAATAGAAGGCAAAATACTCTAAAACATTACATTTCACTGTAAAAATTTGGAGGCATAAAGGGTGGGAGGGAAAGTATCGGAGTTGATAGTATGGAGAGGAACATTAAAAAAAAAAAAAAGATAGAGACATTTTCTGCACAAAATAAGACTCCCCCAAACTATTTCACACACATCTATACTAATACTCTATACTAATAAAAGGGTAATATGCCAATTAGACCGGACATCTTCCGGACAAAGCCACAGTGGTGGGGGCTGAGGCAGAGGCGGTTAGGGGCGATCAGGCCAGCAGGGGAGGGCAGTTGGGGGTGATTGGGCCGGCAGGAAGGTGAGCGGTTATGAGCCAGCGGTCCCGGATAGCGAGAGGGTTCAGGCTGGGCTGAGGTCCCCCATGCATGAATTTTGTGCACTGGGCCTCTAGTTAATTATAAAACTACAGTGCTTTGTTCTAGGCATAGTGCTGGACTCTGAGGGTTCAAAGCTGAACCCTGGGTCTTCCTGCAAAGAATTCACAGTCTAGTTTAGGTTTACAGTGAGTTAACTATAGTGAAGAAACAATACAATAAAAGTGTTTTCAAAGTATGGTGAGAATTCAGGAGTTTTTAAATGTTTTTCCCAAGATTGGATTTTGGAAGTTTTACATTAAACATGAAGAGATGAAGTTGGGCTTTTATGAGGCAGTTTGAGATCCTTTTAACTGATTTTGACTGATGAGAACCATTGAATCAGATACTGCCAGTTTCTGTTTGGTCTTAGAGACTGAGCTGCTTTTTCTAATGATTTATTTGTTTTATATTTTATTAAGGTAAAATAGCATTTTGTTGATCTGAGAAACTTTGTTTTTATAAATTCCTTGAATTCATCTTGCTACTATTCTTTATTTGGTCTGATCATAGTATAATAAAGGAACAGGATACTTTTTCTATGAGGATTTTCTCACCTGCAAAATGAGGACCAAATGAGAAAATATGAACTCCACCTTTGTGTACAAACATCTTTGTAAACACAGAGTTGAACCAGGAATAGGGTGGATTGATGTTTTATTTAGGTAATATGTTTTAGTTCAATATTTTAAATGACAGTGTAACCCTAGTCTCTCTGATTGTTATGCCTTATTCATTTTCACTGTCACATTTTTACTCTAGTGGATTTTACTTCACATCTAAATAATCTCCTTTATTTATTTAGGTTATCTTTTCCCTCTAATTCATCTGGTACAAAGTGACCAGATTAGCTTAACTAAAATATCTTGTTTTGCTGCTTTCCTGATCAAGATCATATAGTTCTGCCCCTTTACTATTTAAGACTAAATTTAGTTTTGGGCACTAAAGGTGGCTTATTTTACCCATCCTGCTTGATCTCCCACTGCTCTTTGAGACCATCTCCTTCATTAATGGGGAACTGGTTCTCTGCACCATGTCTTGTGCTTTTCTCCTTGATTTTGTAAAAGTTGTGGACCATGCTGGTGATTTCACTGCCTCTCCATCTATCCAGATCTCTTTGGATTTCTTCAGAAAAGTTTCCCTGGTTCTCCAAGTCTGAGTTAGCTTCTTATTTCCTTTAAAAAAAAAAAAGTTTCCTTCTAGATATTTTTCATCTTTCCCCAATTAGAGTAAATTCTTTTAAAATCGGGATTCAACCTGTTATACTTTTGTACTTGTGCTTGGCAGTTTTGGGATGGATATTCAGTAAATACTGAATTAGATTATTAAATAGGAAACCAACTGATTATTAATATAGTGGAAACTTTATTTTCTAAGTTTCTGTCCAGTTTGTCAGGTTTGATTGAAATCAGTAGTTTGGCAGTCACTTTTATTCTGTAAATTTTGTAAAATTTTGATAATAAATTTATTTTCTGTTTAAAAATTGTTTCCTAGATCTAGAAGTTTTTCAAGTGTTTACAAAAGTTATCAATTTGGATGTGATTCTAAGAAACTAGTCAAAATGTGAATCTGTTGATCAGCATGTCCCTGAGAACAGCAAACTAATGATTCTTAATCCATGCTTGCTTGATAAAAGTATTTCAAAGTCATTATAGACTTTCTTTTAAGATATTGAAAGAGTGGTCTCTTGAGTATTTGACTCAAGATGAGAAAAGATCCAGTAGTGTCTATAACAAATACTTAACTGCTTAAGAATGAATTAACAGATCTGCAGAAGGTTTATTAGAGGGCAATTGAAAGGCTGCTGTGTAAGATAGAACAAAAAGATTTATTTTCAGTTTGGAGAAGATAGGCATAAATAACCTGTATTAAGGATCTCTACTCCAAACTTGAGGTCTGTGTGTGTGGTGAAGGGGTGAAAACAAAAGGAAGTCTGTGAAGTGGTGTCAAAATCAAAGTGATATTAAAAAGTTGCTTTGGTATATTTTTATTTTCTATTTTGAATTTGAATTCATGGAAGATAACTGTACTTGCCTGCTGTTCCATATCATTGTGCCGCTGTCAGAAGGAGAGCCCTAGGCTGGAAAGACCCAAAGAGCAAATGAGTATTGCATTTTTATATGTTTTAATCGGAGACACTATGTGGATGGAGAGTTAGCTTCAAACTGTTGTATGTGTGCTGTTTTTAAGAAAATGATGAAGAATTGGTCTAGAATACCAGTGATAAAGATGATGATGTTTTCAGATGTCTTTGGAGAAATAGGACCCTCAAATACTCATGAGTATATTATGATTAGAGAAAAAAAGCAACCTCATCTTTACTTCTTCCAAGTCAAGAGATAAAATCTCTTTGACCTGTTGCTTAATTTTAAGCACTTTTTGTTTTGTTTTCCATCATTTCTTACATGTCTATATCAACTTCTGCTTGGCTTTCTCCTATTTCTCTGCATAAGTCATATTTTGGATTTTTATACTCCTCCCACATCCTTTGTCAAAAACAGTATCTTTTTTTTTTAAAGACTGCCCTACCTAGTTTGTAAAAGAGCAACCTGTTAACCTTTAAAGCACATAAGTCAGGAGTAAGAAATCCATATTTCTATTCAAAGTACCATTGACCGGGGGTGGTGGGGGGAGATCAGTCAAGAGCTACCTGTAGGTTAAAATAAGCTAATTAGCAGATAACATGGTATATAGTGGGAAAAGGGGAAAATGATAGTAGGAAGGACAAAATAATTCAGGTTTAATGGCTGGCTTGAAAGAGGTTTTTGTTTTTACTTTTTTTTCTTTTTTTTTCAGAAGTGGTTACGTGCCTTCATGACATTGATGTTATTCTTTGCCAAGCTAGGAAATATACTTTGAGAGAGGAACTGTATTATTCCTGATGCCTAAATGTTATTCTTGGAAACCATATTTATTTTCTTGTTCTGAGCCCTTCTCTTCCCTTTTTTTAAATACAGTTCAATCTTCTGATCTAGCTTGGTTCTATTTGGAACTAAAAAAAATAATGACAATTTTTTTTTAACTTTGGAATTTTTTTTTTTAATGAACAAATCCAGAAGTTAAGTAAAAATGAACATTTTTTATTTAAGCTTTAAAAGTTAAATTTTAAATGTAGGGCCTACATTTCCAAGATACGTTTGCAGATTAGATTATGTAATTGGAGTCATCCCTTCTTAATTATTATGCCTTGTGCCTTGTCTGAGAAGCATAACCTTCTAGAACCTAAAGGGCTGTTCAGATAATAGCATAGTTAGATACTGTGGTTTTAGAATGATATTTTATTCTACCTTCAAAGCAGAGCACATACCTTCTAGCAGTACATTTTAATATTGTAAAAAAAATTATTTCTATCTAAACACGTTCATATACTTGAAGATGTAATTTTAAGGCTCACAGGCCTTTAAGCATTCTTACAGCAAGGGTGCTATGTTAGTTTTACTTTGCTACCTATTACTTTTAACTCAAGTGGTAGAATAATTAATCTGCTTTCTAGTTGAGATTCTTTTAAAATAAACTGATTAAATAAAGCGTGTCCAGTTTTTAGGTAATTGGGGGGTGGTCTTTACATGTCTTCCAAAGATCACAGTATTTTCCCCTAGTGTACCAGGTGGCTCAGAGTTCAAGAGGATCATAGCATCCGTTTTGGTGATAGATTTTGGAAGAGTCTGAAAGATAATCTATTCTGACTTTCTCAGATTGAACTTTCAAGCTGTGATACTTTTCTTGAAGTTATTTCTACACATTAATCAACCAGGAAAAATTTTCTTAGCAGGCTTATTGCATTTGGCATATGAGAGTAGGCCATCTTATTATGCTGTGTTTTAAAGAAAGCACTGGCATATTCAGGTCTAGGATTGAATTCTGATACAACTTTTGTAATTGAGTTTTTTTGTTACATACTCTGCTTTGAAGTCAAGGGGAGAATTTTTCATGAAAATAAGTCTTTTACTTATCATACATATATATATGTATTCTTTTTAGATAGAAAAGTAAAGATAAAGAGATATTGAGCGGATGCTGAATTGCTGCAACTTCAGATCCTAGAGCCCATGTCACACCCATTCTCAGTCTTCCAATAATTAGTAAAAGACATTGGAAATTTTCCCCCCCTATCCAACCTTGACTATTAAATAAGACTGACAGTAAGGATTTAGCAATTAGAAATACTATGTACTTTGTTTTGCTACCTTTCAATAAGAACCAGTGTGTAAAGTTGAAATTTCCTAACCAGAAATTTGAAGACTATGATGTGATTCCCTGGGCCTTGATTCCAAAGGAGCTCTCTGAATATGGGTTTACTAGTTGGTGGTGAATTGATAGTCACCAACTATTAGGCCTTTATGTCCAGATATTATCTCAATTTATGGAGTAAGGTCCCTGAGTTCTCCTCTTTCCTTCCACAGGGCAAGCAGGAGGACTTCAAGACGACAGTTCTGGAGGGTATGGAGACGGCCAAGCATCAGGTGAGGGTGGCTTAGATGCTTGCCACATAGTAGCAAGAGCCGCCAAGTCAGGGATTGATGCTTGCAAGTGTTTTTGGCTGTAGTATCCACATTTTAGCCAGAAGCGCAGGGGAAATTTAACCCACAGGACAGGGTAGTATTAGGAGAGAGTGTAGCTAGAATAAGGCAAGCAAAACCTTTTGAAGTCCTCAGGCCGATCTCAGCCCTCCGCTCTTTGTGTTTTTAAGGAGATGGCGGATACTTTTCTCCCCAGCAGCTTATATAGTATCAGTAAACATGACATAAAACACAAGACTTAGGAATCATGGGACCTTTAAAAAGAAATACAGCTGTATACATAGAGAAGACAATCTATAGGCTGAAAGTCTTTTTAAAAAAAGGACAGAAAGGCATTCTAGGACTAGTCAGAAATTATGCAGGCAAGTGACTCATTTTAGAAACGGTTGTTGCATAGTGTTGGGTAAATTTTTTTCACTAACATTGCACAGTTAATTATTTTGCAGTTTAAACCTTTTGTTTCTCACATGAAAATTATTATTTTTTTAAAGTCTGCTCGAGATGCTCTTTTATTTTCAGACCAAACTATGGTATTTTTACTTCTAGGGGAAAATAAAGGTTAAATGATTTTTAGGGCCCATTTGGAACAGTTAAAGTTTGGTCCAGGAATCCAAAGTACTATGTCTGCATTTTATCCTTTGCCACTTAAAGAATGTTTTTGTGTTCTGGTGTCAAGGCTGCTTTTACATATTGATACAACTGGAATAGGTATTACTCTATTTTTGTAGTATGTCATTTTTCAATTGTTACTTCTACTTTAAAATTATTTGTCTATTATAGTTTGTGTACAGCAGGTCCAGGGAGTATTTGTATTTTACTCTTGGAGCAAAGATAATTCAGCATTAATACAGAAATTAATATTTAGGGGATTCAGACTGTTACAGATTTCTTTAAATGCTAGCCCAAGGATTGGCAGATGATAACCAGTATATGGTTATTTTAGAGGAGTTAAAAATCTTTATTCAGCCAAACCTTCAAGAATTTTTCATCGAAGGATGCACAATTGGATCTTCCGTGGAATTGTTGAGGGTCAGGGATAGCCTTTAGAGCTTTAATCTTGAAGAACTATATTGGCTTTTCTTGTTTTTTGTTTTGTTTTTATGTGAATAAATTTTTGCTCTTGCTAAAGTAAACAAAACATTGTATTGCTGAAAGTAAAAGCAAACTTTCATATAAAGCTGTGGCGCTACAGACTTAACATTAGTAGAACATGAGTTTTAAGTATTTCCAGGAATTGTGGTGACTATTCTGAATCCTTCAAGATCTCCCTTCAGGCCTTTGTCATGTTCAGAAGTATACATTTGTGCGATGATCAATCAGCATTAGAAATGTGCTTATAAGTGATCAACAATCTTCTCTAAATAAAGCCAATGACCCTCATGAGTGTCTTGGGACAGGGATCATATCTTGACTTTTTAAAAATCCAAATCAAGTTGGGATATACATCCTAAATCTTAAAAATTAGAAGGGAACTTGAGGTCATCTTGTCTAGCTTCCTAGACAAATAGATAGTATTGTATCACCCCTATTTTATGGATTAGGACCGGAAACAAAGTTAAATGACTTGACCAGGGATACACCAGCAGTTGGGGGAATGAGAACCCAGAGGTCTTATCTCTTAAGCATAGGCTACTCATTACACACTTCCTCCTAGAATCATTTAAAATGTGCATTTACCCATAAAAAGAAAACATCTAAAGCATAAGAAATCATATGATTCTCCTCTTATTCTTTTCTCTCCTTCATTCTTTATTCTTTTTATTTGTAAACTATTATAAGACTGAATATGGTACATCTATAGTTGACTGACTTTAGTTTTTGATGTGTAGATCCTATCAGGCTTTTGTTTTTACTCTTTAGCTAGAAACCTAGTTATAGTTAATTTATCTACTTTATGGTGGTGGGGGGGGGAAGCAAGTAACTCACATGGAAAAAAAGCTCTCTTCTCTATTAATTTTTGTATTTCTGTTTCCTTAAGATGCTGCTGTTATATCAGAATCAGGATGGGGGAATGAGTTCATGGAATAAGAGGCCTACATCTTTACCTGTCCCCCTCCCCTTTTCTGCCTCTAGAATTGACCTATCTATCCAGAGAGATCTAAATTAGTACCTTAAGTAATTTAACTACTTTGACTATGTTTTCAGAGAAGGTTGTTGAGCCATTAGAAAAAGTAGTTGTGCTTTTATAGCATGACTGCATTTTTAAAGGTGCGCTAGAATTTCCTTTGTAAAGTGGTGAGAAAGAGTAACTGAATAAAGGGCAAGATTGGTATGTAGGCAACATTGGGGCTTTTTAAAAATTAAATAGCATCTTTGAAACATTCTCAATTTCTAGAATACCAGATTCTGATAAGTGCACACAAACACCAAAGTATAAAAGTGTATTCTAGAGCCAAGTGTAAATTATTTCTGAATTATATATACTACTAATAACTTCCTTTTAATAAGGATATTAACAACTGTACTCTTTAAGGTTTTCCCTCTAAAGGAGACACTTAAGAGTTAGATTATCCAGAGTGGTCTGTTAGTTCATTTTGGAAATAGCCTATAAAAAGGATGTTTTAATTTAGCTTCTGAAAAGTTTAAGTTCCAAATTAATTTTTGTTTCTTGTGAAAAATGGTTAGATTTTTTTCTTGCAGGCTTTTAGCCTTGATTTTAATAGTGGCTTTCCTTCCTTGAAAATAATAGTCTTTATCCCTAAAAACCAAAAGGAAGGACATAATTACCAAGATTTTTTTTAAGAGACCATTTTTCATTTTTAAAAATTGATGAAGTATTTAAGAATAGCTAGCTTTTTTAGATGTTATGTAGAAGATCAAGATGGAGAAGACTATTATTCCACAGATAATGGCTTCTTTAAATGGCTTTTTTAAATTCCTTTTGTTAAGCTTTTGATATTTGATTTAAAGATACTTTAAAACTGCCACACGAGTTATATAAATAAAATCTCTTGTTACATATTCTCAAGATTCCCAAAGTTAGCCAGCTGCATAGAATGCTTTTTTAAAAATATTTTTAAAATTGATTTTAGAGAGAGGAAGGGAGCGGGGTAGACAGATAGAAACATTGATATGCTGCTTCCTGCACGCCCTGAGATCCAGCCTACAACCCAGGCATGTTGCCCTTCCTGGGAATCAATCTGGTGACCTCTTGTTCCATGGGTGGATGCTCAACCATTGAACCGTACCTGCTGAGTTATTAGAGTGATTTTTTTTATGGTAACACTTGGGATGAGGAGCCAGGTGTAATATAAAGTTAAGTGTTTTTTTCTACATGGTTTTCCTGTCATTGACAATAGTATTTTGCAATAGGATTGATGTTCAGTGACCATCAATTAAACATAGAGAAGATAATAGCTAAGAAAGAAAACTACCCCTGTTTTGGGGAGGGAGAAAAGTAGAGTTTATAGAATTTATTAATTTTCATGTTAATAGTAGACACTCATGAAATAAACCAAGAAGTAAACTATTAAGAGATATTTGGTTCAAATACTCAGGATTATTGTTATTATGTAGGTAATCTTACCTAATAAAAGAGAAACATGCAAATTAACCATCACTCCGCTATGCCCACAGCCAATCAGAGTGAGTATGCAGATTAACCCAACAAAGATGGAAGTTAATTTGCATATGCAGGCACAGTGCGGTGTGAAGCCTGCTATGAGGGGAAGGGGGGTGGCGGAGGGAGCTACTGGAGTGCTGCTCCAGACAGAAGCAAGGACTTGCCGGCTCCGGGTGGCCTGGGAGCGGGGTCTTGCTGGCTCCCAGCGGCCCGGAAGCGGGGACTTGCTGGCTCCCGGGGGCCTGGGAGTGAAGCCAGGGGCCTATTCTTGCACGAATATCGTGCATTGGGCCTCTAGTGCTCCTTATAATATGACATGTTTTTTATCTTGGTTTTGTTTTTTGTTTATTTATTTTGATTTGGTGATAGGGGACTAGAGACATCAAAGCTGTAGTTTTAGAAAATTTCACATTACTGAAATAACCTATATCCCCTGATAGTCAGCATTTCTTCTTTTCTTGCCTTAACTTCATGCTGTATCCTCAGCAATATGGCTCTTACTGATTATTTTTCTCTTTAGGAATAATTAATTATCCTGATAGTCTTTAATTTTAGGTTGGGATTAATTAAATGTGAGGATTGTTGATTTGATTTAGTAACTTGAATAGTATGGTTGTGGATAGATAGGTTTTTCTCTTTGTCTCCAAGAACAGTGTTTCTTAATGTGCAGCCCATATTAGCATTAGGCATTTTTGTTTGACCTCTTGTTAACCATTTTGTTTTTCTAGGCAATGTTTGAATGTGTTTGTGGCAACACCTAAATAGCTTAGCTATAATTTCCCAAGTTGCAACTTTACCTGCCTTGTTCATTTTATTCTTCTAATCTTGCTAATACCTTTTCCTTTAATTTTGCTTCCATTATCAGTGCTTCCAACTTCTTGTCTTAAGTGCTTTTAAGTAATTAAATATGGATACCTGGTACCTATTTAGCTACTTATATGTAATTATTTCAATGGTATTGAATTTTAACACTCTTTAAATTATGTCTTGATAATTCTTAAGCTGATGGTTAAGTATATTTTATAGAGTGATCTTAGAAATATAAAGTAAAATGTATATAAATGTATGTCTAAGGACATCTTATAAAGATGTACTTAACTTTCAGCACATAAAACACCAATTTAATACCCAATTTAAAGAGTTTCAAAATGACATTTTACTTATAGAATATGAGATATACTACATGTATATGTATTATATACATGTATATATACATGTATATGTACTATATACTATATACAGTAACATATTTTACTTGGAATAAGTAATACACCATTTCTAATGTTTCTGCTAGAAAAGGTAAATTCCTTGCCTTCTTCTAGCTCATCATTGTAGTCTACTTAACTTCTCTCACTGCTTGCCAACATTGAATTATGGGAACTAAGGGGATGCCATTGATGAGATTGCGTATTTCATACTATTTGTTATTAAACCTTAAAGGCCTCTTCATGTTCCTTGCTCTAATCCTCAAAGAGGGCAGGTGATTGTGTTTTTCACTCCATAGCTTCTTTTGCTTTCTGTTTATGTATTTTCCTTAAAATTTATTGTACACTGTTAGTGATACTAATTGTAATTAGCATATTCTCCAACATTATCAACGAAAAAATAGTTCAATGCCTTGTTATGTTTTATAAGGTGTATTGTTTCACTCAGTAAACTGTAATTTTGGAGTGACTAAATTTTAAGGATGTTTTAGCTTTTGAGCAAATTTTTTTTTTTAAAGGAGGTGAGATCAGGCTGTGAATGAGGCAAAGCTTTACAGAGGTTCTCAGGTCCAAAAGGAGTTTGAGGCATAATCATTATCCCTAATCCTGAATTCACTTGCCATTTTCCCAGAAGTCCTTTGCTTGCTTTGCTAGGTGTGGAGGGTGCAGCGTTCCAGAGTAGACTTCCTCATGACCGGATGACTTCTCAAGAAGCAGCTTGTTTTCCAGATATCATCAGTGGACCACAGCAGACCCAGAAGGTCTTTCTATTTATTAGAAACCGCACAGTAAGTTCTTTTTTCCATCTCTTTATAAAAAGTGCATATTACTTTTAGAGAGAATATGGGGGAAAGAGAGTACCATTGTTGAAAATTAGTGTGGTTTTTTTTCCCCTTCAGATATTTTAAAATTTTTATATGTGATTCTTGTTTTTGTAAAATTGAGATCCTACTTGCTCTCATTCTTTGGCTCTTTTTCATTCCTCATAGCCTCATATACTATACACAATAAGAATCTTTACATGTTTTAAAAATATATACTTTTAAAATAATCACTTTTTCTTTCTCAGGATAAGAGAAACCATTATTCTGTTTTATTTATCTGGTCCAACATCCTCCTCTGGCTAAATATAATTGATTTTTAATATTTGCATATAATATTTTGTCTGACAGTCAAGTCGCAGTTTAATTGTTGGACATTTCAGTGTCCATTTTTTCATGTTAAAGCAGCTTTTATACATTCTTGACTCTATCTCTGTTTATTATTTCATTATGATTGAGTTCTAAAAGAAAAGCTACTTTGTTAAAATGTATGAACGGCCGCTTAAGGTCTTATTTTGTTTAGTTTTGTTTTTTAAATGTATTTTTATTGATTGTACGAGGAGAGAGAGAGAGAAAGGGGGAGAGAGAGAGAGAAAAAAAAACACATCTGTGATGAGAGAGAATCATCGATTAGCTGCTTCCTGCACACCCCCTACTGGGGGTGGAGCCCATAACCCGGGCATGTGCCCTTGACCGGAATTGAACCTGGAACCCTTTAGTTTGCAGGCCGATGCTCTACCCACTGAGCCAAAACAGTCAGGGCAAGGTTTTTTGTTTGTTTGTTTGTTTTAATATTTTTTATTTTTATTTCAGAGAGGAAGGGAGAGGGAGAAAGAGAATCATTGATCAGTGGCCTCCCACATGCCCTACACTGGGGATCTAGCCCGCAAGCTGGGCACGTGCCCTGACCAGGAATCCAACCCGGACTCTTCAGTCCGCAGGCCAACACTCTATCCACTGAGCCAAACTGGCTAGGGCACCCCTTAAGTTTTTGTGGTTTTTTTTGTTGTTTTTTTTAAATATATATATTTTATTGATTTTTTACAGAGAGGAAGGGAGAGGGATAGAGAGTTAGAAACATTGATGAGAGAGAAACATCGATCAGCTGCCTCCTGCACACCCCCTACTGGGGATGTGCCCGCAACCAAGGTACATGCCCTTGACCGGAATCAAACCTGGGACCCTTCAGTCCGCAGGCCAATGCTCTATCCACTGAGCCAAACTAGTTAGGGCACCCCTTAAGTTTTGATACAGGTTCCCAGATTGCTTCCCAAAAGGGCTGAACCAGGTGACACATTCATTGCCTTGTCCCTATTTTGTTATTAAAATGATGATAAACTGTGCTGCTGTAGTAGACCAAAACTATTTCATTTATTTTACATTTCTTGGACTATTTAAACTCACTGCTTTTTTACATTTATTAGTTTTTGTATTTCTTCTACGAATTTTTCTTTAATATCCTTTATTCATCAGAATTTCTTAACCATAGAGTAGAGGAGGGCAAGGTACTATTCAGAAAATATTCATTGTATTCTAGGGTGATAAAAAGCAAATTTACCTTGTAATTTCAGTTATTTTGAATTTAGCTCAGGATGTCATTTTAGCATGTCTGCTTTTTAGCCATCACTGACTTCTTTATTGTGAGTGGTAGGTTGCAAAACTACAGCTAAATTTGGATTGTTTAGGTAGTGGGATTGGTAGGTTATACTGCGTTTTTGTAGTACAGAATAAAGGTTCTCTTTTGTGGAGAAAAAGCAGATTAATTTTTTAAAATGTGAGTGAAGCTGCACCAGCGTGGCTCAGTAGTTGAGCATTTATCTATGAACCAGAAGCTCACAGGGCACATGCCCAGGTTGCGGGCTCAATCCCCAGTGTGGGGCTCATGTGCAGGAAGCAGCCAATCAATGATTCTCTCTAGTCATTGATGTTTCTCTCTCTCACTCTCCCTTTCTCTTTGAAATAAATAAAAAATACATATATATTTTTTAAATGTGAGTGGAAAAATTTTAATGTGTATTTCTGAGGTTAATTTGTCTTATAATTGAATCCATGTCTATGTGTAGCATAACATTTTATCTAAATGGATCTTTTTAGACAAAATTGTCTTTATATATATACTAGAAGCCCCATGCACGAAGATTTGTGCTAGAATGGGCTTTCCTTTCCCTGGCTGCCGGCACCACCTTTCCACTCCGGCCCAGCCCCTTTCCGCTCAGGCCCCAGGAGCTGCCTCTTTCCGCTCCGGCCCCGCCTTCACATGCTGCCCAGAGGCCCTGAGAGACCAGGGGTGGGGCAGAACACCTGTCGCAAGCGTCCTGCCCCCGTCACTCGGCGCCTGTGTATGCAAATTAACTTCCATCTTTGTTGGGTTAATTTGCATATCACTCCTGATTGGCTGGTGGTGTAGCAGAGGTACGGTCAGTTTACATGTTTGTCTATTATTAGGTAAGATATATATATTTTTTAATTGATTTCAGTGAGGAAGGGAGAGAGAGAAATATTAATGATTAGAGGCCCAGTGCACGAATTCGTGCACCATTGGGGTCTCTCGGTCTGGCCTGCGGAACCAGCCGAAACCAGCTCTCCGACATCCTCCAAGGGGTCCCAGATTGCTAGAGGGTGCAGGCCAGGCTGAGGGACCCCACCAGGGCTGGGGAGGGATCACGGGAGGTCTCCATGGTGTGTCCAGCCCATCTCGCTCACTCCCAATCAGCCAGACCCCAGTAGCAAGCTAACCTACTGGTTGGAGCGTCTGCCCCTAGTGGTTAGTGCACATCATAGTGACTGGTCAACCAGTCAACTGTCTGCCCCCTGGTGGTCAGTGCACATCATAGCAACTGGTTGACGGGTAGACTGCCTGCCCCCTGGTGGTCATTGCACACATAGCAAGTGGTTGAGCGGCCTTAGTGTATCATTAGCATATTACGCTTTGATTGGTTGAACGGACGACCGGACACTTAGCATATTAGGCTTTATTATATAGGATGAGAGAGAATCATCAATGGGCTGCCTCCTGCACACACACCCCTGGGGATTGAGCAACCTGGCTATGTGCCCTGACGGGGAATCGAATCATGACTTCCTGGTTCATAGTTGACACTCAGCCACTGAGCCACACTGGCTGGGCAACCTAAGCTTTATTTTATAGGGTGGAAGGAGAAAGAGGCTTATTTTGGGGGGTAAGGAGCTTGGGCCCAGATTGTACTTGAGGAATTCCATTTTCCCGTGACAGGCCAGAGGAAAGTGGAGATGCCATGATTTTGGTTATATTTCTTAATTGGATTTATTTACAAATGACCAAATTTCTTGTTCATTGAAACTTGTCTTTGGAGCAGTCTTTATTAAGTTTTAGCTAAGACTTAAAATATAGTGTTAGGCAGTTGGTCTTACATTTTGAAGATGTATATTCAATTTGAAGAGAATTCATGTTAGAGCCCTTTGATTGTACCACAGTATTTTTCATTTCTCATCTTACTGCTTTTTTTTTTTTAAATGTATTTTATTGATTTTTTACAGAGAGGAAGGGAGAGGGACAGAGAGTTAGAAACATCAATGAGAGAGAAACACCCATCAGCTGCCTCCTGCACACCTCCTACTGGGGATGTGCCCACAACCAAGGTACGTGCCCTTGACCGGAATCGAACCTGGGACCTTTCAGTCCGCAGGCTGACGCTTTATCCACTGAGCCAAACCGGTTTCAGCACATCTTACTGCTTTTTCAGCAGCATTTGAAATAATAATTGACCGTTCCTTTTTTCTTAAACACATTACTCCCTTAGCTTAACATAGTGTTACTAGAGGCCCGATGCACGAAATTCATGCAAGAGTAGGTCTTCCTTCCCTTGGCTGCCAGCACCAGCTTCCTTCTGGCACCTGGGACCCAGGCAGCCCTGGCTTTGTCCAGAAGAATGTCCAGTCTAATTAGCATATTATGCTTTTACTAGTATTATTATAGACTAGAGGCCTGGTGCATGAAATTTGTGCATGGGGGGGGTGTCTCCCTCTGCCCGGCCTGCACCCTCTACAATCCAGGGCTGCTGGCTCCTAACCACTCTCCTGCCTGCCTGCCTGATTGCCCCTAACCACTTCTGCCTGCCAGCTTGATCGCACCGTAACCTCTCCCCTGCCAGTTTGATTGACACCTAACTGCTCCCCTCCTGGCCAGATTGCCTCCAACTCCCCTCTCCTGCCAGCCTGATCGCCCCCAACTGCCCTCCCCTGCCGGCCTGGTCAGCCCCAACTGCCCTTCCCTGCCGGCCTGGTCACCCCCAACTACCCTCCTCCACTGGCCTGGTCACACTCAACTGCCTCCCCCGCAGGCCTGGTCAGCCCTAACTGCCCTCCCCTGCCAGCCTGGTTGCACCCAACTGCCCTACCTTGCAGGCCTGGTTGCCCCTAACTGCCCTCCCCTGCAGGCCTGGTCACCCCTAACTGCCCACCCCTGCAGGCCTGGTCGCCCCCAACTGCCCTCCCCTGCTGGCCTGGTCACCCCCAACTGTCCTCCCCTGCAGGCCTGGTCACCCCCTCCAACTCCCCTCCCCTGCAGGCCTGGTCACCCCCAGCTGCCCTCCTCTGCCAGCCTGGTCACACCCAACTACCTTCCCCTGCAGGCCTGGTCACACCATCAGCCATTTGTGGTGACCATCTTGTGACAACGTGAGGGTGGCCATCTTATGAGAATGTCATAGCGGCCATCTTGTGACGACATCACATGAAGGCATTGCGCAACACCACCTAGGCTTTTATTACATAGGATGGTTTTCTCCTGCTTCCCTGGCTGCTGTCTTCTCTGACTGCTTTGTAGGCTTATCCTTGAACAACAGGCCATTATGTGAACTGCTTGGAGTTCCTTAAGGCTCCTTAACGTCCTCTCCTGTCAGGACCCCTCTTCTACACTTTTGGCTTTAGTTATCACCCATATGCAAATTGCTCTAGATCTTAACTCTCCTGTAAGCCCCAGCTGTATATGGAGATACCAGTCTTATATCTACTCTTGATTGTCTTGAAACTAAATTCATTACTCATCTTTCAGTGATCCTTATTCAGTGAATGGCATACTTACTGATTTAGTTGTACAAGCCACAAACGGAGGAGTTTTCCTTGGCATCTCTTTTCCCCTACCTCTGCATATCTAATTGATCATTTGATTTTGTTGGTTTTACCTACTCAGTATCTCTGGTGTCATGTAATACAGGTTTAAATCCTAGTTGCTTTCTACCAGTTGTATGATCTTGGCAAGTTGCTAGGTATTTTTTTTCTTTTTTAGGTTAAATATCTCTCAGCTTCTTCAATAATTTGCTCATTTGTCATGTTTTTGTGTTTCATTAGTTTCTTTGTCAGAAATATAGCCCCCATTGTTTCAGTGAAAGGAAAGCCCTTATTTGGGGCCTTAAAGTTAAAAGGATATTTTAAAGTGGAAATATGGTATACATCAAATTGTGTGTAATACAGTTTCTATCATTTAAATACAGTTGCAGTTGTGGTTGGATAATCCAAAGATTCAGCTGACTTTTGAGGCTACTCTCCAACAATTAGAAGCACCTTACAACAGTAAGTAATGTGTTCAGTAGAACTGGTTTTGGACTGGATTATGAAAATTGACATTTCCTTTCAGGAGCCTCGTGGCTCCTTAATTTTTTTAATTTGTATTTTTATGTTATTTCACCTTGTGCAAAAATGAGCCTTGTAGAAAAGCTGTTTTGTATGTTTGTAAGTGTTTTCTGGTTTTTAAATTGTAGTAACAGATGAGTGAATTTAAGAGATTGCTAATGATTTTCCCAGACCTATGTTCCAGCTTTACACCATGGAGTACTTTGGTGGTGTTCAGTTGACTGGCTACCTAGCTTTCTCATTTCCCACTTGGCACTAACAAAATCTTACAAAGTTTTGCCAAAGTAAATGAGCATAATATTACATTAAGAAGGGTTGGTTTTGCCCAAACCAGTTTGGCTCAGTAGATAGAGCGTCGGCCTGTGGACTGAAGGGTCCCAGGTTCGATTCTGGTCAAGGGCATGTACCTTGGTTGCGTGCACATCCCAGTAGGAGGTGTACAGGAGGCAGCTGATCGATGTTTCTCTCTCATCGATGTTTCTAACTGTCTATCCTTCTCCCTTCCTCTCTGTGAAAAATCAATAAAATATATTTTAAAAAAAAAAAAAGGGTTGGTTTTGACTTTTATTTCATTATGATAGAATGTCATTCTTAAAAATTCCTAATTATGTGTTACGCATTTTGTACTACCTCATAACTTAGTTCTAAGAATCACTTTTCTAAAGGAGTCACATGACCTGAAGGTTGTGGAAAAGATGTATAGAATGATTTCATGATGGAGAAATAGAGTTAAAAAGTATTTTGTTTAAACTGCTAAAAATATAAACATGTTTTTAACTTCATTTATTCTATAGGTGATACTGTGCTTGTCCACCGAGTTCACAGTTATTTAGAGCGTCACGGTCTTATCAACTTCGGCATCTATAAGAGGATAAAACCCCTCCCAAGTAAGGACCTGGCCAATGCATTCCTGATTTTGTTATAGTTCTAGGATTTGGTTTTATTTCCAGGAGGCTTTTAGCATTTTATTTTGATTTCTAAATCTATATTTGGAGTTAGAATATTCCAGAGTTCATCTTAAAGGTCAAAATTAAAATATCTTCATAAATGCATCCTATATAATAAAGAGGTAATATGCAAATTAACCCCCACACCCTCACAAGATGGCTGCCTACGACCAGGCCGGCAGGGGGGTTAGTGAGGGACAACCAAACAACTGAACAGTAGGCTGTGTGGGGTGACCAGGCCTGCGGGGGGAGGGGCTGAGGGGTGACCAGGGGCAGTTGGGGCAACCTGGCCAGCGGCGATGGGCGGAGGGGGGTGCGGTTAGGGGCAACCAAGCAGGCAGGCAGGTGAGTGATTAGGAGCCAGCGGTCCAGGATTATGAGAGGGATGCAATTAGGGGCAACCAGGCTGGCACGCAGAGGCAGTGAGGGGCTGTCAGGCCAGCGGCGGGTGTGGGGGGGGTTAGGGGCAACCAAGCAGGCAGGCAGGTGAGCGATTAGGAGCCAGGGGTCCAGGATTGTGAGAGGGATGTCCAACTGCCAGTTTAGTCGGACATCCCCCAAGGAGTCCTGGATTGGAGAAGGTGCAGGCTGGGCTGAGGGAACCACCCGGCCCCCTGTGCACAGATTTCGTGCATTGGGCCTCTAGTTTCCTATAATTTCTGGTTTGATAGGTTCTTAGTAAAGGTATTAGACTTCCAATTTAAGAAGAATCAATTAAAATATAAAATTTATTAAAAATGAGAGAAGTAAGTTATGAAAGCAGGAGGTTGGAGGTTTTCTCTCATTGACTAGTTTTTTTATACTGCTGAAGTTTGCATTTCTTCTTTTTACATACTATTTACCCCTTTCACAGTCTCTGGATAACATCTGCCAGGAATCCAGGAGATAGGGATATTTTGAGAATTAATTAACTAATTAATTATTTTAAAAATACATTTATTTTTGATGCTTTAATAATTCCAAAAGGGTTACTGAAGACTGTTGAAGTAAAGCTTAAAGAAAATAGCTTTAAGGATAAATAGGGTGGCTGATCAAATTGTCATGGTGTAATTGTGAGGTAATGAAGCAGGTTATTTACAGTAAATTAACCACGGGTCACAAGATACTGAAACACATGACTGAAAAAATGAGAAAGTAAATCCCAACATAAAGGATTTCATTTTAAAATTTTCAACATTGAATTAAAGTTTATGAGTTTTATATATTTGCTAATATAAATTAGCAAATATATAAAACTAGTGGCCTTGCCCTAACTGGTTTGGCTCAGTGGATAGAGTGTCGGCCTGCGGACTGAAAGGTCCCAGGTTCGATTCCGGTCAAGGGCATGTACCTTGGTTGCAGTCACATCCCCAGTAGGAGGTGTGCAGGAGGCAGCTGATCGATGTTTCTCTCTCATTGATGTTTCTAACTCTCTGTCCCTCTCCCTTCCTCTCTGTAAAAAATAAATGAAATGTATTTAATAAAAAAAATTTTTTTTAAAAAAAACTAGTGGCCTGGTGCATGGATTCGTGCACATTGAAAGGAAATTAGAAGAAATATTTTAATATCACTGTTCGCCCTTTCTCTATAATGGAAGTGTCAGAGATGAAAGAAAATCAGTAAAATGTATATGAAGATAATATATAAATTGATTATTAAGCAATCACAACATGATATAACAACAAAGACATGATATAAAAACAACAAAAACATGATATAAAAACAATGACTGATAAATTAATTAAACTTACTCTAATATCTCCCTATATACCACATTAGGAGTAAAAACACTTTCAGAGTGCTTGACTAATTTCCCGTGTGATAAAGTATTTACAACTTTAACTTTAATGACATACACTCTTCAAACTCAAGAGAAAGCAACATATAACTGACCATGTCCGAAAATGGGTTCAGGTAGGAATATTTCTACTCTGTCTAGATTGGTGCCAGCAAGAGCTTTATATGTCTTGCGCATACACGAGTTAACATTTATTTTTAAATTGCCAGTGCAAGTCATATGACCGATGTACAGTCGGTCACTTAGCCTTTTATATATAGAGATACTTTCCATATTTTGAAAATAGCTAAATTGTGTACTTTGTAAGACATTATGACATGTTAAGAGGTTTTCATGATAAAATACCATAATTACAAACTCAAACCTACAACAAAATATTCTAATTTTTGTTCATTTTTTGCTTTTAGCTAAAAAGACAGGAAAGGTAATTATTATAGGCTCTGGAGTCTCAGGCTTGGCAGCAGCTCGTCAGTTACAAAGTTTCGGAATGGATGTCACACTTCTGGAAGCTAGGGTAAGAATTTTATTTGGGGTTTAGAAGCCTGACCTAAAGGAAGTTATCTGTTGCAAATTAAGAAATCATAACTTCAACTAAACCAAATTGATTTGTATTAATGCTTATAAAAGTATCTTGGATAGTGTTATTTATATCGAAGCGCTTTTGACAGTAAAGCTTTGAAAAGTGCTTAGTGAGGATTCAGAGTTTGTAAATGATCTGCATATCCTTTTGATGGATATTTGCAGGTCATGGGGCTTTCACGGACGTATCCTTTGCAGAAGGCAGTGTTTTTAGTAGTGGAACACAATGAACTGTATTCTTGTTTGACAGTCAAGGAAAAGGAATTGGTTCTCATGTAGCTGCCATCTTTTAGGGCCTACTGAAGCCAAGATATTGGTTCCCTTCTCATTAGTCCTAGAGAGAGAAATGGAAACTACTAGTAAAGGAGGAAGGGATGATGGCACAGAGTGGGAAAAAGGATGTCATGTTAGAATACTACTATTTAAATTATCTTCATTAGTAAATTTTGAGGTTTAATTATCTTCCAGTGGCTTAAAGGCCTTCCTGGACTCCCACTATTTAAAAAAATACTACTCAGCCTGGCCCAGTGAGTCTTGGTTGGAGCATTGTCCTGTAACCAAAAGGTTCTGGGTTTCCATTCTCCATTAGGGCATATACCTGGTACCTGGGTTACAGGTTTGATCCCCTCTCAGGGCAAGTGTGGGAGGCACCCAATCGATGTTTCTCTCTTTCTCCCTCTCCCTTCCTTTCTCTAAAATTAATTAAAAATAAATTAATTAAAAAATAAATACTTCTCAGGGTAACTTAAACAACCTAAAATTTTATAAAATCTGTGTAGTACAATCTAAATTGCTAATTTATTTACTTATTTATTTTTTTGAATATGTTTTTATTTATTTCAGGGAACGAAAGAGAGAGAGAGAGGGAGAGATAGAAACATCAATGATGAGAGAGAATTGATTGGCTGCCTCCTGCACACCCTCTTCTGGGGATGGAGCCTGCAACCTGGCCATGTGCCCTGACTGGGAATCAAACAGTGATCTCCTGGTTCATGGGTCGATGCTCAACCACTGAACCACACTGGGTTGGGCTAAATTGATAATTTTTTTTAAATAGTCTTTTTAAATATGGGGAAATCAAAAGTAAATAATTTTCTGATATAGTCTTACTAAAAATATTTTATTCATTAACTAAGAAAATAGTTTTGTGTCCTCTGTGTCCTGTGCACTAAAAATACAGTAAGGAATTCTAGACTCATTGTGATTCCTACTCATGTGGAGTTTTAATCCAGTTTACAGGTGTTTGTTTTGCTTTGTTTGCTTGTTTGCTTGGAGTTTGCATGCCTGTATTTATTCATAATTGAAATATCCCTGCAGCTTTTCATACTTGAAAGGCCCTAGTCAGCAGAGGTAAGCGTGGGCCTATTTAGGAATGTGAGGTGTTATTAATAATAGTTCATGCTCATTAGACACTGCCCAGGGCATGGACCTGTTCTGGAGAACCATTTGTCAAAAAATCATCTATCAAATCATTCACAGCTGACTTTGGGCACTGAAAGGCAATAGTAGGAAATCAGTGGTAGAAAGATGGTGTTTAGTTGGAATTCCTTAATACATATTTTCTATGCGTGTGACCTTTGCTTAGCCTGTTCATTAGTGGTATTAGAGACAGCTGGATAGAGAGATAGCAGTACCTACTACTAAATATGTCTTCTGACTACCAAATTGTTTTTCCTGTTTCACATCGTAATCCCATGCCTTTCTGTATGTCATTCATTACCTACCTTTCCCATACTCCATTTGCTCTGTGCCCACTGTACTGTTTATTGCATTCCATGTAAACTCTAAACTACACCTTTCATTTTAAATGATAAGACGACAGAGGCCTGGGGCATACCATGCCAGGTTCTTATGGTTAAAATAGAATTGATGATTTTAGCCATTTAATTTCTGAAAAACAGGATCGTGTAGGTGGACGAGTTGCCACATTTCGAAAAGGAAACTATGTAGCTGATCTTGGAGCTATGGTAGTAACAGGTCTCGGTAAGTAGTTTTGTGCTGTAATACACTTCTGAGATCTGTAAGGTTGTTTAAGCTTATATTTTAAAGCTATAGATGCAATTTTAAAATATACTGACTTAGGATACTATTCTTAGTATTAGTGAGAGGTAAATTGACACATAGGCTTCCTGAAGAATAGATCAGTGTGTGCAAAATTTAAACTGTACAGACATTTGGACCTAGCAAATCCAGTTCTGGGAAATTATCCTAAGAGAATAAACAAGTGGACCATCTTATGTTTGGAGCATTTTTAATGTGGCACAGCAGAACAACTAGAAACCACAGATTAGAAGATGGAATTGTTACACATGACAACTACAGCCACTAAAAATTATGTAACTCCATATTAACATGAAAGGATGTCCACAATGTATTGCTAAGTTGAAAAAAGTTTACAAAACGATACATGTGTTATGTATGATCCTTTTGTGCGTGTATGTCTAATTTTATGCACATAAAATCTAGAAGATTCTAGTGTTAACTAACTGGGACTATAGGTAATTTTTTTGCTTTCTTCTTTATGCTTATCTTACACATTTGTTTTACTTTTGGAGATATATATATATATATATATACACACACACACACACACACACACGTAAATAAATACACAAGTTTAGGTATTTTAAATTTGACTAAAAATATGTTTGCTTTGAGTTTTTTGTTTTCTTTTTCATAGGTATGTTGAATTTAATCATTTGAGTTTTTCCTAGGAGGGAATCCCATGGCTGTGGTCAGCAAACAAGTAAATATGGAACTGGCCAAGATCAAGCAAAAATGCCCACTTTATGAAGCCAATGGACAAGCTGTAAGTGGAGGACAAACAGAACTTTTCAAAATTTCTTTGTTCACTTGAAAACATTTTTGGGGATAATGTATGGGTGAATATATACACATATACATATCAAAGGAGGGCAGAAATTGTATAACATTTTCTGATTGTTCCTTAATTCTAAGCTTTATTAGGAAGGAATTATTATTGCATATATGCAGTTTAAGCATTTATCTTCAGACATTCAATGAAGGCTAGCTAGTTAATCTTTTTATTTAGTTGAGGCCACCTACTCCAAGAGACCTATATAATTGACACCTGATTCTTCCTTTCTTTGTATTGTGCATCCCATCATGTGCTTTAGCTCCGTGTGCTCTTTATGACTTGAGTTTTGTGTTTGTAGACTTAAGTTTTTAATGGGCTAATAGCCAAATTGTGGTACTTAGCCAATGCTTATGTAGGTAATTGTTGACCCAGATGCATAGGAACTTCCTATACTTATTAGTATGGTAGTAGAATGGAAGTGATGTTCAGTATGGGAGCATGACAATAGTTTAACAACTATATGATAGGCTTAGACCAAGCATGTTAAACTTAAAGGCTAACACGGGCCAAATAAACAAGGCTTAAGTTTATGTGGGCCGCAAAAAAAAGAGTTTCAATTTTCATAGAAACGTAGGTTTATTTTGATAGAGATATGCTGAATACAAAGGGCTGAAATAAATGAGTAATCATTAACATAAAATAATAGAACATTTTAATAAAATTTTTTTTCTTGAACATTAACTTACCAGACACTGAATAACTGCACAAATTAATAAGCGTAGCACAAATAAACCTATTTTTCTTGTTCTTCGAAAGTGAAATATTTCCTGTTGTGCACACCAAGCAAATCAGTCCAAGACTAATGTCGTGGCAATCAATTGCTAAAATATTCGCTGCTAGTATTAGTGGAGAGAAATGGTGCACCTGCGCATAAGGTGCATAAGGGAAATGAATGCAACACCATTATAGTAATCAGTCATTAGTGAACGTTGTAGTTCGTTATTAATAATTATGTATAACAGAATATTGTAAAAATTAAGTTCCGAAATTTTTATTATAACATTTCTTACATACTGTTATATTGGCTGGGCTGTAAAAATATTCATTGTGGGCCGCGAGTTTGACATATTGGCTTAGACTATGTAAGTCAATCCTAAATTTTAGGAGTGAGTGAAATTCAAAAGTTTATATTCGGCAGGAGTTTACCAGTTCCCCTATCAAGAGCAAGGGTGTCTACAATTCTGAGGAAGGGAAGTTTTGCTATATATATGTGTATATATGTGTGTGTGTGTGTGTGTGTGTGTGTGTGTGTGTGTGTGTGTATATATATATATATAGCAGTTATTAAAAGTGGTAACATCCCAACTTTAGGTCCCATGGGACATTCTAATCCATTTCTATATACCTTTAAGCTTTATGGCATTCATATCAGAGAAAGACAGACTTTCAGGGAATGCCTTAGTTCCCATCTCCACCATTCTGGCAGAATTAGCAAAATAGAATTAGATAAAAAGGATGAAGGAGAGGTTAATGCAACAATTTAATAAACTTTTACTATTCTGCAAAGTTATATAAAGGATATAGAGTTGAATAAGACATTCCCTGCTATGTAAGATGCCACAGTAGAGTGGAACTTGAACACAAAAAATTATTTCCCAACTTTTTATTATGGAAATTTTCAAACATATACAAAAGTAGAAAGAGTGCAATAACGGACTTCCATTTTTCCACTCCAATCTTGTTTTATCTATCCAGCCCCCTCTCTTGTCTGGAGTAAGCATATCAGAGTTAGTCAAGTATTTCTTAAACATTTGCCAAAATCTAAGCCCTGTCTTAAGCACTTGAAGATGTTTTCTCTGCCTTCAAGGGGCCTAACTTCTAGTGACTCCAGATATCTTATATGAACTTGAGAGCATCAGCAATAATAGCTGTCATTAAAATCAAAGTGATTTCCCCCCTTAACCATATTACTCATGCCTATTCCAATAACACGAACAACAGGCAGATTTGCCAAGAGTTAGGTAGAAGGATAAATTGCTACTGAAGAGCCAAGGGGAGAGTCTGTTGAGGTGGGAGGGGCAAGGGCAGGGAGAGATTTAGAGGGAAGGAGGGCATTTGTGAAGGTGGCTTAGGACTTTAACATGGTTGAGGAGGGAAAGGCATTGAAGGCAGAAGTAAGTTTGTCTAAGAGAAGTCTCTGAAAGAGGATAGGATTATGCTGGTGAGGGACTGAGGTTATGTAAAGCGAAAATTTATAGGGAAGGCTGTGGCTTCCTAGGCTGATTTGTTGGTTGGGACTTCACAAGGTTTAGAGTAGGGGAAGTAACAGGAACAGAGCAGTGTTTGGGGCAGACAAGCAGTGGTTTAGAGAATTGAACTGAGGAAGCAAGGCCTCTAAAGTGGATTACATTAGGCCTCAAGAAGTAATGGGATCAAATCCAAAATGATCACTAATTACTTAGACTGCCTTTTTCTTTAGATATTCCTGAATGTAGAGCACTTAGCTTCATGTAATGTAACAGTAAAAGGAACGCTTTATTTGGTAGAGATATCCAGAGAATTATATGAGCTTTAATACGCTTTTAAATTTTTTTTTCTAAATAGTATATCTCTCAAGTGTGACCTATAACCAGCTGCCCATCCATGAACAAACTGTTGGTTACCACTATGGGTTGAGGTAAATAGCTGACTCCAGAACATAAATAAACGACATTATTAACCACGCTGTTAGTTCAGATGATGACTTTTTTTTTGTAGCAAGACTTTCTCATTGAAGGAAGCAATGTGTTAATTTAGGTTCTGGCATACACCCCTAGTGAGGGGACTCAAAACTGCCCTGGCCAGTGTGATCATGCATCAAAGGGTCTCGGGTTCGATTTCTGGTCAAGGGCACATATCTGGGTTGTAGGCTCACCAGGATCAGCCCTTTGAGTAGCACTGTAGTAAACGGCTGTTAAGCAGCTATGTGGTTTTCAGCATGCTGTTTTTTCAAGTGAAATTTGTAGTTCTCATTCAACTCTGATCTTTATAGGATTTTTCTAAGTTGGTATGTTTCTATTTGGTGCAGTAGCCAAGTAGTAAGGGAGATTGATTAAGCATTCTCAAATTTGGGGAAAAGTTATTTGCAGCGTTGAGTTCCACTAGCCTTAAGGTAGTTAGTTAAACCTAAGAAGGGATGTTAATGTTTCTGTATCTTACTGTTCCCAGTAGTCTAGCTCTGAGTATGAATGGACAACTGTTGACAAGAAGACTTGGTTTTTAGTTTATAGGACAAGGGCTAAGAGCTTATAGTTCCATTAATTTGTGCTGATAATTACATTTATGCTTCATGGCTTTAGAAATCTAAGGAGTTGGTAGGTGAGTTGCTTCATTCTCCCATTTTGCAGGGGATGAATCTAAAGCTCAAACGTGTGTTTGCCTATGGTCATTACCTAAGTCAATAAGTTGTAGAACCAGAATTCACTGCTTGGGGTCCCAGCTCAAATTCTCATTCTTGTGCTATGCCTGGTTGATATTTCGGGGAAGGTGGGGACATGGGTAAGTGGATGCAACTCTAATGGCCTGTGTGACTGCATCAGCTGGGTCTCCTTTTCTGAGAGCCTTCTTAACAGTTACTTTAAGAAGACAGCATAGTCCAGCTAGATGAACATTCACCCAGCTATTGATTTTTCTTTAGTAAACTGCCTAACAAAGTGGGGTGTGTTCCTTCATTATTTATGGACACCCTCAGAAAAAAAAAGAGGATGATTTGATGGTTCTGTAGTTAGTACATAAAAATAAATTCTTATCAGCCCTAACCAGTTTGGCTCAGTGGATAGAGCATCGGCCTGCGGACTCAAGGGTCCCAGGTTCGATTCTGGTCAAGGGCATGTACCTTGGTTGCGGGCACATACCCGGTGGGGAGTGTGCAGGAGGCAGCTGATCGATATTTCTCTCTCATCGATGTTTCTAACTCTCTATCTCTCTCCCTTCCTCTCTGTAAAAAAATCAATAAAAAAATATATTTAAAAAAAATAAATTCTTATCTTCTACAAGGCCAGCGTTAACTCAGAATTAGAAATATCCCTTGCAATATTGTCTTAAGGACATCTCACATATTCAGACATTTTGCTGTTTATAGGGAAAATTACATAGCAAGTATTTTTGTTTTGTTACCTTGTTGTTTGAATCACAAGAATCCCTAACAGAGTTTACTTCTCTGTTCTCTCTGGTCCTGCACTGACAGCTAGAGCAGTGAGTTGTATTGGTTTTGACAGGAAAAGCATATTTTATGGCTCTGGGTACTAGAGCAAGGGTTTCCCTCTGGTTCTAACACAAGATACTATATCCCTGTAAATAGAAGTTTCTATTAGCAGCTGCCCTCAGATCGACTGATGATGGAATTATACTCTGAACTGTACTTTAATCAGCTTTAAGTGGATGTGGACAGGGTTGGGAAATAGGATAATAATTCAGGAACGTTTTGGGAGTCACAAGTGAAGGGACTCAAAACATGATTGTTGCCCTGGCCAGTGTGATTACACACCAGACCATCTCAGGTTTGATTCCTGGCATATATCTGGGTTGCAGGTTTGATCCCTGGCCTTTGTTGGGGTGTGTATGGAAGACAACTAATCGATGTATCTCTCTCACATAGATGTTTCTCTCTGCCTCCTTTCTACTCTCTCTAAAAACCCATGGGAAAAAATATCCTCGGGTGAGGATTAACAAAAAAACAACAACCACACAAACATGGATTGTTGGGGAAGATGGGGGAAATGACTGAATGTTTTCTGCATCTCCTGTACACCAGCCGGTAACTTGGGGGCTTTAGATTCTAGTTTTGTTTTGGCTTCTTTTGAGTAATGAAAAGGTATCTTAATCAAATTCCTGCAGTGCTGTAACACTCTGCATCACAATGGAACAGAGTTAGAGTTATTGCCAAGTTGAGATCCAGAGACTCAGAAACTACTTGGAAAAACATATACTGCACTGGTTTTCTTTAATGGCTCAACTATTACAAGGAAGAAAGAGAATACTAGAAAGATAACAGGTGTCCGTCTTTTACAAAAACCATTAACTGGGTGTACTCAGTACCTACCATAAGGTAGCCAGTTTTCACTTGTGTTCGTTCATATAGAGGGTGCTTAAATGATAATACTTTTGACACAGGCCTGTTGGCCTTTTCAGTTTTCATCTTCCTTTGTGGAA
Organism: Plecotus auritus; assembly: GCF_963455305.1. Lineage (NCBI taxonomy): Eukaryota > Metazoa > Chordata > Mammalia > Chiroptera > Vespertilionidae > Plecotus > Plecotus auritus. The sequence continues at coordinate 14,269,894 of NC_137771.1, forward strand.
TTCGGTGTCTTTAAGGTATTCTTTTTCTACCCTTTAAAATCATGACTGCCAATCCCTGCTTTTTATAAATGTAAAAATCTCCTGCCTTCCTTTAATGTTCCTGAAGTTGCAAAATAGGTATTTCCCCCTAAAATATAGTTATAATACTGACTTTTCTTTTCCAAACTATGCTAATTTATTCATTTAATAGGACTTTCCTGAGTGCCTCTACTGTATGCTATAATTGCTAGGGTAGCCCTTAGACACATTGTGGGTACCTTCTCCACATGGCCTAGTCACTGCTTTAGGGAAGTCCAATATTTGCATAATCTAAAAAAAATCTCTTTGAGTTTAAAGATAACAGCCTTCATTTATAGAATTACATTAAACTTTTGGATTGGGGATATACTTGTACTGATTCTCCCTTTAGGAATAATAGCTATATCTCGTTTTCCTTAGCTATTTGGGAACCTGAATTAGAGACTGTTCAGATGTAAATTTCTTCTTCTAGGTTTTACCAAAAGAAGCAATCTAAATCTTTGTCTTATTATAATTCTAGAAGTGCCTGGAGGTGGAGATTGACTGTGGCCTCTGTTGGCCAGGTTTGGCCATTACAGCTTTTTTCAATGTGTTACTCTTTTTAAGGATTTTTCTGGCTAAATCTCAGAACTTCCTGTACCCAGAACCAAGGTGCAGTCAACTCCATTCTGCTTTGCTGCTTCAGAACTTCTGCAGACTGGAATGAGATCATGTTTTTGTAGACCTAAAGAGTTTGTGATGGTAGATTGCAACCAGAGGTAGAACTAAGGAGAGTGTCCTTTTTTTGAGATAACTTCTTGCAGGATCAGGGACCTTGTCCAGAAAGTTGCTTGGCTCTTCCTAAATTTATTCTGCATGGGCTAGATCAGGGGTGGGCAAGCTCTTTGACTCCAGGGCCACAATGGGTTCTTAAACTGGACCGGAGGGCCGGAACAAAAGCATGGATGGAGTGTTTGTGTGAACTAATATAAATTCAAAGTAAACATCATTACATAAAAGGGTACGGTCTTTTTTTTTATTATTATTTCAATAGTTTTATTCATTTCAAACATTTTAACAAGAAGAATGTAAACACTAATTATTATAATTTGAAACTTCAAAAAAATGGAGGAATCATAGCACAATAACATACCTTATATTGAAGATGGCAAAGGCAAAATAAAATTGCCTAACAAAGGAAAGGTACAAAAGCCTTTCAAATTAAACTTAAATATAATAAAATAATTTAAAACTAAAACAAATAGAAAAGAACAAAATGTGTAAACAGTAAATTAAACATTTTCTTTAAGTGCAACTTCCAAATTATGCCCAGGACGTAGATGTAGATGGCAGTGTAGACTGGGTTGAAAGGTTTTTGGTCTTTAAAACATCAACTTCAGTGGGAGCAGTGTTGTTGGTCTCCTTTTTAGCTAATGCTCTGATACTGTGCTCTCCAGGGGCGTGTCTCCCTACATCACCACGATAACGTGTCTAGCATTCCCAGGGTGATGTCGGGGGACGCGTCCGCGGGCATTACAAGGAGCCTCTGGAAGATTGAGAGGTTGTTCCTTCTACTGAATGGGCGGATTTATTCACTCAGAAGAAGGAGCTGCGGCCGTGTTTCCCGACGTTGCCATGTTAACACTGCTGCTGGTGAAGGAGCAGAGGGGAGAGCAAGAGAACCCTCCGCTCTTTCGGCTCCGCGGGCCGGATAGAACAGCCGAACGGGCTGGATCCAGCCCGCGGGCCGTAGTTTGCCCACGGCTGGGCTAGATGCATAGGCTGTCCCTCCCTCAGCCACATTCAGGAAAGTTCCATATAATCTACAGGACCAAAACAATCAGAATTGTACCTATTTAGAGCAATGAGACTCACCAGATGTTCCTAGTCTTAAAGAAACTGTTTATCTGGAGCTTTTCATCGGGAAATAAATGGCTTTGACAAGTCATATCAAAATCTGTTTCAAATGATAACTTTTGTTTAATTCTTGACTAGAAAACTATATCAAAGGTTCTTTCAGAAAAAACTGCTTGCTTCTTAGTTTGGTTAATATGTTCTTGCTGTGTTGTAACATAGAAATCCAGCTGTGTCTAACACAGAGCCTAACTCTTTGCAATCATTTGTTGAGTTCTTTTTCAAGGTGCAATTTAAGAACCTGGAATAGAATGGTCAGGTAAAACTAAAATTATTGCATTTTGTGTTTCACAATAATTTGTGGAATTAAGATAGTACAACAATTCTCACCAAAAGGAACAGGTATTTCTTTAGGGGGTGCTTAAAGGTTGTCATTTGCAAAAGTTCTTTTCATTGTCTAGCTATGTCAAGTAGAGCATATCTAAGCTAGCTTAATTTTAGAAACAGATTCAGAATTTAACTATATCAACAACACCTTTTGATTTTCACCCAATCAGTGTTGATTAATGGACAAGTATTTTATTTACTATTTTTCAAATATTCCTTTAATTTCAAAGTGGAATTCTAAGTTAATGGAAAAAACATTCCGGTTTCAAAGCTATCCCTGATCTCACTGGCAACACTCCCATAACTGTTTAGGCAGAAACTGGCTGGGGCCTGACTGCTGGCTGTTCCTTAGAGTCTCCTCAGTGGAGTCTCCAGTTAGATGGTGTACCGGAGATGCAGTCATGTGGTCCTGACGTCAGTCAGACATGGCAGTGACCTTTGGTTTGGTTTTTGTTTGTTTGTTTGTTGTTGTTCTTGTTACTGTTCTGTGTTTCTTTTTCTCTTTTATTACGTTTGCTTTATTCCTCACTGCTTTCTGATACCATCTCCCTTCACCACCACCCTCCTCTCCACACTGGCTTTCTTTTGTTTATTTCTATGCCTTGACTTTCCCATTTTGGTCTCTGTACAGTCTGTCCCTTATTTCTCTGGTGGTTGCAGCTTCTGAGCTAACAATGCTTTTGTCATGCTATGTGTTTAAAGCCTTGATTTTACTGCTGTCGTAAAAATGAATCTTGACGTGGCTATTGGGCTGTTATTTACAGTTTATTTCTCTCTCTGCTGCACTGGTTAAAAGGACACTGTCAAGGTATTTTTTTTCATGATTTTTCAAGTCATTTCCTCACTGTTTATAATAACCCATTAAAAGCTTGAAACTTAAATCTTTCCCTTCCAAAGGTCCTCTCCATCATACATTCACACTGGTTTGTTGTTGCAGATTTGCGCCTATATGTTGGGCTGGTGCCATTTGAGTTTTTGTCATTGAAAGCGCATGTAAAAAGTTAGGTTTTTTGTGGGGGGAGTGGGTGGACTAAAGGGGAAAGTGTAATGAATCAAGTGGGCTGCTTAGCAAAGAGGGAAGAAACAAAAGGTCAAATTTGGTCCCTTTAACCTTGACAGTGTCCCTTTAAATATTTCTCTACCACACACCTTGGGCCCCAATTACTGAGCCTGAGTGCTGCGTATTTTTCAGTATGAACTTCCCTATGTGACTGTCAGCCTCACTGCAAAGATTAAAGCTTGTCTGAAGCAAGCCATCCAGTCGACACTGGAAGAGCTTTAATCTGCACCATTTGCTCACTTGTGTATCGGCACATTCTGCCCTGTTGCAGAGGCATATGTGATCTGATCCCTCTTGCTGCTACAGCATTCCCTTACTAGACATTTTAGAAGCCACACAGAAATGTCACCTTTTTCTACTCCAGGAAAAACAGTCTTACACATTGCATCTATAATCTTTTAAGATCGCATAACTGTACTAGTAGATATCAGTTGAAAATGTAATTGTTTCCTTTTTTAAAGTTGCACCAAATTTAGAGTTTATAGAACCATATTTTGTAGCATCATTGCATGAATTACACTGAGCAAAATTTCAGCATTGCTTTGAGTTGCTCTATATATGACCATCACATTAGTGAGGAAAAGTAACTAATGAGAAAGTAAATGGAATTCCTGACAAAATGGTCTCTTCCATTAGCTCTGAGAGCCATGTAATCAGAACAAGTAGGGTTGTCACCAAGAGCTCCTTTCTTTGGGCATGGAGTTGAATAGGAGGTCAGATGTGTCTGAATCCTAGGTACCACCCTGCTATATAATGGCACCAAGTATCCAAAGCCCGATTCTCTGCCTTATTTCTCAGTATAAACCAGAAGATTCTCAGGGGTTGACATTTCTTAGGCTAATGAGGACTCTAATTCATAGAGATTTCTTGATCCCTTCTGTGTGGTCTTTTGGAACTTGATGCTTTAAAACATGCTTTTGATTGAATCACTTATGGTGTCTGTCACATTTACAGTTTCAAAGGACAGTTGCAGTCCTTTTCCCTTTTTTCTTTTTTTTGGTGCAGATTGTATTTCTTGCCACATTCTTTTTGCCTCCCCCTGGCTTATGTGGACTTATTTGGGTGACTTACCAGTGAAGGGGCAGAGGCTTGTGCTTCAAAAATCATCTGTTTAATTGGGAAGGGCAAAAACTAAGTAGTTTCAACAAAGAGATAGGGTCTTACTGTGATGATCTTATGCACAATCATTTATCTCTGGTTGTAAAAGATCACTTCTCCCCTGCCTTAGTGTTCCTTAGACCTTTAATTTTTGTTTTCTTGTTACCAATTTTAGGTTGTCTGTAAAGTAAAATTCATAATTTAAATTCCACTTCCCAGTTGATGCCCCGCTTATTATGGCAAGAGATGCTTACATTAGATGTGCTTTTTCTCTCGCTGCTGTCATGAAATCAGCAATGGAATTGCAGATGTTTACTTTGGGGCTGAATTAAGTAGTAGTCACAGAGGTATGTGTCTCCACCAACTGATGGCAGGGCCTGGGAGCATGGTCTTGCAGCTTGATGACCTGCTCTGCAGTCTGTTCCCTTCCTCCACCATAGCGAGCCAGACCTGGTACTTCGGTCACTCATAATCTGAGCTTTGGACATTCAACTCTGAACTTAATTGGTGCCTTAAAAACACTATTCCTCTGCAAATTAATAGCTTATTAATTGCCATGAACTTCACTTCTCTCTTTCCTACTCCCACCTTAACCTCTTCTTTGAGGGGAGGAGGTACCTCAGGCTTCTTATTTGTCCATCTTGCCCTTTTGCTGGAAGGTCCTCAGGTGTATTGACACAGTTTTTGTTCTCTGGGCCTTTTCTAGCTATTGTTTGCATGTCAGCCCAGCTTATCTCAGTGCATGCTGGCGCCACATAACGTCAGTTAGCATCAGCGTGAATCCTGGGGCTGTTATTAGAGATAGAGTCCCAGGTCTGGGGGCAATATTGGGAGAACAGGAGAGTATCAGTGCCAAAAACATCTCATATCTCATTTAATAGAATTTACCACTTCATAGAAAGGAAGTTTAAATCATTGTCCTCAAAGGTTTCCCCTTTGAGAAACCTTGTAATCTGTACAGCATTTGTGTTTTCATGGGTAGTTATTTATGTTTAGTATTATAAGGACCAACTCTGCTATACTTCGGATTTTCAGGTTCCTAAAGAGAAAGATGAAATGGTAGAACAAGAGTTTAACCGGTTGCTAGAAGCTACATCTTACCTTAGTCATCAACTAGACTTCAATGTCCTCAATAATAAGCCTGTGTCCCTTGGCCAGGCATTGGAAGTTGTTATTCAGTAAGTACTTCAATACTGCTTATTGTCTAGTGATTTCCATTTAGAGGTTTGCTATTTTTGTTTTAAGTTTTCCATCAAGTCTTATTTGAGCTAATTGTTGCTTATTTTCATGTGAAATAGTTAATTCTAAAAGTAAAACCATTTAAAATAATTACATGATACGTAAGACCCTTCTAAATTCTAAAATTCACTTTTATGGCACTAAACTGTATTTAACATAGCCTAGAAAATAATTTGTCCCCAGTCAACTTTCTTGTTCCAGAGTACTAGAAATATCAGTGGGCCTTGATACTCTTAAATGTTTTTGATGGATACCGGTCTTACGTTGCATAGCTGACTGTGTGACCAGAGCATACGAATTGTCTCTCTTAGGTTACAAGAAAAGCATGTTAAAGATGAGCAGATTGAACATTGGAAGAAGATAGTGAAAACTCAGGAGGAATTGAAAGAGCTTCTTAATAAGGTGAAATTCTGTTTTATTTTTTCATAGCTGAAGGTACATTAGTAGGAAAGAAAAAGCCTTTTAGAAATTTTAAAAGTACCGGGGCTCACTGATTACTCTTAAGAAAAAATGACTAGCAAAAGGCACTGTTTTATCTGTCACTCTTCAGTGCAGCTTTACTGGTAAATTGGCTGTTTTAAAGTTGACCCAGTGCCCTCTGCTGAATTCTAGGATGGGAGGGAAATCAGCTGACCTGAGGTCAGATTTCCACTGATGACAACAGGTCAGCAGCCAAGACCATATTCTTTGCCATAATTACTTCACTTGTGCCAAATAGTAGATCTATTGAGGGCTCTCTACCACCACCCTCCAGACTAGGAAACTGTTTGTTTGTCCTCATCCTGTTAGCTGCAAACATAATACCAGCTTAGGGAGAAAATGTGAAGTGGGACAGCTCCTGTGGGAGTTGTCATGCAAAACCAGGGAGCATCTTGTGACTAGACTCTTGCCTCACTCTCACTGTGCCTCATTTCTTCATCCTGTCAGGTGAAGATGTCTCTGGCACTCCTTATTCAGGATGGTGGTACGGATGAAGTGAGATGAGTGGCCAGAGAATGGCCAGCTGTGGGGTTCCTCATCTCAAGCTTTAACCATCCCCCTAGTCCTCTGTAGTACCATCAGAAACCTGACCAGACCAATCCTGGGAATGGTTCTTTCAGTCGCTTTGTGTGATAACTTGACCTTTTATATATTAAAAAAACAAAAACAAATCATGGCCATTGGTTTCCAAAACAACAAGTTTAAGCTACATTATAGTACTTTGTTTTTCCTGGAAATTAATTTGTACATGTGTGTGTATATAATATTTTTTTAAATTAACTCCTAGTTCTGCCATGTGTTCTGGAAGACAGAAGCGGTCTATCTCACTTACCTTATAGTGATGTGATATCTCTGTGTTGAGCCATATAGGGTTTTTTTCCTGTTCTAAAATACCATGATATAGAAGAGGCATTTAAGAATTCCAAGGACCTGTGTTGGTATAATAGCAGTTTAGGTGGAGTTGCCAAAGCACGTGATTTAGAGACGAATGACATCACTACCTGGAATGGTAAATTTTGATTTTTCCCTCTTAGATGGTAAATTTGAAAGAGAAAATTAAAGAGCTCCATCAGCAATACAAAGAAGCATCTGAAGTCAAGCCACCCAGAGATATCACTGCTGAGTTCTTAGTGAAGAGCAAACACAGGGATCTGACTGCCCTGTGCAAGGTGTGGTATACATACATATATGCCCAGTTGGTTTTATTTGAAATCCTAAGAAATAGTGTAGATCTGAGAAACTGGAAAAGATCCAGTAGCCAATCACAGGTACCTATAATGCGAAGAGGGTTTGGTACACAGGAGCATTGGGGACTTAATGGGTTAGTTTGGTTTGAGATCTACTTTTTCTGCAGAATTCCTACTTTTATTTTCACAATCTCATCCTTTAGCTTACTTACATGTCATTTTAGCCCTTTGGTATAGTTTATCTTTAGAATAATGATAATGAACATGGACTCCAGAGTCATTTGGAGTCAAATTATCTGATTGAAATCCATAACTTAGTATCTTCTAGCCAGGAGACCTTAGGCTCCTTAATCACCTCATCTGTTACATGGTATTAATACTAACTCACTTATTAGGAGATCCAAAGCACTTACTCGGTGCTAGGAATGTGGTAAATGCACAGGAAGTGGTAGTTGCTATACCTTCCCACCTCCGATCTTAATTTCAGGCTCACATTATAATTTGTCTCCAAGAATAACGAGCCCTGACCCAGCCTTCAGCTGAGACACTTATGGATATAACGTGGGCCATGGATGTGGTTCAGACCTTACATTTTGTGGTATAAATAACTAGGTTAGTCTCTGACACATTTAGATCAACTGGTTCTCTTCATTCTATCAGGAATATGATGAGTTAGCTGAAACACAAGGAAAACTAGAAGAAAAACTTCAAGAATTGGAAGCCAATCCCCCAAGGTAAGAAAAAAAACCAAAACACTGACGTTCAGAAGGCTAGGGTTTGCTGTTAGATTTAGAGGGAAAATTATAAAGCACCATGGTTTTATTTATGTTAAGTGAATGGATTGTAAATTGTTTAATAAATGTAAGCTATTTGTGCATGTGGACTACAGATTACCCTTAAACAACACAGGTTTGAACTGCTCAGGTCACTTACATGTGGACATTTTTCAGTATATAATATTGGAAAATTCTTTTGGAGATTTACAACAATTTGAAAAAAAAACGTGCAGACAACTGCGTAGCCTAGAACTCTAGAAAAAGAAAAAGTTAGATATGTCATCATTGCATAAAATTTATGTACGTATTTTCCTTTCTCTGGCTTGCTTTATTATAAGAACACAGCATATAATACATATAACATACAAATATGTGTTAATTGATTATCTTATCAGTGAAGCTTTTTGTCAACAGTAGGCTATTGGTAGTTAAGTTTTGGGAGAATCAAAAGCTATCCCCGGATGATATTTGGGGGTGGGGATCGGTGCCCTTAACCCAGAGTTGTTCAATGGTCAGCTATGCTTCTCAGGTTCCTAAATCCCCTAGTCTTATGCTTTAATGTGTAAGAAAGTCCTAGATACTTAAATACATTGTTTTTGAAGATAGCCTTCATAAAATCTGATATATGTATTTGAATGAAAGTGTAGTCAATGAGCCCTAACCGGTTTGGCTCAGTGGATAGAGCGTCGGCCTGCGGACTGAAGGGTCCCGGGTTCGATTCCGGCCAAGGGCATGTACCTTGGTTGCGGGCACATCCCCAGTCGAGGGTATGCAGGAGCCAGCTGATCGATGTTTCTCTCTCATCGATGTTTCTAACTCTCTATCCCTCCCCCTTCCTCTCTGTAAAAAATCAATAAAATATATTTTAAAAAAAAGAAAGTGTAGTCAATGAAAATTGTCTTCCTTGATTGGCATAGAAGGTGGTGTTGCTTCAAATTCCCATAATTCTGGGGAATAGGAAAGTATTACACTTTATTTCCATTGGCTTTTGACAGTGAATACTTGAATGCTGATACTGTGCTCCATATTGCACCTGGCCTCCACATGTATCTGTTCTGTTCTGCAGTCAGGGATGCTACCCATTCTTGCCAAAAAGTCCATGCTTTAAAATAAAAAACAAATTTTTACAACAGATATGCTTTTATAATGCAACCATAAAAAGAAGACTTTCTTTTTCTTTTTCTTTTTTTTTTTTTTTCAGGCAAATGAGACCTAATTATAATTTGCTTTATGTAGTAAGCTTGGCACTGCTCCAGGTACCAGGAATAAAGGGGTTAATAAGACAGCTCAGGTCCTACTTTTTGACTTAGAATTTTTTCACATAAAGCACAGTCCCAGGTTTAGATTGTCACACAGTTACTGAGATCATCCACATCCGCCTACTGAGCATAATAGTAAAGTCCTTTAATAACCTTGCACTCCTTTGTTCTCATTTTGCAGTGATGTATACCTCTCGTCAAGAGACAGACAGATACTTGATTGGCATTTTGCAAATCTTGAATTTGCTAATGCCACACCTCTTTCTACACTCTCCCTTAAACATTGGGATCAGGTAAAATTCCTTTATCATTTATTTTTTGCACATGTCTTGGAGAGGGTTCTTAAAAGAAACTGTTCATTTGTGTGTTTTTATACAGCTTTATAAAGGAAGATAATTTACATACAATAAAACTCATCTATTTTAAGTGAGCAAGTTTGGTTTTACCAAACTTACATAGTCAAGAATAGAACATTTTCACCATCCTCTTGCCCCTTTGCAGTTACTCCCCAGCCCTCCTGCTCCTGGCTCTATGCAACCACCTATTTGCTTTGTCACTATAATTTTGCTTTTCCTATAATTACATATAAATTGAGCTATACAGTATAATAATCATGCAGTATACAGCCTTTTGTGTGTGACTTCTTTTACTTAGCAAAGTTTTTGTGTATATCAGTGGTTTGTTCCTTTTTATTGTTTGTTACTATTCCATTGTATGGATACTAGAGGCCTGGTGCACAGATTTTGGGTGGGGGAGGTCCCCTTAGCCCAGCCTGCACCCTCTCCAATCCGGGACCACTTGGGGGATGTCCGACTGCTGGTTTAGGCCTGATCCCGGGGATCTAATCCTGGTCTCACAATCCTGGACCACTGGCTCCTAACTGCTCACCTGCCTGCCTGCCTGGTCGCCCCTAACTGCCCCCCCCCCTGCCGGCCAGGTCGCCCCAACTGCCCCCTCCCTGCTGGCCTGGTCGCTCCTAACTGTCCCCCTCTCCCCCCGCCAGCCTGGTTGCCCCCAACTGCATCCCCCCGCACTGTCCTAATCACCCCTCACTGCTTCCCCCTCCAGCCTAATCGTCCCCAACTGCCCCCTCCCCCCCCCCACCGGCCTTGTCACCCCTCACGGCCCCCCCGCCAGTCTGGTTGCCCCACTCAGCCTGCTTGTTAAGTCATTTGGTCATCCCTCACTACCCCCCCCTGTAGGACTGGTCATAGGCAGCCATCTTATGAGGGTGTGATGGTCAATTTGCATATTACCTCTTTATTATATAGGATGCCACAGATTGTCTTTTCATTGGTACATTGATGGACATGTGGGTTGTTTCCATTTTGGCTATACATTATTGAAGCTGGTATGAACATTCATGTGTTTCTCTTGGATTAATAGGAGTGAAATTGCTGAATCTTATGGAAAGTTTTTATAAAGCTTTATAAGAAACTTCTAAACTGTTTTCCAAATTGCATTCACACCAGCAATGTATGGAAGTTCCAGTTGCTCCATATCATCACCAACGCTTGGTCCTGCCAGTTTAAAAATTTTAGCCATTCTAATGTTTCATTGTTGTTTTAATTTTTATTTCCCTGATGATTGGTGATCTGAAGCATCTTTTCACATACTTATTGGCCATGTGTATGTCAATTCTTTTATGAAAAGTTTATTCAGATCTTTTTTTCATTTAAAAAATCTGTCTTGTTAAATTGTGAGAGTTCATCATGTTTAAATTCTGGATACAATTTGTCAGATTTATGTTTTGCAAGTATTTTCTACAAGTCCTCAGCAGGCTTTCCTTCTTAATTTATAAACGGTATCTTTAAAAGAGCAAAAGTTTTAAATTTTATGAGTGTCCTATTTTATTAACTTTCAGGCTTTGTGTGTTTTGTAAAATCCTGAACATTTTTTGTCTAAACAAAGGTCGCAAAATTTTTCTCCAGTTTTCTTCATAAAGTTTTATGTTAGGTCTATGATCCATTTTAGTTCATTTTTGTGTATAGTGAGAGGTGAGGTTACAGCTCATATTTTTCCATGTGGTTATCTAATTAATTATTCTAGCACTGTCCTTTTCTTCACTTGTCTTGGCATCTTGTTGAAATCAGTTGACCATGTGTGAGTCTGTTCGTTTATCTATCCATATTCCACTTTCATATTGCCTTGATCCATATCTTGAAATCAGGTAATGTAAGTTCTCCAGCTTTGTTCTTTTTTAAAATTGTTTCTGGCTATTTTTTGGTCTGTATTTCCATAAACATTTTAGAATCAGTTTATCAATTTCTATTAAAAAATTAACTTCTGGGAGTTTGGGATTGCATTGAATCTATAGATCTAATTTAGAGTGATTATCATCTTCCTATTGACTTCTAGTCCTTGAGCTTGATAAAATATTTTGTCACATTATTCTTAAGTATTATAATGGTGATTTACTCTTGAATTGGTGAGAAGTCACAGGGCTTCTTAGATGCTGAATGGACCAATCTCTAAATCTGAGACTTTGGCCCGACTTAAGACTGTGTAGAAGTAAATATTACACTTCTGTTACATATTTTCATTATACATTTTCCTAGTAAGATGATTTTGACTTCTTAATCTTTAGATTATAACTTGGTATTCTTTAGTACTTGGATTACAGTGAGGATTGAACTTGTTAGTGGTAAAAATCTTGCAAAATTCCCAGTTTCTTTGTGGTTTTTCATGTAAAGACTAAATTAGACCTTCCTAATAACTCATTTATCATTTGGAGTTTCAATACGTATCTATTTGTAATTGTATTAAGTTTTTAAATGTGGGTGATTTGAACTGATCCATAGAGGAGCAGATGAGTCAGTCATTTAGTATTTTTGCTCTCAACCCAGTATTTTATCTAGTTCCTAAGAATTGTGACGCCGAAACCGGTTTGGCTCAGTGGATAGAGCGTCGGCCTGCGGACTGGAGGGTCCCGGGTTCGATTCCGGTCAAGGGCATGTACCTTGGTTGCGGGCACATCCCCAGTAGGGGGTGTGCAGGAGGCAGCTGATCGATGTTTCTCTCTCATCGATGTTTCTAGCTCTCTATCCCTCTCCCTTCCTCTCCGTAAAATACCAATAAAATATATTTAAAAAAAAAAAAAAAAGAATTGTGGTATGTTTTCCCCAGGAATCTCATGAAATCAGAAATACTAGCCTTCAAAAGTTTCTCTACAGCCAAAACCGGTTTGGCTCAGTGGATAGAGCGTCGGCCTGCGGACTAAAGGGTCCCAGGTTCGATTCCGGTCAAGGGCATGTACCTTGGTTGCGGGCACATCCCCAGTGGGGGGTGTGCAGGAGGCAGCTGATCGATGTTTCTCTCTCATCGATGTTTCTAGCTCTCTATCCCTCTCCCTTCCTCTCTGTAAAAAATCAATAAAATATATTTAAAAAAAAAAAAGTTTCTCTACATAGAAAAATTTTTAGTAAATTCAAAGAAATTAGATCATTTGGGTAATTCTTTCAGGCCAAATCTTGACTTCTTTACTATATAAATCATCTTGGGCCAATCTTTACAATCCTAGATTGCCTTCATCTGACTTTAGTTTAGGAAATCTTCCTCAACTTTAAAACATGTAAGTTTAAGGAATAAAAACGGATTTTGCTCTTGGGTAAAAGAAAACGTAATTAGGATGGTGAATCTGATATCCTACCAAGTCTGTAATACGTTAAAAAAAACAAACAAAAAAGGTACCTAGTTGTCTGAATTTACTGAATCAGCTTCCTTCCCTCTCCCACCCCCATGAATAGTCTAGACTTGATGATAAAACTTCCATCTAGCCCAGCTGTTGAGGCTGAGTGTTTGAATATAGACCCGTGCACCAATGGTTCGAATCCCAGTCAGGGCCTGTGCCTGGATTGTGGGGTTGACCCCCAGTAGGGGGTGTGCAGGAGGCAGCCAATCAGTGGTTCTCTCTCTCTCTCTCTCTCTCTCTCTCTCTCTCTCTCTCTCTCTCTCTCTCTCTCTCTCTTTCTCTCTCTCTCTCTCTCAAATCGGTAAAAACATTAAAACACACACACACACCTTTATCTAGGGGAAAATGAAACTGCCCTACTTTCACTGCCCAGAGATAGCCATTATGGACATTTGAGCATTTTTTTCTTCTCTCTTCAGTTTTCTGGGGCAGCTGTAGTTGAATATGGAGTAATTGGTGTGTTGTTGTTTTTTAAAAAACCCAACATATTTTTATCGATTTCAGAGACGAAAGGAGAGGGAGGGAGAGAGAGAGATAGAAACATCAGTGATGAGAGAGAACCATGGTTCATGGGTCAACATTTAACCATTAAGCTACACTGGATGGGCTGGAGTGATTGTTTTTAATTTCTGCGTTATATTGACAGTTTCCACAAGTTGGTGTGTTTAGCCTTATTTTACAGAACTCAGTATAAATAGCATAAATTAGATTTTAAAAGTGTGAAAATTTGTCCTTTTCTCTCCTCTTTAGGATGATGACTTTGAGTTTACTGGCAGCCACCTGACAGTGAGGAATGGCTACTCATGTGTGCCTGTGGCGTTAGCAGAAGGCCTAGATATTAAATTGAATACAGCAGTTCGACAGGTTCGTTACACAGCTTCAGGTATGTCGTTGCTTTACTGGTGAGACAGAGTACACGATGCTGATCTTTTGAGTTGGAACTATAGAAAAAGTATTAGGTCATTTCCTGATACATTATCTTATAAACTATGCCTCCTAAATTTTAAAATTTGCATTTACAAAAGAATTGAGCCCATAGAGCCTTTGGAGATTCTAACCCCATCATTGTATAAACCAGAAAATTGAGGCAAGTTTTACTTTACAAATTGTGCATGAATTAGTTGATATTATAATAACAGCCAGTGAGTTTGACTTTAATTTTGCTAAGTATATTCTTAAATTTCAGAACTTGGGCCCCTAGTCTCCAGTGGAACCCACCCTACATTTCATCTTGCAACAGGGTCTTTGGATCCATTCTGGCTTTTCCTGCTCAGGTGGGCTAGTGGCGCAGGCTGCTTTCTAGTTCTGGGAGCAGTCCTGCTAATAAGTTGACTCCTGATTGCCCTGATGACTGTGACTTTAGGCTCAGTGCTCATTATTGCTAGTTTGAGGTACATTTAATAAGGAGTGCAGAAAATCCATTGTCTACCCAACTTTGGAATTAATAATCTTGAACTCCTTATAGTAACTAGTCACTCCCCTCTCTGAGGGCCCTCATCACAAATGCAAACGTGGCCACTAATCTTGCCCTCCAGGGCCCCTTTTCTAGAGTTTTTGAGATCACCACAAATACTTTTTTTATAACTGCTGAAACCATTTTCCATTTAAATTTTCCCCTCAGAGGCAGCTTCTAGCTGATGATGTTGAAAAGATCTACCGCTTCATTTGCGCTGCAGATGAAGAATAGTGAGAATAGCTTTTCTTCATTTTCTCTAGTTCTGTGACCACAGAAAATGGGCATGGCCCTGGCTGGGTGGCTCAGTGGGTTGGAGCATCAAAGTTGTGGGTTCATTTCCCAGTGAGGGCACATACCTAGGTTGTGGTGGGTTCAATCCCTGGTCAGGGTGCTTACAGGATGCAACTGATGGATGTTTCTCTTCCCGTCCCTTTCCTTCTCTCCCACACTTCCTTCCTCTCTCTTTAAAACAAAAATCCTCAGGTGAGGATTTTAAAAAAAAGAAAGAAAATGGACATGTAATGAGATCTCATACTTATTTGAACTATTATTTATAGTTTTGAAGATACATAAATAGGCATTCAATGAAGAAAAACATCAAGCTCACATGAGAATAAATAAGATGAACCTACTTTCAGTGCCTTTTCTGTGGCCAGCTTTGAGCTCGTTCATGTTCTGGCAAGCTAAGCATCACAGTGCATTCCCAGGAATAGCAAGCTCCACGGTTCTGAGCCGCTTCCCTTGGGTCTGTGCCGCAAGCTTCTGCTATCATTCTTCTCTTTGTCCCTATGCACACGCACCTACCCACAGTTCTTGGTTCTCTTGGGACAGACATTTTACTCTGAATTTTGGTCTAAATTTACTTAACTTTAGTAAGTTATCAGGTCCTTTACTAGTCCAGGAGATCTCTGTATCAGGCAGGTAAGATAATACAGTAGTGAAGGTCAAGGACTCTGAAGATCAAGGACTCTGAGCATTAGGATTTGAATCCTGGCACTTATTACATGTGTTATTTCACTTCTGCATCAGTTTCTTTCTATAAATAGTGGATAGAACCGACTCCATAGACTTGTGTGAAGAATTAACTGGGATGGCATATAGAGCCTGCTGTACACTAAATGTTCCACACCCTCATCAATACCATCCTCCTCACCAGTAAAGTCTTTTCCCTCAAACCCCTGTAGGATGTGAAGTGATAGCTGTGAATACCCGCTCCACCAGCCAGACCTTTATTTACAAATGTGATGCGGTTCTCTGTACCCTCCCCTTGGGTGTGTTGAAGCAGCAGCCACCAGCTGTACAGTTTGTGCCACCTCTTCCCGAGTGGAAAACATCTGCAGTTCAAAGGATGGGATTTGGCAACCTTAACAAGGTAAACTGCCCTTGACACCTCTCTCGTGCCCACTGTACAAGTACCAGTCTAGCTGCCCTCCACTCGGACAGGAGAAGGATTTGCATTTTTATGTCTTGTTGTGCTCTCAATTCTGATACAGGGCGAGTCCTGTACATTCACTTCATTGCCTAATCATGCATAAAGTATCCTTGAGAACATAGTCTTCTGAGGTCACTTCACAAACCCAAGCCTGTAAAAAGAGAGCCCTAAATGTCATTCTAAGTAATAAATTTGTAATAAGGATTTCCAGACTTATAGTAAGAGTGTATTAGCCTGGCCGGCGTAGCTCAGTGGTTGAGTATCAACCTATGAACCAGGAGGACACAGTTCGATTCCTGATCAGGGCACATGCTTAGGTTGCAGGCTCGATCCTCAGTGTGGGGCGTGCAGGAGGCAGCCCATTGATAATTGACTCTCATCATTGATGTGTTTTTTTTCTCTTTCCCCTCTCCCTTCCTCTATGAAATTAGTAAAAATATTTTAAAAATTATTTTTAAAAAAGATTAGAAGAAATTTAAATAATGTCTGAAGAAAAAGTACTTATTTTTGAGGCATAGCTGTGCTTAAAGCCATATTCTGGGAGCCCTGTTGCCAGCTCATGTGCTGCTTCTTTGTGATAGGTGGTGTTGTGTTTTGACCGAGTGTTCTGGGATCCAAGTGTCAATTTGTTCGGGCATGTCGGCAGTACGACTGCTAGCAGGGGTGAGCTCTTCCTCTTCTGGAACCTCTATAAAGGTAACTGCTTTCTAGTTTCGATCTTTCTCATATCCTTAAAGGAATACAGAATTAGGAATATTCTCGTTTTTCTCAAATATGTATATGTATGTATTGATTTTTCATTAACTCTATAAGCAATTCCTGAAATCCCTTATAGATGCTGGGAATATGGGGAGGAAAAAAACCAAAAAACCTGCCTTTAAGGAGCCCACAACTAACTTGTGGGCGATAGAATGAGGAGGTAGGCAGTCTCAGAACAGGGCGGTAAGGAGATGGCATGGTGAAAGCCCAGAGCACTGCAAAAGAAAGCAGAAAGGGAAGGATCCGCCCGGCCAGCAGGGGTGAGCCCAGGGAGGCTTCCTGGAAGGGGAAATTTGTGTTCCTCATCCTTACACTTTTATATCTGACTTACCCCTGAATCTTTAATCACTTCCCTTAGAATGTATTTATGAAACTCCAGCTGTACTTCCTTCTGTACATATTTAGACTGCTCCTATTCCTATACAGAGCTTTAAAAAGAAAGTATATCTAGACTCTACCTCATTCCAGGAAAAGGATGTGGGACATGTACTGTGCAGCAGTATCAGTAGGCATGGCCTTGACAGTGTAGATACATCAGTTAACAGTTTCCGTCGCTCCTCACTGCCTCCTTCTGAAACATCCTCCACATGGCCAGGGCCACTAATCCAGAGGAGGCACTTTGTTCCCTGAGCACAGTGCTTTCCGACAACAGCCCAGTGCTCTTTTCCTTCCCCCATCCGGACTGTCAGGTCCTGCCAATGCTTGCTTCACCATCTCTCTCAGATCTACTTGCTCCTCTTCTTTCCGACTGCCCACCCCCAGTCCAGGCCACTCCCTACTCCTACCTTTTCCTCGTCTAGAACCTTTAAAGGGAACTGCTTTCTAGTTTTGCCAGCAGCCACTGTTTTCCCTGCTTCTGTCTTTTGAGGGCTTTCCATTATCGTGGCCATTACTAAGAAGGCCCGCATAACCCAGCCCTTCTCTACTTCTCATTGTTCATTCCTCCCAGCCCATCCTTACCCCTCCCCACTCTCTGGGCTCCAGACACCCTTGCTGCTCTCCTGGAATCCTGGATTGCACCACGCTGGTTTCTACTTCAGGGCCTTTGCCCTGAGATACTGTTCCTGGGGTGCTTTTGTTTTTCTTCTTCTCTTCCTTCCCAACACAGCTTACTCTACCCAGCCTTCAGGTCTTCACCTAAATGTCACTGTTTCAAAGAGGACTTACAAGATACACATACCTCCACTGCTTCAAATCTAAATTCTCGGTATTGTTTTCTCTGTATCCTGTGTTTTTCTTCATAGCTTCTATCACAGTTCATAATTATATATCTGTGATATTTGTCTGTTTGTCTGTGGAGTAGTCATTTATTGTCTTTATATCCCCAGCATCTACTACTGTGTTTATCCCTTAAGTCTCCTGCATATTCACCAAATGGATGAGTAAAGGTGGAGCTGTCTCCAGTGAGCAGGGCTAAGAATTCTCTCTCTCACCATAGGGATATTTGTTTTCTTTGTTAACAAGGTCTGAAATGCTATCTGAACTTCCACATTCTGCAGTTATAAACAGTGAAGTACATGAGTCACCACTGTAGTTTGCCAGCTCCCTTCTGGGGGTAGATTTCAAGTTACCTTTTCAGAAACAACTTGTCTCTAGCTGAGTGGTGCATGTCTATTGGTTGTCAGATTTCAGAGCACCAAGAATAATGGGCCCATTAAGGAGGTTCTTGAGAAAAGTCTGTAGGAAAACCCTGGAATTGTCCTTTCTGTTTCCCTAGCTCCAATACTATTGGCACTAGTGGCAGGAGAAGCTGCTGGCATCATGGAAAACATAAGTGATGATGTGATTGTAGGCCGATGCCTGGCCATTCTCAAAGGGATTTTTGGTAGCAGTGCAGTGCCCCAGGTAAGTTGAGTGGGGACAAGCGGGGATCTGGGATTTGGACAAAAGACACGTTTGACATATTCTCTTAAGTTGCTGCACAGGTACTTAGTCAGGAGTTTCAGCCAGAATTGAGAAGTGTGTATGGATTTACATGAATGCTAATGTTAAGTGTGGGATTCAGAGAGTTACTTGCTGCATTTGTCCGCTTGTCTGTCATCTTGGCTTTTGGACTCTTACCACCACCACACCCCACCTTTCAAAGTGGCCAGACTCCCCCAGGGAAGTCTTAAGAGAATCTTTTGGTACATTTTTCTATTCTTCAGACCCATTGAAACACTTATAGACCCTTGTTATTCCTTTGAAAGGAGGTATATTAATACTTCGTGTGAATTTGTAAGAGAGAATTTAATTTAGATCAAGTCCTTAGTAGGTCTCTGGATTCATAGACAAGAGTAAAACTTGGAGGCTTCCTTGCAGTCTGAAGGCATTCTGTGTTATATATTTTAAAGCATCAGCATTCACCACTTGGCTCTCATGTCTGTTTCCTCTTCAGCTCTCTCAGAACTTGTATCTCCACTCACCAATTTTTCCACCTTTTAGATATATTACTGGTTTGTCCTTGGTGTCCAGTAGTAACTTCTGCCCATGGTATTTTCTTTAGCCCAAGGAAACTGTGGTGTCTCGCTGGCGTGCTGATCCCTGGGCCCGGGGCTCCTATTCCTATGTGGCTGCAGGATCATCTGGGAATGACTATGATTTAATGGCTCAGCCAATCACTCCTGGCCCCTCAATTCCAGGTGCCCCACAGGTGAGAAACTAACAAACTGTATCTGGGCTTATTTGGGAAGAGGCCAGTATCCCAGGTTCTTAGTGTAAAAATGCCACTGATTGTTACAGATTTAGTCACTCGGTCTTGGACCCTTTCAAATAACCTAGAGCAGAGGAAAAGGGAGGAGCAGTATCTTGTGTGTCAGATTTCTCACATTTTGGCTTTGTTAAATCTAAACCGCCTGTATTCAGATTTTTGTCCCTATGAAACGAAATAAAAAAATTTTTTAATTGCACCGCATTTTGTAATGGTTCATAGGATTGTTGCAGGCTCCCAATCACTTAGGGATCTCCAGGGGATGCCCCTGAGAAATAATTTTGGGCCCTTGCCTAGATGATGCCTGACCCTGCTCCAAAAAGTAGTGTTCTCAGGACCCTGCGCTAAGGAAGACCTGCCCTGAGTGAGAACAAATGCTGTGTGCTCTATGGTTCAGGGCAGTCACCCCCACCTCCAGTAGGTCCTACATGAGGCAAAGTCAGCTTTAGAACCGGGCGTCCCCGGAGTTAAACTGGAACGTAAGAACAGGTGCAATTAAGTGTCACTCTGGAACTAAGACTGGGCTGAGTTTTGTTGTCCCCTCCTAGTTCTGTCAGTTCTAAGGAAACGCCTGCTCCTAAGGGAGGAGACCCTTTTTGGTAGAATGATGGGCTAGTGATTTGGGGGTGGCTGAGTTCAGCTTCAAAGGCCAACAGAAATTTGGAAGTTTTAACACAGTAACAAAGGTATGTTTGCAACGTGCTGATTTCCTCTTAACTTTTTTCCTGAAATAGCCAATTCCACGACTCTTCTTTGCTGGAGAACACACAATCCGTAACTACCCAGCCACCGTCCACGGTGCTCTGCTGAGTGGCCTCCGAGAAGCAGGAAGGATTGCAGACCAATTCTTGGGAGCCATGTACACTCTGCCTCGCCAGGCCACACCAGGTGTCCCTGCACAGCAGTCCCCAAGCATTTGAAACAAATGTGTCCTAAGGGAAGAGCCGACATGTGTGTCTTTTGCTGTGTAAGCAAAGTTCTTCTAGCAATAGTAGATTCCTGAGAAACCTGCCCTGGCTTTTGGGCTTCGGTCAGTGGCCCAAGTTCAGGATGATCAGGTGGCCAAGGAGGTTGTCTCCTTTGAGTGATTTGGAGCCAGGGATGAAGGCACTTGTCCATTTATAGTGTGAAAGTGTGTCTTCCTCAAGACTGAGGCAAGCAAGTGCTATGAGAGAACATCTTAGTCTCTTGGTGTGTGGTATTTTTTTTTTATATTTTGAGAATAAAACTTCATATAAAATTAGTCCTTTTTTATTTGTTTTCCCTTAGGGTTAGAGCCGTATACAAGACAGGAGTGTTACTCCATTGGAGATGTTCATTTTATCTGTGTTTACATAAGGAGGATGTTTATGTAAAGGAGAAAAAGGATTTGGTCAGATTATAGGGTTAAGGGGCTCCTAAGAATAATGGGCTTCCTGGTCTGTGAGGCTAGATTTCCCTGCTGGAGTTGGAGGGTGACCATGTGCCAAACGCATGAGCATATGGAGAGTGGGAAACTGAATTCTCAAGATAAAAACCAAGACAACACAAGGTTTGGGTAGGCCTCCGACCATCCTTGCTTTGTTCTCCAGATTCCCGCCGTGGGCATGTGTCCCTGCACTTCTACCCAAGGTACTGTATAAAGTTTTGGCAAGTTCCACATAAGGAGTAGTGCAAGGTTTTGGGTAACCTCACTGGTGTATTAATTTCCTGTTGCTGCCGTAACAAATTACCAACAAGCTCTGAGGGAAGATTCCATTTCCTTGCCTTTCTCAGCTTCTAGGGCAGCCGTGGGCAAACTACGGCCCGCAGAGCCTAAAGAGCGGGGGGTTCTCTTGCTCTCCCCTCCGCTCCTTTACTTTGAATTTATATTAGTTCACACAAACACTCCATCCATGCTTTTGTTCCGGCCCTCCCGTCCAGTTTAAGAACCCATTGTGGCCCTCGAGTCAAAAAGTTTGCCCACCCCTGTCTAGGGGCTGTCTGTATCCTTGGCTTATGGCCCCTTCCTCCACCTTAACAGCACATCGATCTCTGCTTCCATCATCACTTATTTCTGTTCTTTAGATCCCCCTCCATCTCACTCTCAGGATACTTGTGATTTACTTGATGGACCACCCAGATCACCTTCCCATTTCAAAATATTTAATCACATCTGCAAAGTCCTTTTTGCCATGTAAGGTAAAGACTAGTAGGAACAGAATGTCTGCCTATTCCTTACCCAAGGGCTCTTAGCAGACTAAATGTGCGTGTATAATCTGCTTCTAGAAATTGGATTTAACTTGCACTAGTGAATTCTTCCCTAAAAGAGGTTTTATTCTTAGTAAGATTTAAGGGACATTACATTGGTGGTCTGACTGGAGGGCTTTTTCCCTAGTCTTAGAGTGAGGGATAGTAATTAGGAAATTTTGCACACCAGGATCAGGGCAAGTGGTATAACTGATGTAAAGGTGAGAACAGCACACAGTGGAAAGTATGATGACTTTGGAGCCCAGCTCTGCCATTAATATTGTTACCTTGGGGCAGGGAGGGGGATAGTTAAGGTGTTTGAACCAGTGTTAGGTGCTTTTGAGTTTGTTTTTTAAATAGATGGCATAGGCAGCTTGAGAAGAGATTGTGTGTGACAAACCTAAAAATAAAATGTAGCAATAAAATAGGTGCTGTATGATTCTGATACCAATTCAGTTTTGGCTTCTAGATATGTTCTTCACTAAGCCTCAGCTATGTTTACAGCACCAGTAATTGGCTAAGAATTTTAAATAAATACAGTGAAATATACTAGCTGCACCAACACATAGGAAACAGTTGTATACAGAGATGACAGCAACAAAAATGGCATCACTGACTCACACACATGGAAACTAGGGAGCTTTATTGGTTACATATTGTGCTGCAGAGCCAACAGACAGCATTAGAGCCAGAGGATACATGCAGACAGGCAGCTTCAACTATACACATGCACCCAAGGAGCCCTGAGTCACTGCTCATGGCTTTGCCCTGGTTTCCAGCGACAGGGTTCCGGCCTCCTTGGTCCCATGCTTGGAGCAGGAATGTAGAAGCTGCTGCACCTAGACTCCAAGGGCCAGGGGAGAGGCCCGAGCACCTGCCTGAGCAAGTAAGTGTGGACCAACAGATAATGTAATAGCAGTTTTTGAGGGCTACTTCCCTAGCCCTCCCAATCTTTAAAATACAAAAAAATAGACTTTATTCTCTTAAAAATACATTCCATTCAGTACATTGTTCTGAGCTGTGAAGCAGCAGGAAAATAGGGCCCCTTTCCTATGATCTTGGATATGAGGCTTTGAGGAGAACCCTGTCCCCCACTCAGGATATTCAAAAGATAATCCCTAAAAGCAGCTCTTCCAAAGCAGTCTTGAACAACCCAAAACAAAACAAAAAACCACGCCAAAAAAGGCAGCTAGGGACCAGACCAGAGGCTGGGTCCCTGTTCCTTTATTGGAAAGTGGTAGCACTTGGCACTAACCCACTAAATTTAATGAACTTAAAACTGCTCCAGGATGACAAGTCCAAGATCAATATAGACCCCCTCACACCCCATGAGAGAGGGATGATTTATGTGCAATCTTGCCTGTGGACAAGGTTGGAATCCTTGGCCCCACTGCAAATCCCTGTAACCCACATTATAACTGTTTCATTGCCACTCAAAAGCAAGAACAGCCACTGCTTCCTTTTGCCCATGTCCCTGCAGCTTTCTCCAGTTGTTCTTAATACCAGAACGGCAAGAGACAGGTGAGAGCAGGTACTTCCTCCAGCAAAGCAGCTCTGGAGAGCCAGGTTCCCCACCTCACTAGGACCCTCCCACAACTACATACCTGCCAGGAAAATTGAAAGTTCGAGCTAAGCTGCAGAAAAGGCCTGTCATAAAGTGGGTTTATTGGCTGGGACAGGGAATATTTGGCTTGATTAGAGAACTATTCAACTACCAGGTCTCCCTTTTATTTGGATGTTTCTCCCAGAAACCCTGATGGTGAGGCCTGGGACCAGATGGTCTCACCTAGGTTGCTTTTCAAAAACGTGTCTTCCAACTTTGGAATCTGAGAGCCAGCCTTGCCAGCCATTTGAAGCCTAAGATAACTGAGCCTATAGCCTTCACAGGCTATTACAAATGGTATTTTCTGTAATGCTGAGGCCATTTCTTTAAAATCTATTTTTCAGCAGTTCTAGAAAATGTGCAGATGAAACAAAATATCCTGAAATAACTGGTACAATCAAACCTTATTGCACTCAGATTTTAAGATAGCCGCCCCAGCAAGAGTATCGGAGCTGTCCCTCTTCCACACAGCATTTTGGGTCGCGGCAGATGTTGATGTTGCTGAAATGTGAAAAGATCCAGACTTTGGCACCAGGAGCTACAGCACCAGAATCCAGGGCTCCAGTGCCCAAGATGAGAATTATCAGCGAGAACTTTGAAGGCATGGCTTGGCACTCATGTTTCTACCAGCAGAGAAGAGCCACAGACTTTCCCAGACTCTTAGTTGACCACCAATAGAAGTCAGTCAGTTTCCTTTGGACTGTCAGGGTTGCCAACCAGTGAAGAACGGTAGGGAGGCTATAAGTGAGAGGTTGCAGCCTTGAGAAAGCTAGTTTCTGGCTGGTAACCCAGGAGAAGCCAGTAGGAAAGGTTTTGAAAATTGCATCTAAAGTTGAACATCTGAGGCAGCAATGTGCAGTAAAGGCAAGCATCATGACTCTGCCTTTAGATTGGCAAAACTCCAGAAAATGGAAATGGAAGAACATTCCTGTCCCTGAAAGGACGGTAGGTGCTCCCCAAGCCGCCTGCACTGCCAAGTCTGATGCAGACATGGGGATGAACACTGATTCCCACACTGAGTAAAGGCAGAAAAGATGACTCAGGAAGCATGAAACAGGAGACACACCAACTGGGAAGTGCAAGCAGGAGATATTGTATGGCATCGGTGCCAAGAAGGGCTGCATAGATCATCAATCTCACCATTTTACAGACTGGAAAAATGAAGCCAATGGAGCTTCTCTGAGCTTAACCTCACGATTGAAAGGGCCCAGGAAAACCATCAAAGGACACATTCCCCAAACCCATTTGGATGACTGACAGGTTACAAAATCAAGAATCACACCATCACCACCCAGTGGCATGATGGAAAAAGAAGGATCTTAGAATGCCAGATTTAGGAACCTTAGAAACCATTTCAAATAATTCATTTTATAGATAGGGAAACTGAGGCAAAGTACAAAGCCATTAAGAAAATCTAGCTTTCCTGACTCCTACTCTAATGCTCTTTCACTATGACGGAAGTGTCTGCTTCATAAAGGTAGCCTTTGAAAGGGGATCCCTTTTTTGAACTGAATGCTATAGAAATAGCAGTGTCAAGATTATGTGGTTCTTTTTAACTTCCCCATGTGAATGGTAAAGGAAACGAATCAGTTTTTATTTATGTGGCTTCCTGAAAAGTTTGCTGCATTCTGAATTGTATAAATCTGGGGCCCTTGATGGGCATGTGTTACCTTTCCTCCCATGAAGTCATCATGATAGTTGGTTTGCAGGAATCATGGGCCCACTTCTGTAGGAATGCATCAGCTTGGTAAAGTGCGATACCTCCTCCCTAGGGGATGGAAGAGGAGGAACAAAGTCCAGGCCTTTCATGGAGCTACTGCTTTGTGGAGAGACTAATGGGAAAGTGCTTCTTCCTGTCCACTTTCCCCTTTGCTGGGCGCTTCCTAGAAGGCAGAGTATGCTGGGTCAGGCCCAGTTTAGTCTGGGAATATTCCGAAGGTGGAAACAAAGTCAGCGTGAAGTCTCCAGCCACAGAAGCAGGCAATGCCAGTAGCATTATTGGTGCCCAGGGAAGGAGATGAATGAGGTTTGTGCACTTCCAGGTGCCTTTGGAAGGAGAGCTGAGGTCAGGGGAGGGATGATGTCATTCCAATAGGTGGGCAGGTACCTGTGTGCTCTGCCCCCAGAAAACAGTGGCCAGCAAGGGGCCAGGTCATAGTCCCATAATCCCCTAGAGGCAGCACAGACCTCTCTGGTAAAAGTCTGAGGAATTCCAAAGGGGAAGGAATGGAAGCTCCCTAAATGGAGCTGACGGCTGGTAAGTCTTTAGTGTCGGTACTTAGGTCCCTAGGGCAGACAGGGAGTGAACTGGATGTGGTGAGGAGACCAAGAAATCAGAACATTAACTGCGTGGAAGGGGCTATTGTGTGGTGAGGATATAAGGAGTTTCTATATCATTCCCTATTTGTGGCCAGAGTGGCCGATTCTACTGGGAACAGGGCAGGGACAAGGAGAGAGGACTCATGCATCAATCAGGGAAGGCTGGGCCTGGGTGACTGTCCAGCCTGTAGTTTCTGATCTCCATTGGCCACCTGGCAAAAAGGACCTGAGCCACAGCCTGGCTCTCTGCCACAATCTCCCAGCCAAGGCCTCGTGTCTAGCCCAGTTAACTGGCCCGGGATCCTTCATAGGATGGGAAGGTGGAAGAGCTGAGCAGGAGCAGAGGACACAGCAGACCTCACCCGGCTGGCTCAGTTTTCCTCAGCACAGGGCCTGGTTGGTCGTAACCGCTCCTCAGCCTGTACTTGCCCAGGCTCTGACAGCCCCTGCTTCACGGGCAGTTCAGGCCGTTCCACGGAGCTATGTGGTCGCCTGTAGACATTGAGTGTGCAGTCATCGCCTTCCTCCTGTGCCAACAGATGACAAAAGTGAGATGTGGAAGACAATATAGTGAGTAACAAAGATACCCTCACTCCCTATCCCTATATCCCAGTGGTCCCTCTCCAGCCTGGCAGAGGGAGATCTAGCCCAGACAGACCAGCAAAGACAGGTCAATATAAAAGTTCCTTGGAAATCAGAGTAGATTGCAAACTCCAATCTGCTAGGAACTCCTGGGGGATACTGGGGAGTTCACAAGTGAACAGGAGCCCTACAGAGTACAGGGCCAGGAATGGGGCCATGGGGGTGGTATCCTTAAGTAGTAGCCATGAAGACTGCATGCTTCTCAGGGTGAGAGCCATTTCCTAGGTGGGTAAGCAGGAAGTATGCTGAAACAGAAGCTGGACAGCTCTTTCCCACCAATAAGTCACATGCCTTCCCCTTTATATGCCATATCCTATCTCTCCTCATCACACCCTTCATCATATCTCAGAGAGCTAGACACCCATCTTTCACTCCACTGCTCTTCTACCAGACTTCTGCCTTGTTAATGTTTTGCTTTGGTGCTCCAAAGCAAATGAAGATCAAAGGATACAAGTATGAGTGAGAAAGGGTGGCAGGGTACAAAGAAGAGTGGACTTAGAGATAGGAATCCTGGATTCAAATCTTAGTTCTTCCAGTATTTCCCTTGGGTGGCCTTGGATAAGGCGCTTTCTGTCTCTGACCTTCAGTTTCTAATTCTGAAAAAATGGAGATAAAACCTGCTTACAGCTGTTGGAGAAACTGAATGAGCTAAGTAGTTGGAGAAGTGCTTTGTCAAGTGTTAAAATCTATCTTCTATATATATATGCCTAAGCAACCGTTCGACCAGTAGCTATGACACACACTGACCAACAGGGGGCAGACAACGCACAGGCATGGGAACATGGAACAGACTGATGAATCTCAGAGGGAAGGGGGGAGGGGGAAGGGAGGGAAGAGATTAACCAAAGATCTTACATGCATACTAGAGGCCTAGTGCACAGATTCATGCACCGGTGGGGTCCCTCAGCCTGGCCTGTGGGGATTGGACCAAAACCAGTAGTCTGACATCCCTGAGGGGTCCCAGATAGTGAGAGGGCACAGGCCAGGCCAAGGGACCCCACCGGTGCACGAATCTGTGCACTAGGCCTCTAGTATAGTCATAATGTCTAGATCCAAAATGTCATCATCACAGGCTCCAACATCTAAAAGATACTCCCAGTGGCTTCCCCTTCAAATGCTGTTCTGACAGTCTGACCCTCAAATGAGGAGGAGCTTCTGGATTTATTTATCTTGTAATGAGCTACAGGGACCAGTCCTACCTTCAGACTGACGATATAATGGGCTTGACAGGTATCTGGGGCAAAAAGATGCTCAGGCATAAAGCCTATAAAGTAGGCCCATTGTAAGCCCTAGCTCTCTTCATCCACTAGATCAGGGGTGGGGAATGTTCGGCCCACGGGCTGTATAAGGCCGCCAAATCACTTTGGCCCTGCCAAGACATTACAGGTGAGTTAAATGTTTGACTAAATATAGAAGGTTAATTTTTAGGTTAATAATTTTCATGGCCCTCAAATGATGTTATAAATATCCAAATAGCCCTAGGCAGAAAAAAGGTTCCCCACCCCTGCCCTATATGCTAGCAGCTGGCAAAGATCCTCTGTCTGAAATGAGGCGCCAGGAATTCGTCCCGGCTCCGTCTCTGCTCGCAGAAAGGGCCTGGGCGTCCTTGCTCAGAGCCTCCCTGCAGCTGTGCCTTGTTTCTCGGTGCTGCTCTGTGGAGCCAGAAGGGGTGCTCCTTTGGCGACTCTGGCCTCCTTTCTTGAGGCCTGCACACATGGAGGCCAACAGGAGACCAACTGGAAAAGGGTTTTTGGAAAGTCATGCCTTTCTCAAGGTACTTCATTGTTTAAGGGCAAACCTGCCTTAATTTCAAGTTATCTGAGCTACCCTGTTTCCCAGCCCCATGGTCTCCATAATCCTGAGTCACACAAGCCAGGAAAAAGGGGGCAAAGGGAAGGGGAAAGGGGCGGCTGAAGTGGGGAAAGAAGTGGGACTTACCATGCCTGCCACATGGTTCCAAACCGCAGCCGTGACAGCATCTCCCACCCGATTCCGGCGAGTGAGCATCTCTGACACAGTGAGGCTACTTTGGGTCCTTCTAGAAGAGAGCTCAGGGGCATCCCCTGGGTTTCCTACCCTTCGAGCACCCTGCTCCAAAAGGTAAGACCTGGGCTGTTCAAGGTCTGAATAGTCTGTAGAAGACCTCTGGGTGTAGGCATTGGTAGACACCACATTTTTACCTATCTGAGTTGGGGGGTCTTCTAAAGAGTTCAAATCTCGCCTGCTCTTCCAGGCATTCCGCACAGTGACATGCCTGGCCTCTGAAGGGCTCACCTCTGAAGGGGCACTATGGCCTTTCCACCTGATTGTCTCTGCAGGGGGTGCGTGGTTATTCCTCTCCACCAGATCCGATGGCTTGATTATAATGCTGCTCCGAGAGACCACTGTTTCAGGCCTGTTCTTCAGGGACCCATCTCCCATTCTTTCAGCCTCTGTGAACTGTAAGGTGATGTCATGTTTGTGAATGGAGAGCTCAAAGGGGGAGTTGACATGGTTGCTCACTGATGTGAGGTCTGGTGGCCCAACCTGGATATTGCTGGTGGATGTGTGCCTCTCCCGCGGGGCCTCACCTGGGGCGGCTCTTGGGCTGCTGCTGCTACTGCTGTCAGAGGGATAGATCGTAATGCTGCTTGTCACTTTGTTTGGTCCTGGTTTGGAGGTGGATGTCTGTTTCTCCAATGTGGCCTCGGTTCCAGACCCTCCCATGATTTTTTTCACATCTTTATCAATGATGACAGGTTTAATGACAGCTCTGGACCGCAAGGCCTCTCTGGGACTGAAGGGCCTTTGACTTTTTACTCCAGCACCATTGGCCTCTGGGAATTCCACAGTATTGGTGGAGGCTCTGACAGGTTTCACAGATTCATTTTCTGTCCCGACATCTTTATTGTCCTCCGACAGGGCAGTCCTAAGGCCCCCTCGGGATTTGGCCGTTTCTCTAGAGTTGGGCTGTTTGTGCTCTGGCTCTGGGGTGATAGTTGTGTTTACCAATTTGGCGGTAACAAGAGACGACATGTCCATGTCATCATCTGAGTCTGGCTTCTCTCTGCCACTAGATTTGATGACTCGACACCTTAGGGCCTCATGCTGACTGCTATCTTCCATCACAACTGCTACAGGTTGATCAACTCCTTTATTTGGGGTTGAAAAACCCTGAAGGATGTTCTCTTGGCTTCTGGAGCTATAAGGATACTTTGATGAAAGTGGAGCCTTGGAATTGGAAGAACTGGTATCAGCCTCTGGGCCATTGGCAGCCTTTTTGCCCTTGGAGAGCCCTTCTGAGGAAGATCTTCGAGATGAGGCCAGAGCGCCAATGGCCTTAGAACTGCCAGAGTCTGCGGCCTGAGTTACTTGGCTTCCATTGCTAGGCGCCTGCCCCCTCTTGCCAAAGAGGGCCTCAGTGGAGGTGTCAGAAGCCTTGTCAGCTCTACACAATATGTCATTGGGAATAGGTCCATGGGTGGCATCACTAAATGTCCGTGTTGTCTTCTCTACTTTTCCCTTCAACCCACTCTCGGTGCCTGGCTTGGGAGTACCCCTCCAAACTTTATTGTGCTCCTGAGCAGCTGGAGGGTAGCGGCTAAGCACTGATGGCTGCTCCCTGGACTTCTTCCCTTCACTCTGAGAGGAGCCAGATGCAAATCGATCTTCAGTTCTCTTTGTCTCCTGAGTCCCACTATCTGTACCTGCCCCTATGTGGGAAGCTTTGGCTGCCCTCCTGTTCGTGAAACCGGGAGAGGAAACCTGCCGGTTGCTCAGAGAATAGTTTTCATTGTTAAGAGCAAACTCCCTGTTTCGGTGCCTTTCCCGCTTATGCTGCGGGGACAGTTCCCGAGATGTGTGCTTAGACACAGATGCCTCACTCCCGTGGCCTCTAAACTTAGTCCTCTCGTGCCTGCCTTTGCTAGACAAGAAAGCATCTTCCCCTTCCACCTCCCCATTCTCTAATTCTTTCTGTTTCTTGATTTGTAGCTTTATCTCCTCCAACTGGCTGGCTAAGAGTTTGTTTTTATTTTGTTCACTTAGGTAATTATCCTGAAGGTCATTATTTTTGGCCCTCATTTTCTTAAGCTCTTCTTCCAAAGATTCAAAATGTTTGATTTGTGTCTTAAGTTTCTCAATCTCTTGGTTAAGGTCTTTGACTTTATTGTCTTCCTGATTTCGGTTCTTTTCATTTTCAGATTTATTTCTTGTTTCATTCTCTACCTGCTTTAGATAGTCCAGAGTGCCCTTCCTTCTTGATTCTTTGGATGGCAGTGTGGAAGAGATACCGTCCTCAATCCGCAGGTCATTCCTTTCCAGAAGATTAGAAGCATTCCTTGTATAATCTCGGTTCATTTTTTTGTTCTGCTCCAGTTTTTGAGTGAGCTCTTTTATAAGTTTCTCATTTTCTTTCTCCTTTTCATTCAGGTATTTTCTCTCACTTACAAAGCTCAGAGTTAATGATTTCAGCTTTTCTAACTCTGACACTAAACTCTGCTCAGTTTTATCTAGGCGGTCCTCAGAAGACTCCAGTTCTTTCACTTTGACCCTGAGCATTTCCAGCTCAGAGGAGATTTTCTTTGTCAGGTTTCTCTCCTCATTCAGGCTCAAACAGAGTTGGGTACAGTCATTCTTACTCCTGCTAAAGGCCTCCTCTAGCTTTTCCAGTTCGGCCATTCGTTTCTGAAGCCGCTCAATCTCAGATTTCAGCTCCCGGGTGAGGTTTTCCTCCTCTTCAAGTTTCTCCTTCATCAGCTGACACAGGTCCTCTGCTTTCTTAATTTCCTCATCTTTGCCTTCGATTCTCAGCACTCGCTGCCGCAGCACTTCAATCTCAGCCAGCAAGCTGGAGTTGCTGCCTTCTGCCTGAATCACCTTGTCCTGCAGATCCAGGAGCTCATCCTCTGCTTTTTGGAGGTTTTTTGTGGCTTCTTCCAACTCATCAAGGCGGCGGCTTAGACTCTGTAACTTAAACCGCAGGTGGCGGCTGGAGGCAGTATCCTTGTAGTTTGTAAACTCAGCCATGTCTACTGCCAGCCAGTGTGAACTCCAAGAGGCATCCAATTCCACTCGAGGGGATGAGAAATGGTTACCTTTCTTTTGGCATCCACAACCTTCTTTGGCAGCTGGAGACCATTATCACTCTACAGAAGGAAAACATGAAGCATGTCAGGCAGTAAATATAAAATCTGCACGTCAGCTCTCAAATGTGCTTCTTGTGCCTAAAACATAGCAGGTCCTCTAATTGGAATAAACCTACAGGATAAGGTTCTTTATGGTTGATAATGAACTGATATATAGTTTCAGCCTAATGAAGAATTCCACCAGCGCCCTGGCCAGGGTGGCTCAGTTGGTGGGAGTGTGGTCCCCTACACCAAAAGGGTTGCGGGTTCGATTCCCAGTCATCATACATACAAAGGTTGCAGGTTCAAACCCTGGTTGGGGCACTTTCCAGAGGCAACCAAAAAATAAATAAATAATAAATAAATAATAAATAAATAAAAAGAATGCCTCCAGGCAATGTGGCAAAAAGACACAGAAGAATGCCTCATTTCCCATGAGAAAATCTTCACCATTTGCCATCTTCATAATCTCAGGAAAGTCATTAGTTTTTCTATAAATCATTACATAAACAGCCTGGGTTTTACTTGGTTGTAAAATCAGGATAATGATCCCTACCATCTCTCTCCCCAGTACTGTTCTGAGATAATGCATGGAAAGTTCTTGCTAGCAAAGCAGTAAACAATCCTAAGAATGTTAAGAACTATAGTTTCAGGGAAAGAAGCAGACTAGTGGGAAAAAAATCACCTTATTGACACAGGAAGATAACAGGACCTGGGTTCTATTAAGGCAGAAAGGGAAGCTAGTATACTTAGAGAATGAGAGGTCTAGGATGACTTGCTCTCACTGAGAAGCTAACCCAAAAATGGTCTCAGCCTGGTAATATCCCTGGTAAACCTACCAGAGGTAAACAAAAATAGTCTGGAAAGAGATCCCTACCGAGTTCACACAAGAGTCCCACTGATAAAGTCCTGCTGAACCTGAGTCTGCAAGTCCAAACCACAAAACACATAAGGACCACTCTTATTATGACTGAACAAAAGAGGTTTACACCAATAAGAATCAAAGTAAGATAGGCTACAGATCATAAATTAAGTACATTCAAATCTTTAGTCATAAAAGAAGGAATCAAAAACAGGAGACAATAACAAGATTCTATCAACGAAGATCAGGGGGTTTTTAAATTAACCAAATAAAATTTGCTAGAAATGTAAAGAAAAATAGTAAATAGATGCTAATGAAAAGTACAGTGGTTAAGAAGAGATATGAGGAAATTACAAAAGGCAGCACATAATTAAAGATAGAAAAAGAGAACGAGAGGTTAATAGATAAGGAGAAATACAAAAAAGGTCCAAAAATGACAAAGTTTAATAAGTAGTACAAAAGGAAGGGACAGATAGAATGGGGGGAGGCAATTTATAAAGAGCTACTAAGAAATTTCATGAGCTGATAAAAGATATGCAATGGAGCTCGGCCGTCATGGCTTAGTGGTTGAGCATTGACCTATGAACCAAGAGGTTACGGTTTGATTCCTAGTCAGGGCACATGCCCAGGTTGCGGGCTCAATTCCCAGTGTTGGGCGTGCAGGAGGCAGCCAATCAATGATTCTCATCATTGATGTTTCTATCTCTCCCTCTCCCTTCCTCTCTGAAATCAGTAAAAATATTTTTAAATTAAATAAAATAAAAAGATATGCAATGGAGCCTCATATTCAGGAAGCAAAATCTCAACCAAAAATAAATCTGTGCCTAGTTGAGAAGGAAAGGAAACTAAAAACCTAAATGTTTATTAACAGACCCTCACTGAAAAAACTATTTCTGATGTACTTCAGAACACAGAAACTGATCACTTAAGGAAGGCATGAGATGGAAGAAGGAATGGTAAGTAAATAAATTTAACCCAAACAAGCACTGAATCAGTTAATAACAAAAATTAATTGGGTGGGAGGGACAGGATAAAATCAAAGTGGAACTAAAATAATGGACAATAATAATATGTAAGTCAGAAAGAAATCAGATTTCAAGAAAAACACTACTATTTGGTAATAGATAGTAAGCATACTGAGAAGGCATTAACAAGCAATATATAAAGAACTGCTATAATATTAACAACAAAAACTCATTTAAAAATTTTAGTATGTTTTTACTGATTTTTACATAGGAAAGGAGAGGGAAAGATAGTAACATCAATCAGCTGCCTCCTGCATGCCCCCTACTGTGGATCAAGCCCGACCCGGGCATGTGCCCTGACCAGGAATAACCAGTGGTAACTTCCTGGTGCATGGGACCATGCTAATCCACTGAGCCACCTGGACAGGCCACCTCATTTTTATTTTAATTTTAATATACTTTATTGATATTTTACAGAGAGGAAGGGAGAGGGATAGAGAGCTAGAAACATCGATGAGAGAGAAACATCGATCAGCTGCCTCCTGCACACCTCCCACTGGGGATGTGCCCGCAACCAAGGTACGTGCCCTTGACCGGAATCCAACCCGGGACCCTTCAGTCCTCAGGCCGACGCTCTATCCACTGAGCCAAACCGGGTTCGGCCAGGCCACCTCGTTTTTAAATGGTCAAAGGACTTGAATGAAAATTTCTCCAAAGATGATATCCAAATGGCAACAAGCATTAAAAAAACATGCTCAACATCACCTAATCATTCAGGAAATGCAAATCAAAACCACAATGAGCCCAGCTAGTGTGGCTCAGAGGTTGAGCGTTGACCCATGAAGTCATGGTTCGACTGCCATTCAGGGCACATCCCAGGTCGGGCTCAATCCCCACTGAGAGGCTTGCAGGAGGCCAATCAATGTTTCTACCTATCCCTCTCCCTGCCTCTCTCTAAAATCAATAAAAATATTTTTTTAAAAAACAAAAACACAATAGAAATCACTTCACACCCACTAGGATGTAGCCAAGTGTTGGTAAGGATGTGGAGAAATTGGAATCTTCGTACACTGTTAGCGGGAAAATAAAATGGTACAGCTACTATTTTTTACCACAATAAAAAAAAATTTAAGGCAGTAAAGAAGTAAAAGTCATAGAGAAGGTAGGGCAGACTTCCAGTTTCAGGTCCAGCATGTGAGCAGCCTAGAAGTCATCACTTCGAACAAAATGAAAATCAGTAACTCTTCTGAGGTCTACCTGAGAACTGAGGTCACAGAGAAAAACTCTTCCCCCGAAAATTAGACAAGTAGATTCAGAAAAATCACAATTTTCCACAGTGGAAACCTCCATGGGAACTAGTACCAGGGTAAAAAAACCTAAACGGCAACTGACAATTGCTGAAGCTCAGTGTGGACAACTGAGAGTTTAAAAAAGCTCTCAGTAGGTGATAAAACCCCAATAGGTTAGGCCCATGGTCGGCAAACTGCGGCTTGTGAGCCACATGCAGCCCTTTGGCCCCTTGAGTGTGGCTCTTCCACAAGATACCACAGCCTGGGCGAGTCTATTTTGAAGAAGTGGCGTTAGAAGAAGTTTAAGTTTAAAAAATGTGGCTCTCAAAAGAAATTTCAATCGTTGTACTGTTGATGTTTGGCTCTGTTGACTAATGAGTTTGCTGACCACTGGGTTAGAGGCTCCCCCTTTTAACCATTTCATTTCTCTCTCCCTAAAAATTAACCAAAACATATTTTAAAACACACACACACACACCACAAAGCTCAGAACACCAAGCAGGATAAAAGTCAAAAAGAAAAAAAAAAAAAACCAACACCTAGGCGTATCATATTCACACTGCAGAAAATCAAAGATAAAAAACCTTAAAAGAAGCCAGAAGAAAAAATACCTATAGAGCAAAGGTAAAAATTACATCCAATTTCTCAGAAATCATGCAAGCAAGAGGAGAGTGGAGTGAAATATTTAAAATGTTGAGGGTGGAAAAACACACCAACCTATAATTCTTTACCCTGCAAAATAATCCTTTAAAAGTAAAGAGAAATGCTTTCTCGGACAAATAAAAACTGAGGGGATTTGTTGCCAGTAGGCCTGCCTTGAAAGAAATATTAAAATTAGTTATTCAGCCGAAACCGGTTTGGCTCAGTGGATAGAGCGTCGGCCTGCGGACTCAAGGCTCCCCGGTTCGATTCCGGTAAAGGGCATGTACCTTGGTTGCGGGCACATTCCCAGTGGGAGGTGTGCAGGAGGCAGTTGATCGATGTTTCTCTCTCATTGATGTTTCTAGCTCTCTATCCCTCTCCCTTCCTCTCTGTAAAATATCAATAAAATATATTAAAAAAAAAAAGAAGTTATTCAGTGAGAAGGAAAATTGTATAGGTCAAAAACTAAGGCCACATAAAGGAAGAGCATTAGACTAGGAATGAGTAGAAGTAAAATAGAATTTTTAATTTTTTTTAAATATATTTTATTGCTTTTTTACAGAGAGGAAAGGAGAGGGATAGAGTTAGAAACATCAATGAGAGAGAAACATTGATCAGCTGCCTCCTGCACACCTCCTGCTGGGGATGTGCCCACAACCAAGGTACATGCCCTTGACGGGAATCGAACCTGGGACCCCTCAGTCCACAGGTCGACGCTCTATCCACTGAGCCAAACCAGTTAGGGCAGAATTTTTAATTTTTAAAACTGATTTTAGAGGAAGGGGGAGAGAGAGAAACATAGATTTGTTGTTCCACTTATTTGCATTCATTGGTTGATTCTCATATGTGCCCTGATTGGGGATCAAACCCGAAACCGTGGCATATTCGGATGATGCTCTAACCAACTGAAGTACCAGGCCAGGGCCCAATTTTCCTTATCCTTAAGTGATCTAACAGATAACAGTTCAAAATAATAGCAACAATGTATCCAATGGACATAATTTACGTATAGGTGAAGTAAATGCCAGCAATGATACAAGGGATAGGAGAGAGAAATTAGGATTACTTTGTTTTTACAAGGTACTTGTATTTGAACTAACTCTAGGGCAACCATTTAAAAAAAAAGTTTAATTGATATGCTAAGAAAGGAAAGAAAATGGCACCAGA
The DNA here is from genome assembly GCF_963455305.1 of Plecotus auritus. Lineage (NCBI taxonomy): Eukaryota > Metazoa > Chordata > Mammalia > Chiroptera > Vespertilionidae > Plecotus > Plecotus auritus. The sequence goes on from NC_137771.1 coordinate 14,306,060, forward strand.
TAAAATGCTCAATCAAAGTCACCAAAGGCAGAAATAAAAGACAAAAAACAAGGGCAGCAAACAAAACAGTAGTAACAAATATGGTAAATATTAATCCAACTACTTTAAACATCAATAATCTATATCAATTAAAAAAGATGGTCAGAGAGGATCAAAAATCAAGACCCAAATTGTATGTTACTTACCAAACCTCCATTTTTTAAATTTTAATGAAGACATATGGATTAAACGTAGAGGAATGGAGAAAGCTATCCCATGTTAATACTAATCAGAAGGAAGCTGGAGGAGCTCCATTAATTTCAGACAGCGCACTTCAGAGCAAGAAAAGTCATCCAGCAAAGAGGGGCATTACATAATGATAAAAGGTTCAATTCTCCAAGAAGATACAATAGTCCTTAAAATATACATGTATTTGTCTTAAAACAAGAGCATCAAAATACATGAGGCAAAAACTGACGGAACTGCAAGGAGAAATGGATGAATCCAATACTACAGTTAGAAAGTTCCATACCCTTCTATCATAAATAGACTTAGCAGACAGAAAATCAGTAGGGACATAAACTCAATCAACTGGATATGAAGGATATGGACAGATTACTACAGCAGCAGAATATACATTTCACATGGAACATTCACCAACAGAGACCACATTCTGGGCCATAAAACACACCTTAACAAAGTGAGAAGAACAGAAAGCATACACTATGCTCTCAGACCACAATAGACTTAAACTAGAAATCAATACCAGAAAAATAGCTGGGATATCCCCCAAATACTTTAAGATCAAACAACACATCGGTCAAAGAAATCTCAACATTTTTAAAATACTTTGGACTGAATGAAAAAATAAAACTATCAAAATTTGTGGGGTGTAGCAAGAGCAATATTTAGAGACAAAGTTATAGCACTGCATACATATATTAGAAAAGAATAAAGATCTACAATCAAAGACTACATCTAAAACTAGGGATTTAGGAGGGAGGGGACCATGGTTTAAGCCAGTGGTCAGCAAACCACGGCTTGCGAGCCACATGCGGCTCTTTGGCCCCTTGAGTGTGGCTCTTCCACAAAATACTACGGCCTGGCGGAGTCTATTTTGAAGAAGTGGCGTTAGAAGAAGTTTAAAAAATATGGCTCTCAAAAGAAATTTCAATCGTCGTACTATTGATATTTGGCTCTGTTGACTAATGAGTTTGCTGACCACTGGTTTAAGCCATAAGAGAAAACAGCAATCACTGGTGAGAGAAAAACTGCATCAACAATGATTCCATAGAAGAAGCCAGGGGGAAAGAGAAACAACCTTAAGTGGAATCTGAGGAGATGCCAAATGCCACTTATCTCAGACCCCAAGGTCCCTTCCATTGACTGCACTTTGAGCCTAGGGCCACCAGATGGAGCCATACCCAATTCAAACACTCCAAAGCCTTGGAGGGTTGGAATTTTAGAGTAGAGCCTCCCTACCTCAGCCTCTCAGATCCTGCTTCTTTCTGATTATTTCCCTCTCCACCACCCTACCTCCCTGGGCTCAACTTTCTCTGTCACCTTCACTTCTTTTGGACTCCCCATCTCCTTTTCCCAGCTTCCTCATCCTCAAAAATGTAGAGAGAGAAAATTCTAAATTTATATATTTTTACTAGTGGCCCAGTGCACAAAATTCATGCACATTAAAAGGGGAATAATTAAGCCCTGACCGGTTTGGCTCAGTGGATAGAGCGTCAGCCTGCAGACTCAAGGGTCCCAGGTTCGATTCCGGTCAAGGGCATGTACCTTGGTTGCGGGCACGTCCCCAGTGGGGAGTGTGCAGGAGGCAGCTGATCGATGTTTCTCTCTCATCGATGTTTCTAACTCTGTATCCCTCTCCCTTCCTCTCTGTAAAAAACTAATAAAATATATTTAAAAAAAAAAAAAAAAAGGGGGGGAATAATTAAGAGGAAATAATTTAATATTGCTATTTGCCCTTTCTCTATAATAGAAGTGTCAGAGATGAAAGAAAATTAGTAAAATGTATATGAAAACCTTCCTCCTGTCAGAGTCTGGGACACACCACGGGACCCAGAGTCAAGTCCCCGCCCACCCACATGCGCCTCAAAATCGTGTGAGACCCAGACCCGGTCGGCCCCCCGCCATTGGGCTAGATCCAGACCCGGCCAGTCCCACCCTGTCAAGCCCCGCCAGGCAGGGGGCATAGCCTCAGGTCCCCTGTCAAGCCCCGCTGGATGGGGGGCATGGCCTGAGGTCCCCCATCAAGCCCTGCCAGGCAGGGGGGCGCAGCCTCAGGTCCCCCGGCCCAGCACCGGGAGGGGAGTGCAGCCTCAGTTCACCCATCAAGCCCCAACGGCAGGGGGGGGCGTGTCCTCAGGTCCCCCGTCAAGCCCTGCTTGGCTGGGGGTGCGGCCTGAGTTCCCCCGACCCAGCACTGGGGGTGCACCTTGAGGTCCCCTGTCAAGACCCACCTGGTGGGGGGCACGGCCTGAGGTCCCCCAGCCCGGCACCAGGATGGGAAGCGCACCTTGAGGTCCCCTGTCAAGCCCCACTGGTAGGGGGGCATGGCCTCAGGTCCCCTGGCCTGGTGCCGGGGCGGGGGGCGTGGCCTGAGGTACCCCAGCCTGATGCCAGGGTGGAGGGCGCGGCCTGAGGTCCCCTGTCAAGCCCCATGGGGGCGGGGGAGGGCATAGCCTCGGGTCCCTGCTGATTGCTCATTAAGGCTCCTTATAGGAACTTGGCTTCAGTTGTGGGTGCAGCCATCTTTGTGATGGAGTGATGGTCAATTAGCATATTCCCTCTTTATTAGCTAGGATAAGACAGAAACCCTTTCCCTCATTCCCATCCATGTTTCCTACTGTGAATGCCACATAACAAAACACTACTTTGGCCTTGGCTGGTGTTGCTCAGCCTGAGCTTCTAAATTGTACTTACTCACCCTGGCTGGTTTGGCTCAGTGAATAGAGCGTCGCCTGCAGACTAAAGGGTCCCGGGTTCGATTCCAGTCAAGGGCACATGCCCAGGTTGCAGCTCAATCCCCAGTAGGGGGCATGCAGGAGGCAGCCGATCAATGATTCTCTCTCTCTCTCTCCCTCTCCCTTCCTCTCTGAAATCAATAAAAAATATATTAAAAATGAAAAAAAAGATAAAAATAAGTTGTACTTAGTCAACCAAAGCAGCTGATTTTAGCCTCTTTTTAAAAATGTTTTCAATTAGTTTACATTCAATATTACTTTGTATTTAGTTTCAGGTACGGAGCATGGTTAGACAATGATTTTAGCATCTTAACATATTTGGCTCCCTCAAGACTAAAGAAATAGTTTCACCACTTTTATTTAAAATAAAACCACCTACTTGACCCAATCTTTTTATTTTAAAAATGAACTGAGACTTACAAGTAAATACTGTGATTTCTCCAGCAACTTAAGTCTCCTGTTCTTCCCATTGTGTAAAATCATCTCCCTACAAACTCTTTTTAAGTGTTTTTACAAAGTGAGCAGTTTTGATAATACAGACCAATAACAACAATAAGGTATAAAGGAAACAAATAAAGGACAATCACAAATCGAGCACTACTATACTACAGACCAGAGGTCACCAAGCTTTCGGACCTCGCGGACCACTGGCTGGCGACCGCTGCTATAGACAATATATTAAGTACTTAATATACATGCTTTTTCTAGGGATCGCAGATCTATTGTGTACTTTCTCTTAAATTACTTCCCTGAGGTTTTCTCATCCATACAAAGACAATATGCCATGGCTGCGTGACTCAGTTGTTGGGAGTATTGTCCTGGTCTGGGCTAGTGCAGGGGCGACAATGTTTCTCATGTCAATGTTCCCCCCTCTCTCTCTAGAATCAATGGAGGCATATCCTCAGGAGAGGATAATATATATATATATACACACACACACACACAACACACACACACTAGAGGCGCGGTGTACAAAATTTTTGCACTGGGGGTGGGGGGGTGGGGAAGGCAGGTCGTCCCTCAGCCGGCCTGTGCCCTCTTGCAGTCCAGGACCCCTCACTCCTTACCACCCGCCTGCTCGCTCATAATCGCTGCTCCTTAGCGCTGCCACGAAGGTGAAAGGGTCTCCCTGCCACCACTGCTGCACTCACCAGCCGTGAGCCAGGCTTCTGGCTGAGCAGTACTCCCCCTGTGGGAACAACCAGTCGCTATGATGTGCACTGACCACCAGGGGGCAGCTCCTGTGTTGAGCGTCTGTCCCCAGTGGTCAGTGCACATCATAGCGACCAGTTGTTCTGGTCGTTCCGCCGTAATGGTCGCTTAGGCTTTTGTTATATAGAAGACAATATCTCTATATATAAAACCCTAATATGCAAATAGACCGAATGGCAGAACAACCTAACCGGTTGCTATGACGTGCGCTGACCACTGGGGGGGAGGGGAGGAGGAGAGGCCCAGACCATGGTGGGCATCAGCAGCAGGTGGCAGAGCGTGGAACATGGCAGGCATCAGCCACAGTGGGATGGTGGAGCAGGTGAGTGGGGGCGCCAGACCAAGGCGGGGCACCAGTGCTGTCATCCACACAAGCCTCTGGTGGTTACTGAAAGTTCTTTGCTCCTGCGTGCCATGGTCTCACCCCTGCTGCTGGTGCTGGCCCCACTTGCACCTGCTGCCAGCGCCAGAGCTGCCACTCGCACCTGCTGCCGGCGCCTGGTGCCAGCCCCAATAGCTCAGTGCCATCAGCGGGTGTGAGTGGAGGCTGCCGGCCCCAATTGCCCCTCAGGGCTTCTCCACCTCCCCCTGCTCCTGAGGGGCAATCAGGCAGCAGCCACCACTTGCACCCACTGATGGCACCGGCCCCGCTCGCACCCACTGCTGGCACCAGCCCCAATTGCTCCGCACGTGCAAGTAAAGCTGGCATCATCAGCTCATGGGAGTGGCGGTGACAGGAGAGGGGCTGCCGGCAGACGGGACCAGAGGCCACAACGGGAGGGGCCAGGCGAGGGCGCAGAGAATGGGCCAAGACCCGCCCGTGCCCACCACAGCCTCACGGCCCACAATTCCTTTCAAGTTGCACAAATTCGTGCACTGGGCCCCTAGTGTAATATATATGTATATTAATCCCCAAGCATGTAAAGCACTTAGCAGAATGTCTTGCACATAAACCACAACAAACAGTAGTAGCTATTACTGTTACCTTTTACAACATCCTTATGGGATAGGGCCCTGGAACTTGCCCAAGGTCACACAGCTAGTAAGGATAACCAGATGGAGAACCCAAGTCTAGTTTTTTTTAAGAATGCTACCCTTTTTGGCCAAGTCACTGATCTTCTCTATATATCAGCTCATTCCTCTGAAAAAAATATCACCCCAACCTACTACAAAGCAAAAATAAAGTTAGCCAAAGCACTTTGAAAAGTCCTATGTATACCTAATCTTAAAAATAGTAACTGGCTAAGATCAAGCCTCTACCCAGGGAAAACAAGGAAATGGATTGAAAATGGGTTTGGAGTGTCACTATATCTGACCTTTTTGCCCTAAATATAGCCAAAGGGGGGGAAAATGCTTTGTTTCCTCCAGGACCATCCATAAAGTGCCTCCCACATTCCCCATAAGTATATTTATCCAGGTAAAATTCATTCATTCAGTAGACTTCTCGTGCATCCATCCAAATGCTAGAGAGATCCTTAAAATCTAACCCTGCCTTTAAGAAATCAGAAAGGTAGCACCAATTATAAAACAACTAGAGGCCCAATGCACGCAATTCGTGCCAGGGGCTCAGCCCTCGCAGCCCCGGCTTCATCTGGAAGGTCGTCCAGACGGTTGTTCTGCTGTTCAGTCTAATTAGCATATTAGCTCTTTATTATAGACATCCTTCTGGATGACCTTCCAGACGAAGCTGGGGATTCGAGGGAAGCCCAGGTCCCAAGTGCCAGAGGGAAGCCAGTGCCAGCAGCCGGGGGAAGGCCTACTCTTGCATGAATATCGTGCATCGGCCTCTAATAGGATAATAAAGAAGCCTCCCTGACCACCTTGCCTAATACAGCATCCACCCCTTGGATCCCTCTTCTCTTACCATGCTGTTTTCCCTTAGCGAAGTGATTAATTGTGTCTGAGGATGGGGTCTGGGAAGGCAATTTTTTATAGTAAACCTCAGAAATCAGAGGAAAGTGAAGCAAAAGAAGGGTAGTCACATATTTTAATGCCAACTCCTCCCTTCCCCCTCCCCCCCGACACACACTAGTGTCTAGCTCAGTTCCAATTCATATTGGAAAGATACAGCACCAAATTATGTCTCATTCAGGGCTCCTTTCTGCCAAAGTTCTCGAACCCAGTGCCAAGTATCGCTATCCAGCATTTTGAAGGCTAGCTCTTCTTGTCATTGGTGGGCCAAGAAAGTCTAAAATAGAACGTAACCAAACTTCTACTACCCTTTTCCTCAACACAGCTGCCATGATTCACTTCCTGTTCCCAATAGCATTTAAAGTAGGGGGTTGGTACATTTACTTTAAAGTTTGACAGTATTCATATAAATAAACAACTTGATTTTTAGTAAATATTTCAGGCTTTATTAACACCTAAGGTCTCTGTCCCAACTACTCTACTGTATCATGTCAGGAACATGGTTTTTTTATGTTTTATAAAACAAAATGAGCCCTGACTGGTTTGGCTCAGTGGATAGAGTGTCGGCCTGCGGACTGAAGGGTCCCAGGTTCGATTCTGGTCAAGGGCATATACCTTTGGTTGCAGGCACATCCCCAGCAGGAGGTGTGCAAGAGACAGCTGATCGATGTTTCTCTCCCATCGATGTTTCTAACTCTCTATCCCTCTCCCTTCCTCTCCGTAAAAAAATCAATAAAATATATATTTTTTTTTAAAAAAAAAGCAAAATGACATGGCTATTTTTCAATTAAACTTTATTTACAAAAACAGGCAGTGGGCTGTGGACCACAGTTTGCCAACCCCTGATATAAAAGAAAATGGCAGAACTATTTTTAAGCAGCTTCCTCATGACCATTTCTAATTACCCGTAATTCATTTATTTTAGATGCAAACCTCAGGGTTAGTAGCCCAACCAGTATGTAGAGATTCTCCAGGTTGGAAGGAGCACCTGAATCTAACTTGCCACTCCATGAAACAGTTATCTAGGAAGTAGTCATTCACCTTCTACTCAAACACTCCTAATGACAAGAAGGACATTCGCCCGGGTGGCTCAATTGGTTGGATCATCATCCTGTACACTAAAAAGATTGCGGGTTCAGCCCTGGCTGCTGTGGTTCAGTTGCTTGGAGCATATCCCATGTAACGAAGGGTTGCGGGTTCGATTCCCAGCCAGGGCACATACCTAGGATGCCAGTTCAATCCCGGGTTGGGGCGTGTATGGGAGACAACGAATAGAAATTTCTCTCTCACATCTATATTTCTCTCTCCCTCCCTTCCTTTCTCTCTAAAAAGCAATTAAAAAACAAAAACATATCATCTGGTGAGGATTTTTTTAAAAAGACACTTGTTCCCTGCAAGGCAACTCATTCCATCTTTGGACAGCTCTAAGGAAAGATATCCTACTTATTTTTTGAGCACATTTAACACTTGATTACTTGTGAACTGGTTTACTATCTCTCTTTACAAGAAAGTCAGACTCATGTCAGGAACATGATTTTTGTATGTTTACAGCTGTTTTATACCGCTGTCTCTCCAGCACTTTGAACAGGATCTGGCACATAAGGGTATAAAATAATGATTTACAGGGAGGGAGGGAAGAAGGGAACAAAACAATGCTGCATCTGGGGAACTTTAAGTAATTCAGCAGGATTTATATGAGAGGCACAAAAGGAAAAGCAGAGCAAGTGACGTGTAAGGTTGGAGTGTAGACAGGGTGTAACACAGAAGCCCTTGAAATCTCACAGCAAATGCAGAGGCTAAGGTGTTAATGTTTGAGGAACAAGTTTACAATTCCTTCTTCCCCTCTCCTCTTCCTTCCAGCCTTCCCTGCCCCATTCTGATGGAGAATATCTTTCACTGCAAAACCTTTACAAACAACCCCTCCCCCAACCAAAATGCACCACCCTCAACTCTGTAGATACTTCTATCAGAGTATCCATGATACTTGCTTGCATGTTTGTATTCCTCTACTGGCTCTGAGCTACCAGAGCAGGGACTATGTCATCTTTATTTTTCTGTCCTGGGCACTGAATACTGTGATGTGGGGCAAGGTTGAGAACCTTATCAATGTTTGGTAAGTAAATGAAGGTAACAATCTCATGGTATTCTGTAATGACCAAACTACATCGAGCAAATTGTTTTCATATCCAGGCACTACATTCTAGGAAAGAAAATTAACCTTCATGCCAAAGGTTGCAAATGCAAATACTGTGAGTGACAGCCTGGTAGGATGAAGGCTAAGAGGGAAATGTATCTAACTAACTCAAAAAATTTTTAAAGGAAATAAAATGAACACCACTGTATAGACCCTTCAAAACACACTGACATGCTTGCAAGTGGATAAAGGAAGCAAATTTGCAACCTGTCTTGGACAAAGGGATTTAGGCAAGAGAGTAACACAATCAGAATTGCATTTTTGGACGAACATTCAGCAGGATAAACTAGGGTTCTATTGAAATAGTCAAGGCAAGAGATGGAGTAAAGGGGTGATAAAGGGGTGAGGGTGGATTTGAAAGATGACCTGGTCAATCCAGTTTTAATAATGAAGCCCAAGACTGCACGAGCTAATCTGGCAGATTTATTACCAGTTTGTAGGTTCATACTGAATTTTTTTCCAAATAAACTGCAATTAAACCTAATAAATTTTAATAGCTTGAATATGGGGCTTAATTCTTATTTCTTTTGCAGGCAGTATGGTGCATTGATTAAAGATTACATAGTGTGAGGCCAGACCTAAGTTTAAGCCCTGATTTTGCCACTTACCAGCTGTATAGCCTTGGATAAGTTCCTTGACTTCTATTTCAATACCTACCTTGAAGGGTGACTGTAATGGGAATGAGTTAATACATGAAGTGCTTAGACTAATACCTGGTCCATCTTAAGTGCCATGTAAATTTAAACTTAAATTATTTACTATTTTTTTGCATTTCAACTTGAAAGTTCGTTTCAATCAATAGTTTCAACTATTTTCTACACCTTTCAACTTGCAAGCATTGACTATAAATCTGATATGCAAGTCTTTTCAATATTGTCATCCAAATTGATGTTCAAATTGTTAAAATATAACCAAGAACAGCCCTCTAGAATGGCACTACAAAACAGCCTGTCTAGATAAACACCGATCCATTAATTGGTACTTGTACAATACCTGTATGAAGCCAGCCCAAAATTTCCTTTGTCTTAGGACCACATGAGAAAATGTTAAATACTTGATTGTAGTACTCAGGGACACTTTATCTTTATAGTGCATTCCTGATTCTCCAGGCTAGGAACCTTTTCAAAAATGAATTGCCTTGCCCTAGCCTGTTGTCAGTGGTTAGAGCATTGGCCCACAGACTGAAGGGTCATGGGTTCAATTCCAGTCAAGGGCACATACCTCAGTTGCAGGCTCAATCCCTGGCATCTGGTCAGAAAGATCAATGAACAAATGAATCCTGACTGCCACTCCACCCAACCAGAAATTAATTTCATAACCCAGTACCCTGAGGTAGGAAAAATACTCCAGGGAGAGGAATAGAACAAGAATCCTGAACCAATTAATAGGACAAGCATTTGCCCAGATGTTTCCCCACTCCCTCAAGAAAAGCTCTATACTATCCGTGACTGTGCCTATTTCGCAGTAGGGGTTACCATGAGAGTGAAAGGTCTCGCTAAGATTCCTTTCCATGTGCAGTCACTCCTATGCCTAGGACCCAGTTCCCAGACGCTGTCTCTGGTTGCCCATTGCTCTACCTTTCCACAACTTTTCTCTATTACCCAGCTACCACTGGCGACCAAGACCACTGTTCCCCACTCTCCAGTGGCTCCCACCTTGCTTAGAATAAAATGCACTTCCAAGCTCTTTCCTGGGCTCTAAGGCCCTCTGGGCATTCACTGCTCAAGTTTATTTTATTTCATTACTACTCTCCACTTTCCTGGTCAACATCAACTAATAAAATACTGGTACCCAGAACCCTAGGAAAAGGAACTACTAGTAGTTATCAATCGAAAATTTTTGTTTTTGTTTATTCTTTGTTTTTTAAAGGTAAAGTCAGTCACAGACTCAACCAAAAAGTAACTTTCTCAAGAGACGTTAAGAGTATAATGAAAATAAGCCAGGTTTGAAATCTAGTCCTACCATTTACTACCCGTGTGAATGTGGACAAGTTATATAACCTCTCTCAGCTCATTTCCTCATGTAGATAATAACAGCACTTACCTCACAGGGAGATAATGTATGTCAAATAGACTGGGCCTGGCATTTAATAAGTATTCAGTAAATGGTAGCCAGGCCAGTACAGACTGTCAACTTCATGCAAAGAGTTTCCTCTGCCAGCCTGGCTAGTTGATTAAATGAGAAACCCTGTGAAGCACTTAGCATAGTAAATGGTTCATCATGGTTATAAACAAATACTGACTTTCCTCCCTCTCCCATAATGGTAGAAAAACTGCAGACTTCATAAATTACCAATTCTATCAGTGTGGCCAGGTTTCACGCACAACCTACTTACCATTTAGGTAATTTAAGCTTTCAGTCAATGCTTCTGGCTGCTCCCCTCAGTAGTGGTTGTCCTGGAAACAGTCACTCACTATCTTTCAATGGCAGGTGCCTCTTGACCTAGACAAATAGAAACAGGAAGAAAGAGATAGGTAAAACATGAATCACACCAAGACTAGGCAAGCTGAACCAAAGCCCTGTCCCGAAGACAATCATATGCAGCAGTGTCAGAAAAGAGACAAGGCAGAATCCGACGCGGCTGACTCTGAAGAAAGCTGGCTCTTTCCCAGGGGAGAGGTAGAGTTGGCTCTAGGAGACTTCCCCTTTCCTATCAGATGATATGGTCTCAGTACAGACTACATTGTCTTTCCTTAAATTAACAGATCTATACATCTCTCAACAGTTTAAAAATTCCTATGACATCTTACAGCTGGGAAGGATCTCAGATATCAACTAGTTAAATGCCCTCGTTTTTAAGAAAGGAACTGAAGCTTGGAAAGGGTGAATCACTCAATTGCTTAGAACTAAAGCTGGGATTCTACTTAAAAATAAGATGTTCTGGAAAGTGGGTAAGAAAAACAAACATCACTTGGCTATCTGTCACACCTCAGGCAACATGTTATATGTTTTATGTAAGACAATAACGCAATAATGTTACCCTTATAAAGAATCTAAATTTCAAGAGTCAAGTAACTTGTCCAAGGTCTTACAGCTTGCTAGTAACTAGATAGTCAGAATTTAAGTCTGTCTGACCTAAAAAGGCACTTCCCCATTCTCACTGGGTTGCCTTCTAGACTGGGTCCTCAAAAGGGCCCCAAACAACCCAGAATCGATTAAAACTAAAAACAGAGCTTCTAGCCAAAACCGGTTTGGCTCAGTGGATAGAGCGTCGGCCTGCGGACTGAAAGGTCCCAGGTTTGATTCTCACTGGGTTGCCTTCTAGACTGGGTCCTCAAAAGGGCCCCAAACAACCCAGAATCGATTAAAACTAAAAACAGAGCTTCTAGCCAAAACCGGTTTGGCTCAGTGGATAGAGCGTCGGCCTGCGGACTGAAAGGTCCCAGGTTTGATTCCGGTCAAGGGCATGTAACTTGGTTGCGGGCACATCCCCAGTAGGAGGTGTGCAGGAGGCAGCTGATCGATGTTTCTCTCTCATCGATGTTTCTGACTATCTATCCCTCTTCCTTCCTCTCTGTAACAAATCAATAAGATATATTAAAAAAAAAAAAAAAAAAAAAAAAACTAAAAACAGAGCTTCTCTGTCTGCAATCTTACCCTTCAGTTTTGTAATGAGCCTTCTTTTTACAAGAGAGCTGAAAAGTGTAATAACCCATTGGGTCTCACCCCTAATATAAGTTAGTGAAGATAGAAGAATGGAAAGACAGCTATGCCAGGGACAAAACTAAAGCTTTTGTACGTCGTCTTACACTCAAACTATCCCCCTCTCCTTTCATCGCAACTGCCCATCCTTCCCCTTCCATATCCTGTAGACCACCTTTGACCGCCTACCAAGGATGCTGGCCCCTTAAATCTGATTCCCACACTTGCACCACCAATACCATAACATACACACACAGAATGTATCCCTGCCTCTATCCCCCTAGAGAGCTGGGAGGCTAGAATTAAAATGGAGAAATAATAAAATGATAGTTTTTATGGCTTTTTTAAAAAAGATGAGAGCCTGAAGCCTCAAGCCAATATGACCTGAAGAGAAAAGAATGATTAATAAGCAATGAAAATAGGAAAAAAAAATAGAAAAAATGGTCTGTATCAGGGGCAGCACCCAAGGGATAGCCTGGGTGAGTATGGGAGAAACTTTAATTCTCTCTCTCCCACATAAATACTTTTAAAAAGACTCAGTCTAAATAGAATTAAGTGTGATACTATTCAAACAGCTTCAGAAGTGGCCCACAGACCTTCTGTCCTGCCCTCACCCATCACTTCTTTCCCCCTCTCCACCAACCTTACACGCGCACACACATAATTTACTCCGCATTGACTATAACTTCTCCCACATACAAATTCTGAACTCTAAGAAGTGGCCAGATTTATGTGTATGTCCACTAATGTGTCTGCAGCCCTAACAGTGAAAGCAGCACCCCTATTGACAGCTACTGCCCCCACCACCTACTGCTAAATTTGCTGGCATATTCCTAAAGCCCAGGGGGCTCTCCCCCTCAAACAGGATAAAATGCACTGCCAAAAATCAAACAGGAACTCCAGGTGATCTTAATTTGTTTTCAACAGTCTACATTCTCTCCTATTTCTCAGGGTTGGAAACAAGCAGCAAATGAATTCTTTCCTTTGCTTCTGAATGACTTTTACTACTAGGCTTCTGTCCCCAGAAACAAAAGGAAGACTGTAAACATCCTCAAATTCTTTAGTGCTGCCCCTTCAGAGAGCGGTCCACCCTGAGAGATCCACCCACATCACTTCCCTCAGGCAGCGTCTCTGTGCTTGTTACTGTTGGTGGTGAAAGTGGTGTGCATGTTTCTGCCTGTGGAGAAAAGATGAAAGGACCCTTACAGATAAGGAGAGCCCAAATGCCTCATTTTCCAAAGAAAGTGAGTCCCAGAGAGGAAAAGAGAAAAGACTTACTTGCCCAAGGTTGCAAAGGAAGTTGAAGTGAATATGATTGAGTCCACCTGAGATAATTAACAAGCCACACTGAAGAAATGCATCAATCCATCATTTGACTCTTGAAGATTAAAGCTTTCTTAAATACGTATCACTTTTGCTCCCCAAAACACTTTGATAATAGATAAAAATGCTAGTAGGGAATTCTGCATTATTATCTTCCCACAGATAGCGACTATAAACTCTATAGATAAAAAATTTTTTAAAACAACTGAAGTTCCAATTTAATAAAAACAAACCCTAGGTTGCTGGTTAGATCCCCAGTCAGGGCACATACAGGGGTCAACTGGTGAATGCATAAGTAGGTGGAGCGACCGGTTGGATGTTTCTCTCTCCCTCTCTTCCTCTCTCTCTAAAATCAACAAATAAAAATTTATGAAAAAAATAAAATCCTAGGCTGTCCAGAGGAACCAATGACAGAGCCCAGAGCAGCCAGAGATAATGATGAGAGCCACAAAAGGAGAATCCAGGTTCTATGTATAAATTCCGCCCAAATTTCTAGCTGACTCCTGAACCATATATGCACAGGGCAGAATCCAAGGACCTCAGCAAAGGATAAAAGAACTAGACTGAGATTTGAACTGCCACCCACCACAGGTAAGACAGGGTTTGCTATTTTAACCAAGTTAACTGCCTACTAAAATCAACAGAAACCAGAGTCTCCAAAACATAACATTCACATTCATTTATGTTCAGGATAGAAACCCAAATTACATAAAGAACTAGCAATTAAACCTCTCTGCAAGGAAAAAGACAATCAGCAGAGGGCAAGTCCAAAATGTCCCAGATGTTGGAATTATCAGACAAGGATACTAAAGCAGCTATTATAACTAAGCAAAGAAACTAAAAAAAAAAAATTTAAAGTGGCAATTATAGAACAAATTTTAAAAATTCACTGCATGAGCTTTAAGAACAGAATGTAATTGATAGAGAAAAGAGACACTGAAACTTGGAGATGAATCAATATATATTATCTGAACTGAAGTAACTCTGGGTCATCTGCAGTCTCCAGAACCACCACCCTCAGGCCCTTCAGCTGAGTGTCCTCAATGACAACTTTACTTGCTGGTAACAGAAAGTCTGATCTCAGAGAGAACCAGAATGACTAGGGATCACAGAGAAACCATTACCTGCAATTCTGTTGGACTGGCCTCCCCTCATCTACTAATTAACCTCTTGAGGCATCCAGCTATAAGCACAGAACAAAGTGTAAAGGTGAAAAATGAGAGGGTAGGATAAAAGTTTGAATCTGAACTAATCATAATATCCGAAGTCCTAGAAATCAAATCTAGTGCCCATTGTGTATGCTGAGAAGCAGGAAATAGTTGTTTTTTCCCCTCTAATTGCTGAGGTAGCATCCTCAGGATTGTTCAGAAAAAAAGCCAGAGGGATTTTAAAGTTTTTTCCTGCCCTATACAGTCCCTTCACCCAAAAGCCAACCTGGTAAACAGGCTGATGGCAGGAAGGGGTGGGACCCAGCAATTGTTGGGTCTGGGCCCGAAGAGTGCAGCAGTTTGGTGAGAGCCAAGCCAGGGTCACCAGGTTGGTAAAAGCAGCTCACCTGAATGCCATCACTGACCAGCTTCCCACACTCAAGGCACCTTCATGTTGGAGTTCAGAACACTCCAGGTAAAAGTGGAGGAAGAAACTCCATTTCTGTAAGCCCCATCTTTTTCTTATCTCCCACCTCCCACCCCACCTGCCCCCAAGGGAAGAGAATCCAGAGCAAGTGATCTTTTCTGACTGAAGTGGAGAAAAGAAGAGGTACCCCCTAAGTGTAAAAAAACTTGAACCCTGCCACTAACATACTGTCAGACCTCAAGAAAAGTCTTTTTTTAATGCTCTCTGGGTCTCCGTTTCATCAGGTGAACAAAGGTCAGATGAAATAACATCTAAAGTCCTTTCCAATAACAATATGTATGACATCCTGAGTTTCCAGTCAAGATAGCGGTGTAGGTAAACATGGCCACATCAAAATTACAACTAACTAAACTACAAAACCACCTACATTGAGAACCACCTGAAATCTAGCTGAACAGAAGTCCTATAACTAAAGATACACAGAAGATACCACATCCAGACTTGCAGGAGGGGCAGAGACATGGAACGGGCTGAACCCAAGCCCACGTCGTAGTGAAAAATCAGGAGGGATATCTCAACTCGGCTCCAGAGGTTCCCCCTGAGGAGTAAGGGGTCCCAGCCCCACACTGGGCTCCCCAGCCAAGGGTTCCAGTGCTGGGAAGAGAAGTCCCCTTAACTTCTGGCTGTGAACACCAGCAAAGACTGGCTGAGTAACACGGAGAGCTGCTTGGAGTCCTAGGCGTTCCTCTTAAAGGGCCTGTGCATGGACTTAATTGGACTCACTCTGAGCTCCAGCACTGGGGGCCACAGCTCCAAAGGTGCCAGGGACATATGGGGGGAAACTGAATTGTCTGGCTTTGAGACAAGGGCTGGAGGGGCAGCTTTCTCCCAGACAGAAGTGTTGGCACAAGCCATTGTTCCTTTGCTGAGCCTTCATCCCACAGAACTGGCAGGCAGGTGCCATATCTGAGTCTCCATCTATATGGCTAAAAGCTCATTGCCCTGCCCCATCCCCTACTGATTTCCTGAGAGCCCACCCAAACTGTATGAACCCAAAGAGACCAACACCAAGACACATTATAATTAAAATGGCAGTGGTGCCCTAACTGGTTTGGCTCAGTGGATAGAGCGTCGGCCTGCGGACTGAAGGGTCCCAGGTTCGATTCCGGTCAAGAGCATGTACCTTGGTTGCGGGCACATCCCCAGTGGGGGGTGTGCAGGAGGCAGCTGATCGATGTTTCTCTCTCATCGATGTTTCTAGCTCTCTGTCCCTCTCCCTTCCTCTCTGTAGAAATCAATAAAATATATATAAAAATAAATAAATAAATAAAATAATAAAATGGCAGTGGTTAAAGAGAGAACCATAAAAGAAAGCATCGAGAGAATATCAGTTAGCTATCTACCAGGGAGTTCCATAAGACTGTCTGCTGATTTCGCAATAGAAATTTTGCAGACCAGAAGGGAATAGCACAAAATATTCAAAGTGATGCAAAACAAGAACCCACAACCAAAAATACTTAGCAAAGCTATCATTTAGAATCAAAGGACATATAAAGAGCTTCCCAGACAAGAAAAAGCTAAAGGAGTTCATCACCACCAAGCCAGTATTACAAGAAATGTTACAGGGTCTTCTTTAAGAAGAAATAAGTAATAATATGAACAATAAAATGGCAATAAACACATATCTACCAACAATTACTTTAAATGCAAATGGATTAAATGCTCCAATAAAAAGACAGAGGTGGCTGCCCCTGGTCAGTGTAGCTCAGTCGGCTGGGCGTCGTCCCATGCACAAAAAGGTTGCAGGCTCAATCCCTGGTAGGGTTGCGTGCAGGAGGCAGCTGATAAGGTGTCTCTCTCTTCCTCTCTCCCTCCCCCTCTCTCTAAAGATCAATGAAAATGTCCTGTAGTGAAGATTAAAAAAAAAAAAAAAAAAAAAAAAGGGCAGATACTCTTATCTGCCCTCCCCCACCACCATATCACAGATGAGCATGCAGACTAAGAGACTTGTGACCTCCTTAGGAAACTAGAAACAGACAGGACTAGAATCCAGTAACCCCATCTCTAAACTTCAGGGTTTTTTCACCGTACCTAACAAAGAACCAAGAGTGTAAGCAAGACTGGAATCAAGCACTTTGGAAGCACTATTAATAAACAATTAAAAAAAATTAACAATTGATAAGACTAACTTTTGTTTAGGGTATCATTTAAAAGAAGGCTCTCAAGGACCGCTAGCTGGCTCTACTGTTACTTTTCCTAACAAGTAACCTATAACAGACTAGGCTTCCTTGGCGCTTGGCCCATGTTTGTGGCATTTAGCACAGAACCACAGGCCTCCCCTCCCCCACCTCCCTCCACTCTCTGAAAAAGCAATGAAAAAAACATATATCCCCAGGTGAGGATTAACAAAAAAAAAAAAAAATTTTAGTTTGTTTTAAAAAGTCTTTGTTGGTTGGTATATAAAATACAACCTTTCCTATCTATTATGGATTCAATTCCTTCTTATCTTCATATGTAATAATACCCATTCTCTCTTACATCATCATTTTTCTCTTTAACTCATGCCCATCGACATACAAACATGCTACTTGAAGTGTGGTCCACAAACCAGCACTGGCTCACAAAATGTTACCCTTCATAGTACAGAAATCAAGAATAAGGATTTAGACAGTTGTGTAGCAAAATGACACTGCTGCCACATCCAAACAGATGATCAGAGAACTTCTCAAACAGGGTCTAAACCTGTAAGAGTGTTGATGCACGCACATAGTGAGTCACAGGTGGAGTTAGTTACATAAAATCAGACATAGTAGTCCCAGACAGATCAGGAACAAATTAATTGGTCCTGCATCACAGATAACTTGAGAAGCTGCCCCCTAGAACAGTGCTTCTCAATAATGAATGTGCATGCAAAGCAGCTGGGTGGGAGAGGGGGATCTCATTAAAATGCAAACTCTGATTCTGTGGGTTTGGGGTGGGACCTGAGATTCTGTATTTCCAACAGGTTCCCAGGTTGATCCAGAGGCCACATCTGAGAATCAAGATTCTAGAAATTCCCATCTTGAAAAAAATAATAAACTCTCTTGGTCTCACATCTTCCAGCTACTTCAGCCCCAATGTCTCTGCTTCTCTTTATAGCAAAACCTCTTGAAAGAGTTGTCTATACTCTTTCTTTCTTTTTTTTAATATATTTTATTGATTTCAGAGAGGAAGGGAAAGGGAGAGATAGAAACATCAATGATGAGAGAGAATCATTGACTGGCTGCCTCCTGCACACCCCACACTGGGGATTGAGCCCGCAACCCAGGCATGTGCCCTTGGCCGGAATCGAACCTGGGACCCTTCAGTCCCTAGGCTGATGCTCTATCCATTGAGCCAAACCAGCTAGCGCTATACTCTTCATAGTTCACTCCAATCAGGCATCTACCCTCAACACTCCACTAAACTGTTCATCAAAATCAAAAGCCTCAATATTACCAAATTCTGTGGTCATTCAGTAACCTCTAAACAGCATTCAACACAAATAACCAGTCTTTCTCCATCCCACACTTTCTTCTTTAGTTCCAGGTTATTTATCATACTTTCCTGATTTCCTTCTTATTCCACTGGCTCACCCTAGTCTTTATGCTGGCTCCTTCTTTGCTTGACCAGGGCCAGTCTGAGGACCTCTTTTCGGTATCTGTAGCCTCCCTTACCCTTATGTGGGTAATCTCATCCAGTCCCACGACTTTCAATATCAATGACCTCCAGATTTTTACCTCCAGCACTAGTCTCTATGAACTCCAGAAGCATATCAAACAGCCCACCTGACATCTCTACCTAGATGTCTAATTGGCATCAAATAGCCACATATTCTCATGTTCTCAATGGTATTTACCTCTACCCTTCTCTCCCCAAACCCATTCCTCTTCAAATCTCCCATCTCAGTTCACAGCGCAACCATTCATCAACTTGCCCAGATCAACTTTCTGGCATCATTCTGAATTTTCCTTTCCCTCACATGCCACATGGAAATCCATCAGCATGTCTTACCATCTATTTCCAAATTCCCTTTAATCTGCCCCTCTGCTCTCTGCACCCCCTATTAATTAATCACCCTAGTCCAGTGGTCGGCAAACTCAGTCAACAGAGTGGCAAACCGCGGCTCGCGAGCCGCATGTGGCTCGCGAGCTGCAGTTTGCCGACCACTGCCCTAGTCCAAGCTACTGAACTCTCACCCTACCTCCTACAATAGCCTCCTTGAACCCCCCTGCTATCAACTGCCCCATATAGACCGCTCTCCAAACAGGCAAATTAAATTCCTAAAAATCTATCCTGCTTAAACAAAACAAAATACTTCTAACAGCTTTCCCTTTCACTTAGAATAATCCAAAGTCCTCACCACAACAGCCTCCAAAGCCTACATGACCCGGCCCCTAACTACCTCTGTGCCCTCATCCACTACCAGGTCTCCTCCTCACTTCCTGTTTCTTGTACACACTGTCTTCACTCATGCCTTAGGGCCTTTGCACGGGTTATTCCCTTTGTGCAGCTGGCTCCTTTCTGTCACTGAAGGGTCATCTTAAATTTTACCACCTCAGTAAACACTTGACCAGCCAATATGAAGTACCTCTCAACCTCTAAAATATCCCCCCGGTTTATGCTCACTTTAGCACTTAACCCTGTCTGGTATTTTTTTCTATTTGTTTATTGCTTGTCTCCTCCTCCCCATCCCTATCCCCACCTTCTATCTAGCTTATCACTGTATCTCCAGTACCTGGGTGACAATGATCTGAGATGGAGACACAAATTTATGAGTCATGTGCATAGATGTGTGGTTACTAGTCAGTGAGGTGGATGAGATCACTCTGGGAGAGTGTCTACTATGAGAAGAGAGGAGGGCCTGGGATAGTAGAACATTTAATAGCTCTAGAAGGGAGGATGAACCTGTAAAAACAACAGAGTAGGAAGGAGAATAAGACACTGTTATGTCACTGGAGCTAAGAGAAAAGAGAGTTTCTGGAAGAAGGAGTGGTCCAGAGTGTCAGCTTCGCTGAGAAAATTAAAGACTAACAATGTCTTTTGAATTCAGCTTCATGGAGGACATCAGTGAACTTACTATGAGGTGTTACGGAGAAATGAGAGGGGCAGAAGCCAGACTGGAGCAGACTAAGTGGAGTGAAACAATGAATACAGATAGCTTTTTAGAAACGTTTGGCTATTTGAAAGCAGAAGTGATGGATCAGAGAATGCAGGGCTGAGGAACTCTTCTGTGTTTTTGTGTAGTGGGGGTACTAACCCAGAACTGCAACATGCGTGAGTTGCAAGTCCCAGTAGTTTCAAGTCACTCAGAGGTCCCAAACCTTTTTTTCTCACATCCAGCTTAGATTGCCACTTCCCGTGGACTGACTTGTAAAATGCCCAGAGCATCAATCTAGAAGTCTTGTGTTTATACAGAAATCTCCCTTACAACAGTGGAAGGTAAAAATGCCCTTGCATACACTTTCCCTTGGTGCTATCAGGAACAGAATACAAGGCTGTACACACTAGAGGGCCAGAGTCATCAAGGTTTTCTGTTGCCATTTTAATTTCAAAGCACATTTTGGGGGAGTCATTGTTATTTCTACCCCTAGTAAAAAGTTTCTTTCCGTTTCACGACCTCCACAGAATTTCCCTTTGTTTCTATGCCACACTCCCTCTCCTCCCTCCCTGCTACCCAGGTCACATACTATAATGAAAAGAACACAGATGGTCTCAGAAGCCAGGGAATCTGCATACTCACTAACAGCTTAGGTGATTAAATGTTACAACCTCAGTTTTTCCAAGTGTATATCTATCTACCTATATTAAAGCCTAAGCGACTGTTAAGACCGGAACGACCAGTTGCTATGACGCTCACTCACCACCAGGGGGCAGACGCTCAACACAGGAGCTGCTCCCTGGTGGTCAGTGCACTCCCACAGCGGGAGCACCGCCCAGCCAGAAGCCAGGCTCACGGCTGGCAAGTGCAGCTGCGTGTGGCAGCCCTACTGGGCAGGGGCAGGGGCGGGGGCGGGGGCGGGGGCGGGGGCAGCGGCGGGGGCAGGCACAGCAGGGCCAGGATGAGCAGCAACAGAGCTGCACCTGGCCCCAGCTGGGGCTCCTCCCCAGCCGCCTGTGCTTCAGCACTGCTATATCCCCCCGAGGGGTCCCAGATTGTGAGAGGGTGCAGGCCAGGCTGAGGGACCCTAGTAGAGATTATATTATCTTCATGGGTCTGATATAAGGATTATATGAATATATACAATAAAGTGCCTAAGTACATAAGGCCTTGCATAAAATATATTCTGTAAGTGTTGATTCCATTTTCTTCATCACCATTCTGACTAAGTCTTACATTCCTCGCACATTTTTATTTCATTTCGCTTTCCCTCTGTGTACATTCCTTCCTGTGCACCAGGAAGCCCTTGAGAAAGAAACCTTGAGAAATTAACTTGCGCAGTTCCAGCAGAAATGATTTTAAAGAAATACTAAAAAAAGTGGTTGAGTGATGGGGCCAGAGGTGTAACCAAGTAGCATCTGAAAAGGCAGTGGTGATACCCAAGTCAGAAGAAATAGGCTCCCTGCCAGGTTCTCTGTGTCTCCCCTCACCCAATTCCATCCTGTAGCTATGGCAGTTCTCTTTACCTCATTCTTTTACTAAGTCATGCTTAACAACAAGTCTCAAGTCAATGTCTTCAGTATTAAAAACAAATAAAACAGTATTCACACTCCACACATACTGGGCAGTACAAAGGGCAATGGAAGCCTGAGTCCTAGTCTTGTCTATTCGGTTTACTGGTTCTGTTGACCCCTGTAAAATTACTCTAATTCTGAGACGTTTCCTCATTTGGGAAGCAGAAATGACAATATGTACTGACTACAAGATGTGCCTGGCCGGTGTGGCTCAGTGATTGAGCATAGGCCCACGAACCAGGAGGTCATGGTTCAATTCCTGGTCAGGGCACATGCCCTGGTTTCGGGCTTGATCCCAGTAGGGGGTGCGCTGGAAGCAACCAATTGATGTTTCTATCTTTATATCCCTCTCCCTTCCTCTAAAATAAATAAAAATATACTTAAAATAAAAACATGATTATTGTTATATTATAGGTACATACAGAGCCTACCTTTGACCAGTTTTGGCATAAGTTTTATGGAGAAAAGTTCTCAGTTCTAGGATACTCTATTCTATGACCCAAGGCTACCTGTGTCCAATTCAAGTCCTCCTGTCCCTGATAGCTGAGAAATTTATATTCTTTTGAATTTCACTTGATTCCCTTTTCTTAGCAAGGTTCTTGAACTTCCCTAACTAAACAGCTCCATGTCCCCAAAATGGTAAAGACCTCTAGTCCTGATGATCTCCAAGAGCCCTTTTTGGCTCTAATATTCTAAGTCTCTCCATCCTATGCTCCCAAAGCACTTTGTCCACATCTCTACTTAAGCAATTTTCAGTCTACTTCGCTTTATAGCTTTATCTTATATATTACCTCAAAGGAGAGAACAGGTGGTTGACTTACTGAATTTTATATTCCCCAGAGCACTTAACATGGAAATTTGTACACAGGAAGTACTCATGAAATATTGGTAACTGCTCGACGCCAATTTCTAATTTTTTGTACCTACTGTCCATACCACATGATAATTATAGACTACATCTTATGCTTTTATGATCCTTTTGTACCTCCATAGACCTGGCACAGTGTAAAAAAAAAAACAGTTAATATTTTAAAGACCAGAGACTAGTTCATTTCTTGATCAAAGTGAAAAAGCCATTCCCAAGAGATGAGTATATCCACCAAAAGACATATACAAGACTAAGAATGGAGAGAAACCAAGATGGCAGCATAGGTAAACACCTAAACTGCTGCCTCACACAACAATATCAAAACTACAACTAAAAGACAAAACGGACACCATCCAGAACCACAGGAAAGCTGGCTGAGTGGAAATTCTACAACTAGAAGAAAAGAGGAAAGCACATTGAGACTCAGAGGAGCTGCAAAAGGCTGAGGTACGGAGACTCGCACGCAGAGAGGACGGGCGGCTGTGTGCATGGGGGACTGAGTGCGCCGCTGGCTTTCTAAAGCGGGAGGGAGAAGGAAGCTCCTAAATGCACTGAACTCCAGTCCTGGGCGAGACGCTGGGAAACCAGACTCATTCGGGGGGGATCTGGACTGTCAGGAAAAGAGAAAGCACACTGAGACGTGGGAGCTGCGGAAGGCAGAGGTCAGGAGGCGCGTGCGCGCATAGAGGACTGGCTGCTGAATGCACAGGAGGCTGAGTGCGCAGCTGACTTTCTAAAGCGGGAGGGAGATGGAAGCTCCCGACTGCGCTGAACTCCAGTTCCGGGCAAGTTTCTGGAAACCCCGACTCATTCGGGGAGAAACTGGACTGTCTGGCAGCGGGTGAAACTCGAGGGCGGCTTTCTCTAAGATGTGCTTGCAGCGATTACCAAGGGACACTGAGACCCAGAGGCCTCATAGGGCAGGGCTGATGAAAAACCAAGGCTGTTTGCTCTGCCCTGAGACTCTGCCCCATCCAAGCTGAGCACAGAGGCTTTTGCAATTTTGCAAGTCTTGTCTCATAAGAGTGTCTCCAGCACAGTTCTCCCAGCATAGACACAGCTGATCCTCACAGCTAATTGGCCTGGAGGTCAATTCCTCCCAGTGATACCAACAACAATCAAGACTTGATATTATAATATCTGCATAACTACAACAAGGCTGAGCACACAGTCCACAAAGGGGTGCACCAAGAGTATCCACCTCAGGTAACTGGGGAGGCTGAGCCACTGTGCCCTATAGGACACCTAGCACACAAAGCTACTCTACCAACTCAGGGAAGCAACGAAAATGCAGAGACAAAGAAACAGATCACGAAAGAAATGGAGGAAAGCAAATGACTGGATATAGAGTTCATAACCACAGTTACAAGGTTTTTCAAGAATTTCCTAGAAAAGGCCGATAAATTTAGCGAGACCCTCGATATATGAAAAAGGACCAACTAGAAATTAAACATACACTGACTGAAATAAAAAATATTATACAGACACCTAACAGCAGACTAGAGGACCGCAAGAATCAAGTCACAGAGTTGAAATACAAAGAAGCAAAAAACACTCAACCGGAAAGGCAAAAAGAAACAAGAATCCAAAAA
Source organism: Plecotus auritus (assembly GCF_963455305.1). Lineage (NCBI taxonomy): Eukaryota > Metazoa > Chordata > Mammalia > Chiroptera > Vespertilionidae > Plecotus > Plecotus auritus. Next base: position 14,330,027 of record NC_137771.1, read on the forward strand.
GTTGAAGATAGTGTAAGGAGCCTCTGGGACAACTTCAAGCGTACCAACATCAGAATTATGGGGGTGCCAGAAGAAGAGAGAGAGAGCAAGATACTGAAAACCTATTTGAAGAAATAATGACCGAAAACTTCCCCCACCTGGTGAAAGAAATAGACTTACAAGTGCAGGAAGCACACAGAACCCCAAACAAAAGGACTCCAAAGAGGACCACACCAAGACACATCATAATTAAAATGCCAAGAGCAAAAGACAAAGAGAGAATATTAAAAGCAGCAAGAGAAAAAACAGTTAATTACCTACAAGGGAGCACCCAGCTGATTTCTCAAAAGAAACTATGCAGGCCAGACAGGAGTGGCAAGAAACATTCAAAGTGATGAATAGCAAGAACCTACAACCAAGATTACTCTACCCAGCAAAGCTATCATTCAGAATTGAAGGTCAGATAAAGAGCTTCACAGGTAAGAAAAAGCTAAAGGAGTTCATCACGGCCAAACCAGTATTATATGAAATGCTGAAAGGTATTCTTTAAGAAGAGGAGGAAGAAGAAAAAGATAAAGATAAAAATTATGAACAACAAATACATGTCTATCAACAAGTGAATCTAAAAATCAAGTGAATAAAAAATCTGATGAACAGAATAAACTGGTGAATATAATAGAATCAGGGGCATAGAAAGGGAGTGGACTGACAATTCTCCGGGGAAAGGGGTGTGGGAGGTGCGGGAAGAGACTGGACAAAAAGCGTACACCTATGGATGAGGACAGTGTGGGGGAGGTAAGGGCAGAGGGTGGGGTGGGAACTGGGTAGAGAGGAGCTATGGGGGAAAAAAGAGGAACAATTGTAATAATCTGAACAATAAAGGTTTATTAAATTAAAAAAAAAAAAAAGACTAAGAATGTTCATGGCAGCTTTGTCATAGAGCTATAACTGTCCCAATTATCCATCAACAATGAATAATACTTGTGGTACACCTAAACAATGAAATATTACATACTACTATATACAACATGGATGAATATCCAGATACAATGTTGAGCAAAAACTCCAGACCCAAAAGAGCTTATGTTATTTGACTTTATTTATTTGAAACTCAAGAACAGATAAACTAATCAATGGAGATGGAAGTTAGAATAAGTGGTTACTTGAGCATCCAGTATTAATGAGGAAGAAGCATGATGGAGCATTCTGGAGTTCTGGAAATGTTCTGTATCTTGATCTCATGCATATCTTGATGTGAGTAGTCTTTACATGATTATATACATAAAAATTCATTTCTGAAAATTTTCTGTATTATACTGTAAGATATATCTCAATAAATGTATAAACAAATATGGAAGAAGAAAATCATAACTTTAGTTATCAGTATTTTATAAAAGTACTAGAAGCCATTCTAATGTACAGCCAAAGCTAAGAACCACTCTTCTAACTCAACAAGCTCAAACTTAAGACTCCCAGGTCCTCCTACAATAGTAACTGTGAGATAAGGTAATAACAGAAGCTTGAAAAGATGGTGAAGCAGCCCAGCTGGTGTGGCTTAGTGGTTGAGTAACAACCCACAAACCAAAAGGTCACTGGTTCGATTCCCTGTCAGGGCACATGCCTGGGTTGCGGGCTCAATCCTAGTGGGGGGCGTGCAGGAGGCAGCCAACTATGATGTTTTTCTCTCATCAATGTTTCTATCCCTCCCTCTATTCCTCTAGCCTCCTTCTCACTCTAAAAATCAATTAAAAAAAACATATTTTTTAAAAAAAGATGGTGGAGCAGGAAGAGAGGCACCTCTTTGAAATGAGTAAGGATCCAGGGCAAGGAGGAAAGTCAAGATCAGTGCTGATGGAACTAAGAACATAGCTGAAAGAGACAGTGAGTAGTATGACAACTCAGATTTCAGTTCTAGCTTTACTACTGACTAGCTATGGTCATGAAGTCAGGCAAACGGCTTCAGTTCTCCAGGCCTCACAGCTTGTAAACAGGATCTCGCAGTGTGTAAAAAAATGTGGAGAGGAAGTTGAGAGGAATCAAGTAAGAACAGGCCCTTTTGAAAGAGCAAACCACTTATTCTGCAGTATAATTATCTACTTATTTATCTCCCCTCACAAATCTTGAGCTCTTAAAAGGTCAAGATTATGTATTTCATCTATGAATCCAAGCATATGCATAGAATGTGGCATAGTTCAGTAAATGTTCACTGGCTAAATAGCTTAAAATTATGAGAAGTGCCTTATTTATGTTCTTATAAGAATACATATATCTATAATAATAAAAGGGTAATATGAAAATCGAACGGCAGAACAGCAGAATGACCATCCAGACAACCTTCCAGACAAAGCCAGGGCTGCGAGGGCCTACTCTTGCACGAATTTCGTGCATCGGGCCTCTAATAGGTTTATAAGAAAGAATAATTCATCTCCCACATGTACACCCCTTTCAAATAACATTGAGAAATACTATGTTCCTTATTAACACCAACTAAAGGAAGTCCAGAATAATCAAAAAGACTCCTTAGAATGTCCTACTAGAATCCTCAAAAGTCCATGCCTCCTCCCCTCCTCCTCCCTAAATATACCTCCTGATAATAGTATCTAATGCTTATATATTATTTCATAGTACAAAGTGCTTTCACTACCATACTCTCAACTCATCCTCACAACAATTCTATGAGGAGGTATTATCAAATCATTTTATATGTAAAGAAACTGAGGTTCGTATTTTAAATAATTTGCTGACCTAAGGCAATGCTACAAGCAATTAAAGGAGAACTTTTACTTTCATTTGTAGCCTTTTTCTTCAGTGCCCAGGAGGAGAAACAGGAACATTACCACTACCCCTCCCCTGCCCTCCACAAGAGATGAATTAGTCACTAACTGTTTTTGCTTCATTGATCTTACTATTAAATTTTCCTTATTCCCATGAAAATCAGGTATACAGATTATTTAAGCAAAGAGATAAGGCCAGCCCAATAAGAAAAATCCCAAAACTATGAACAGCCACATTCAGAAGCTGCTGGCTAACATTCTTGTGTATAAAGCTAAAGAAAAGAAAGCTTGCTCTCACAGGGAGCTATAAACCTTACTGACGAAGTGGCACTTAGGTAGTTAGTTATGCATGACTTAGTTCGTACTTGTTTTTATTTTTTCTTCAATAATTTGTACCATCTATTGTCTTCCCCATACCATTACAAATTCTGCAAAGGCCACATCTTAGGAAGGTCTATCTCCTGTAAATGCGTATATAGTACCCAAACTAGAATGGACCACTAGACATGTTTTACTGACCCAGTAATTTATATAAACTGCCTTTCCCAAAATTAAAAATTACAATACTTTAAAAGTAATCAACAAGTTGGCATTCTTCCACAGAATTAACATATATAAAATCTAGTCTCTAAGAAACAAACACCAAAGGACACTTAGCACCTACCTTCATGCATTTGATGGGCACTTAATAAAGGTATGCCAAATGGATGATAACTAAGAGCTTAAAATCCAATAAAAATCACTTAAGGCAGAGTAAAATAACCAAGAACCAAGAGATGGGTAGAGAATGCCAACTGAACTGGAAAAACAGCCAATCAGAGTCTAAGGCAGTTCCACCCAAAGTCATGCTTGGTGTCCCAAAAAGGAACACTGGATTTAAGCACCTCATTACACCTACAGCAGAGACCTATAGCCCAAGTGTACACTAAGGCAGGGGTCCACCATACAGGTTCTCTCTTGTCCATGAGCATCTCAAGCAGCAGCAGCTCACCCCTTCCCCCCAATTACTCCACACTACCAACCAATGCTCTGAGGCCCAGCCACAGGGCTGCAGGAGTTAAGCCAAGTAGTACTAAAAGTTTTTTCTGGCACAAGCCTGAACCGATTAGTTTAGGTTACAAACACAACTGCAAGATTCCACTACACTGATGAAATTACTCTTTTTCTGCAAACTAAAAATAACCTATTTATCAAATTAAGATCATTCCTCAAATATTTTTGTTCTTTCAGCAACTCAAAGTTCCATTTTCTCAAATACTTCATCTGGAGTGTTTTATTGGATCCAAATCTCCCCACATCCCCCCAGATTCCCCACTTCTCATCCTAATCCTATGAACACAGCAGGAGATCTAAACCCCTTTCCTCACTCCAGCTTGTAAAGTTTCTTTTCCAATAACAAACATGGACAAAGCTTTGTGGTTCTTGCCTTGTGCAAAGCCACAACTGGAAGACCGCTGAGTTGCAGCAAAGAATAATGAAAAGCAAAATGAAAAAAATGAAGGACAAGACAGGGCATGATCAGGAAGTCAGCTAAATGCTTTTCATTCAGGCAGGAATGAAAGGAACCCCACCCACTTAGAATAGGGCATTCGGGTGAATGGTTTCCAGTACAGACAAAGCCAGACTGTACTTTATCACCTTATAATACAGCCATCAAGCCTGCTCAGGGAGATTCATAATCAAAGAGCTCTGAACAACCTACGAGAATCATTATTCTAAGGTTGAAGTGGCAATTTCAAGGGAAACAAACTCGCATAAATTAAACAAGTCAGACCTCTCAAACCTCAATTGCAGATTTTCTAGTCATAAAGGGTTCAGAGGGGCTCAAATCATACCACTGGGAAGTGGGATTTCCAAGGAAGCTTGAATTCCTGACCTCAGTAGCTCTCCCCGCCTGGGATAAGCCAGCACTCCTTTTCCAAAGGTGGAAACACTATGAACTTTGAACTTCCTTATTATAGTAGTCCCTTGTTCTTTAAAATAGCATCAGAAGAATGCCACAATACTGTGCCACCTTATATCAGCAACTTTCACCCGTTTTCATCTCATGACACATGTAAACTAGTTAGTAAAATTCTGTGGCACACCAAAAAAATATTTTTGCTGATCTGAGCAAAAAAATAGGTATCATTTTAATTCATTCATACTAGACAGCTATTGTGTTGGCTGTTGTCGTTTTTTAATTGACAATCTAAGGGAAATAAACTATTTCCTGACTAAATAGTCAGGGATTGCATGTTTTAAAAATTCTTGTGGCACAATAGTTGAAAATCACTGTCCTATATAAATCTAACAAAGCATTTGCTAGTCTAGAACAGTTACTTGAGATACACATTAACATACTTCCTACAACTTCCAAGACTTCAATAACCCTTATTTTTAATCGTTTACCGTCTCTTTAAGATAAAACAAAAGAAATAAAAAACCTGGCTTATTTATAAAAACCACACTCTCAGAAACATTACTCCTAGAAAAAAAAAAAAAAAATTAGCCTGAGACCACCCAAGGCGTATTGTGGTAACAGTTCCAATGTAGAATCTATTCTGTGTGTCAAAGCAAACTGCAAGCTTGTGGCCATTCCCGGATTCATGAAATCAAAGAGAATCAGAGCTAGAGAGATCCCTGGATCAACTATCATCCAGTCCAGCCTTTCATTTTAAAGATGGGGGAAATAAGGCCCAAAGAGATGAAATGGAGACTTGAATCAAAATTGGGCCTAAGACTTAGAATCCAATCCACTCAAGCCTCTTCTGCCACACTATACCTCTTGTAAGACTACGTTTACAAGAGTGAAGTGGCTAAGGAAAAGGAGAGAAAAGAAAGTAAATACGCGTACAATAGTTTATTCTTGAATTGTTATTTATTTTACTAGAGGCCCGGTGCACAAAATTCGTGCATGGGGGGGGGGGGGCGGTCCCTCAAGCCAGCCTGCACCCTCTCCAATCTGGGAACCCTTGAGGGATGTCCGACTGCCCGTTTAACGGGCAGTCGGACATCCCTCTCACAATCCAGGACTGCTGGCTCCCAACCGCTTGCCTGTCTGCCAGCCTGATCAGCCCCTAACCACTCCCCTGCCAGCCTGGTCACCCCCAACTGCCCTCCCCTACTGGCCCTGTCACCCCTAACTTCCCTCCCTTGCCAGCCTGGTCACCCCCAATTGTCCTCCCCTGCAGGCCTGGTCACCCCCAACAGCCCTCCCCTGCTGGCCCGGTCACCCCCAACTGCCCTCCCCTGCAGGCCTGGTCGCCAACTGTCCTCCCCTGCAGGCCTGGTCACCCCCAACAGCCCTCCCTTGCCGGCCTGGTCACCCCTTAACTGTCCTTCCCTGAAGGCCTGGTTGCCCCTAACTGCCCTCCCTTGCCAGCCTGGTCCCCCGCAACTGCCCACCCCTGCAGGCCTGGTCACCCCCAACTGCCTTCCCCTGCTGGCCTGGTCCCCCCCAACTGCCCTCCCCTGCAGACCTTGTTTCTCCCAAATGCCCTCCCCAGCAGGCCTGGTCACTCCCAAATGCCCTCCCCTGTAGGCCTAGTTGCCCATAACTGCCCTCCCCTGTAGGCCTAGTTGCCCATAACTGCCCTCCCCTGCTGGCCTGGTCACCCCTAACTGCCCTCCCCTGAAGGCCTGGTCACCCCTAACTGCCCTCCCCTGAAGGCCTGGTCACCCCTAACTGCCCTCCCCTGCAGGCCTGGTCACCCCTAACTGCCCTCCCCTGCAGACCTGGTCCCCCACAACTGCTCTCCCCTGCAGGCCTGGTCCCTCCCAACTGCCCTCCCCTGCAGGCCATCTTGTGTCCATATGGGGGCAGCCATCTTTGATCACATAGGGGCAGTCATCTTGTGTGTTGGAGTGACGGTCAATATGCATATTACCCTTTTATTATATAGGATTATTTTCCATATGAACAACTGTAAACCTACTTTTGCCCCACCCTGTACTTGGTACCATGCCAAAAGACCAACTCCTTGTGAACTCTCCTCCTCTTCTGCTGCTTTGCAATATGACTCAGGACCAGTTACTGTTCCTCCCATCTGCCTTAATTTCAAGAGTTCTCTTAAATTTTACCTAAGTTCTACGAAAAGTAAGACATAAATTGCCATTCACACCCTAATAGGGCCTCCCAAACACTGGAAAGGCAAAGTCAAAAACAACCAACAGCATGGAATGACTACAAGAAACCCTTGAACAGAAAAGGTAACATTCTTTGGGAGAAAGGAAAACATTTTATCATATTTTCTTCTTTTAAAAAATTTATTGATTTTAGAAAGAGGAAGAGAGAAAATATCGATTTGTTGTTCCACTCATTTATGCATTCATTAGTTGATTCTTATATGTGTGCCCTGACCAGGAATCGAACCCACAACCATGGCATATTGGACCAACGCTCTAACCAACTGAGCTACCTGGCCAGAGCCAAAAAGGGGCACATCTTTTTAAATATATATATCTATATATATAAAAGGCTAAGCGACCATCACATCCGAAACAACCAAACGGACGACCAAACAGTCTGTGTGGGGCAACCAGGCCGGCAGGGGGGTTAGTGAGGGACAACCAAATGACTGAGCAGCAGGCTGCATGGGGCAACCAGGCCGGCAGGGGGGTTAGTGAGGGACAACCAAATGACTGAGCAGCAGGCTGCATGGGGCAACCAGGCCGGCAGGGGGGTTAGTGAGGGATGGCCAAACGACTGAGCAGCAGGCTGCATGGGGCGACCAGGCTGGCGGGGGGGGGGGGGCCCCAGTTGGGGGTGACCAGGCCGGCAGAGGGGGGCAGTGAGGGGCAACCAGGTTGGCAGAGGGGGGGCAATTGGGAGCGACCATGCTGGCAGGGGGTGCAGTAAGGGGCGACCAGGCCAGTGGGGGGGCATTAAGGGGTGACCAGGCCGGGGGGGGCAGTTGGGGGCGACCAGGCCAGCAGGGGGGGGTGCCAGTTGGGGGCAACCAGGCCGGCGGGGGGGGATCAGTTGGGGGCTACTACGCCTTCAGGGGGGCAGTTGGGGGTGACCAGGCCGGCGGGGGGGGTTAGTTAGGTGTGATCAGGCAAGCAGGCAGGTGAGCAGTTAGGAGCCAGTGGTCCCCGATTGTGAGAGGGATGTCCCAGCTTGGAGAGGGTGTAGGCTGGGCTGAGGGGACCACCCCCACACCCCGTGCACGAATTTCATGCACCGGGCCTCTACTGTGTGTGTGTGTGTGTGTGTATTTGAGAGAGAGAGAGAGAGAGAGAGAGAGAACACCAATAGGCTGCCTCCTGCATGCCCCCTACTGGGCATCAGACCTAACACCAGGACAGGTGCCCTGACCAAACTGGCAACCTTTTGGTGCACTGGATGGCGCCCAACCAACTGACGCACACCAGCCAGGGAGAAAAGGGCACTTAAAAAAAAAAATGACTCAAATGGATGGCCCATTGAAGGAAACCACAGTTCCAGGCTTCATATTCTAGTATCAAGGCCTTGGAGAAAATTTCATTTCTCTGAATTTTGGTTTCTTTAACAGTAAAATAAAAAGTATAGACTTTCATTCATTCTAAGGCCCTTTTAGTTTCTAAAAGGTTCAACCTCTTTCCAAGAAAGGAAGACAGGAGCCCTAACAGTACCCAAAAGGCAAGGTACTTAAGTCTTAGGCTTAACTACTGGCCTGGAGATGGGTCCTGGTAGATAGACTTCCTAGCTATGAGTCTTCCCACAACCTGACAACGAACATCAGTGGTACCACTAAAATTAAACATGGGGGACACAGTGCATACTTTCTTCAACAGTGTGTCCACCCTTAAGGATCTGGTTTGACCATCTGCAGATGGTTTAAATTTGCCATTGCTAGTTGTTTCCATCCCTTTCCTTGCATCAAATTAATATTTATTGATGTCTACTATTAAATATATTAAATACCTCAATATCTTTATTCTGTTTTCTCTTTCATTTAGCATTTTGCATATTAGAGATTTAAAGACCTATGAAAAAAATTTAAAACAAACACAATAACTAGAATTTTCAACTAACAGAACACAAAAAAACTACTGAATATAAGCAAGTTTTTTTCTAAAGCACATCAGTCTATATAGCCAATTCAGCATTCTCCTTTCAAAGGTTGCTCCTTCCTAGGGATGTGGCTGATGGTGAAAATGCAAAATAATGAAAGCAAAGAGGACAATAGTTTTGTTTTCTGCTGACTTATCAACACATCTTAATATGGAAGCTACAGTGTAACAGAGATTAAAGCCAAGAATTAAATCAAGCAAAAGGAAATGCAAGCTCCAATGGAAATTATGAAAAGTAATGAATCTTAAATAAGCAGGTACTTGCCTGGCCACCCACTAAGCCTGGAATAAAAATGATTTCTATCAACAAGATTACAAACAGTAATTTTCAAACTTCAGTATGGATATGGAATAACTTGTTAAAATTTGAGGTACCATCCTCAAATATTCTGATTTATTGGACCTGTTGTGGAGCCCATAGATTCACATTTATATTCTGATATAATCCAAGACTATATACTACTTTTCAAAGTACTATGTGTGGTGAGGGGAGAACTGTTAAGTCTCCTGGATACCTAAATGTTTATTTTCTGGAGTGGTGTAACCTCTAGTATATGTTCCAAAGATGACATGAAGGCTGATTTTCAACTGTACCAGACCCACTCCATCCCTACAATAGACACTTGAGAATTAATATGGGCTAATTTCAATCATGTTAACTAGGAAATCCTCTCCTCCACCACCTCCTAAAGCAACTTTGTGAAGTCAATGCTACCTCCACTCTTCCTACCAAAGACCCTTCTAAAGGGGGTGAGTGGAAAGAGACCAACCAAAGAACTTGTATGCATAACCCAGGGACACAGACAATAGGGGTGTGAAGGCCTGAGGCAGGGGGACTGGCTATAAGGGGTCAAAGGGAGAAAAAAGGGGACATATGCATACTTTCAACAATAAAGATTTAAAAATAAATAAAGGGTTACTTAAAAATCCATCATTTGATGTGCTGGGGGTGAGAATGGCCTGGGAGAGGTCAATGGCGGGGGGGGGGGGGGGAGAAGGAGACATATGTAATACTTTAAACAATAAAAAATTTAATTTTTTTAAAAACATCATCATTTGGACTCTCTTTTTTAGAGGGTCACTCACTGGCTTTATTCTGGGCTCTGTTCATTTGTTACTTCTCAGAGAAGTCTTCCCTATCATCCCTAAGTGAGATCCTCTCTAAAAATAAGCATACACACCCCAGCCCCAGCCAGTGTGGCTCAACTGACTGGGCATCCTCCTGTGCACCGAAATATTGCCAGTTCAATTCCTGGTCAGGGCACATGGCCAGGATGCAGCTCAATCCCTGGCAGGGAGTGTGCAGGAGGCAGCCCATCAATCGATGTTTCACTCTCACATCAATGTTTCTTTAATCTCTCTCTCTCAAAAATTAATTAATTAATTAAAAATATTAAAATAAAGCAATAAAATAAAAATAAACACCCTGAAAACAAGAGGTTGAGGACTGGCTTAGCAATAAACCAGTTCACGCCGGAGAGCGTCTCGGTCGGACCCGGCCGCTCGACGGGACTCAGGAAAACCTACCACTAGGTGGACGCCCATCTGTCATCATGGGTAAAGGAGACCCCAACAAGCCGCGGGGCAAGATGTCCTCGAATGCTCTCTTCGTGCAAACCTGCCGGGAAGAGCACCAGAAGAAACACCCCAAGTCTTCCATCAATTTTTCCGAATTCTCCAAGAAATGTTCAGAGAGATGGAAGACCATGTCTGCAAGGAAAAGTCAAAGTTCGAAGATATGGCAAAGAGTGACAAAGCTCGCTATGACCGGGAGATGAAAAATTATGTTCTCCCCAAAGGTGACAAGAAAGGAAAGAAAAAAGATCCAAATGCTCCTAAAAGGCCTCCATCGGCCTTCTTCCTGTTTTGCTCCGAACATCGCCCAAAAATCAAAAGTGAACACCCTGGTTTATCCATTGGGGATACTGCAAAAAACTGGGTGAAATGTGGTCTGACCAATCAGCCAAAGATCAGCAACCATATGAACAAGAAGCAGCTAAGCTAAAGGAGAAATATGAAAAGGATATTGCTGCATACCTGAAATGGGAAAGAAGGGCCCTGGCGGGCCAAGTAGCTCAAAGAAGAAAAATGAACCAGAAGAAGAGGAAGAGGAGGATGATGATGAGGAAGAAGAGGATGAAGATGAAGAGTAAAGGCTGTCCTGTAATGATGTGTGCGGAGTATGTGTGTGCGCTCTCAGGCAATTGTTTTTGCTAAGAATGTGAACTCAGCCCTAGCTGGTTTGGATCAGTGGATAGAGCATCAGCCTGTGGATTGAAAGATCTTGGGTTTGATTCCAGTCAAGAGCACATGCCCGGGTTGCAGGCTCGATCCCCAGTAGGGGGCGTGCAGGAGGCGGCCGATCAATGATTCTCTCATCGATTTTCTCTCTCATCATTGATTTTCTCTCTCTCCATTCCATTCCTCTTTGAATCAATCAATATATTTATTTTTTTAAAAAGAATATGAATTCAAGTGCAGCTCAATATTAGCTTCAGTATAAAAACTGTACAGATTTTTGTAGAGCTGGTAAGATTCTTTGTAGAGAAAATACTTTTATAAAAAATGCAGGTTGTAGCTTTTTGAGGGGCTACTACATACAGTTAGATTTTAAGGCTTCTGATGTTAAATGTGTATAAATATTTAATGTTTCTTTAATTTATTGTGTATGGTAGCACAGCAAACTCATAGGAATTAGTATCAGTAGTTAATTTTGGGTTTTCTAGACTGTTGCATTTTGTGTTTTATTTTATAATAAAATTATGTATATTAAAAAATAAAAACACCCCTTCTCTAACTTGCTACTTGTCTCTCCTGTTTTACTTCTCCCATGGTACTTAGCATTACCTGAGAGTCACTGTATTTTATATTTATTTGCACTCTCCCTCACTAGAACGTAAGCTCTACAATATCAGAAAAGAGGCTTTCCACCACTACCACTGTATTCCTAGTACCCAGAACCATACCTAGCAAGCATGCAGTAGGTGCTCCATAAATGTTTACAGATGAATAAAGCACTACTTCAACAAACAAAGTAAGTTCTTGATCTTTTCATCCTATCCTATTCAGTTCACCTGCCACACTCACAGTCATCAAACATTTCACCCTGGGAGGCAAGTCTTCCTGTTGATGGTGACATCATTCAGGAAACTGAATCTAGGTGCCAACCCAGAGAGGTATCCTGCCACCTGATTTCACTACTCTGTGGTAACCTGAGATTCTCCCCCCTCAACTAGAGGTTTAAAAATCCATCCTACAAATGTTTCCAAATGACTTATACATACTGTATAGGAATGACTTGGCTTCTACTATGTGAGGAGTCAAATACAATGTTGGCAAACACCAGTGTGAGAACTGCAAGTTTCAACAAAAGCAGAACACAGTATGTTGGTAGCCAGTATCACTTCACTCTATTCTGTATCAAGTCAGCCAAACACTTTCTGTCAAGACTCAGCTAACTCTGACCACACACAAATATTTGTCTATTCATTTGCTTATCACAATAATCCTACATAATAAAAAGCTATTATGCAAATCAACCGAACGCCAGAACGACCGATCGCTATGACGCACACTGACCACCAGGGAACAGACGCTCAACACAGGAGCATGTCAGTGTGCTCCCACAGGGGGAGTACCTCTCAGCCAGAAGCCCTGAGCCGGGCTCCCATCTGGCGAGCATAGATGCAGTGGCAGGAGCCTCTCCCGCCTCCACAGAAGGCGGACATCCCCCAAGGGCTCCCGGACTGCGAGAGGGCACAGGCCAGGCTGAGGGACCCCCCTGCCGAGTGCATGAATTTCATGCACTGGGCCTCTAGTATCTTATAAAGCACATACTATGCTTTATATATATCACCCTAATCCTCAAAACAGTTCTTCCTACAAGATAGGTATTATTATCTCCATTTTATAGATGAAGAATTTGAAGCTCCAAGAAGTAATTTGTAAGTAATAAATAAATAGCAGGCTGGGATTCAAACTCAGGTCTACTTGAGTTTAAATCCTTGCTTTTTTTCATTGTAACACTTTCATTCCTAAGGCTCCGCCCATCACCCATCGCCTGTGCTACACATGCCATACAAAAGACATCTGATAAATGTTTACTGATTCCAAGAGAGTTAAATAAGATATTTTAGTTCAAACGCAAGAATCTGCCTAAGATGAAATTCTTTAGTCCAACTTTAGTTTTAAAACAAAAAATCAAGCTCATTCAACTCCCTTTGAATAATAAGTATTGGAAAATATAGCCTTTTCAGTTAAAAAAAAAAAATACTGGGTTTATTCCAAAATGGAACCTATCAAAACATAATGTATTACTATGGAAATCTGGATATAAAGCAAGTGAAACTACAAAAGCAATGTTGTTTAATACACTAAGAGGTGGACATGAAGTAAAATCTGAACTCAAGTTGCAGCTCTAAAATAATTCTTGCCTCCCCAACGAACAATGGTACCCCAGCCCTAACCGGTTTGGCTCAGTGAATAGAGCGTCGGCCTGCGGACTGAAGGGTCCCAGGTTCGCATCCGGTCAAGGGCATGTACCTCGGTTGCGGGCACATCCCCAGTAGGGGGTGTGCCGGAGGCAGCTGATCAATGTTTCTCTCTCATTGATGTTTCTAACTCTATATCCCTCTCCCGCAGCTGATCAATATTTCTCTCTCATTGATATTTCTAACTCTATATCCCTCTCCCTGCTTCTCTGTAAAAAATCAGTAAAACGTATTTTAAAAAGAAAAAAACAATGGGCCCTATAATTCAAATGTAATAATGCCTTTAAAAACACTTCATAAACTGTAAAGTGTTATACAAAGATAATTATTAGTGTAATTTGAACCTTGATGACAGAATAAAAGCCTCATATAAGATTCAACTTATAAAATCAACATTATTAAAAGTCCCAAATGTATCTGGATCATTAAAAGAGGTAAGTGTCCTAAACTCCAACTAGTTTATCCTTAAAAAAAGAGAGGATGTATGTCCTGACTGGTTTGGCTCAGTGGATAAGAGCGTCAGCCTGCGGGACTGAAGGGTCCCAGGTTCGATTCCGGTCAGGGGCATGTACCTTGGTTGCGGGCACATCCCCAGTGGGGGGTGTGCAGGAGGCAGCTGATCGATGTCTCTCTCTCATCAATGTTTCTAACTCTCTATCCCTCTCCCTTCCTCTCTGTAAAAAATCAATAAAACCTATTTAAAAAAATAAATAAAAGAGAGGATGTGGTTTACCCAATTATGAATATTTTTATGTCTAAGTCCTATTTCTCCAACTACATTATTAAGTTTCTTGACGGCAGAGAACTGAGATATAAACATCAATATATTGTTTTGTTTTGAGAAGGACTAACAATAATCTCACCACAAGGAATGGGGGTAATGGCAAGGAGACTGAACTCTTCTATATCCACATAATAATTCCCTCCTTTCATGCTAAGGAACTTATCCATTCAGAACAGTAGTTGCCAGGTCTATAAAATGGGTTGATAAAGAGTCCAGATAATTTCTTCCAGCTATAAAAGCTATGATTCCTAGGGACAGCCAATAAACACTATCAGTATAAGCCTATATATTGGCTTAGTCCTCCACAGCTAACGAGAACTAAGCAGAGTACAGAAAAAACTCTCAATAATCTTAAATAAAAGACTACTAGTATATATAGCATTGGTCCTAATTAATGCCATAAAAATGCATTTTATCAATGAGATTGGTAAGGAATGATAAGATCTTTTTACAGCCAGTGGGGTATGGGTAAGTGAAAGAGGTGAATTAATGTGAAGAGTTAGCTAGTTAGTTAAGCTATTGGAATTGTGTATATGTATGTATATGTGGTTGTATTTTAAATAATGATCAAGATAAGAAAATCTCATCATTAGGCTCACCATTATTTGTAGCCCTCAATCATAAATGAGCATTGCCCTATCAAAATTCAGATTATAAAGATAATAATGAGATTTGCAATCTTACAACAGCATAGCCTTTTTTCTTATAGTTTCAACATTTTCCTCAATCCACCTCTCAACAAAATCCTCCAACTACTCAGCATCTACTAAATAACAAACCCCACCCCACCAAACTTCCTAAGGAAATAAGAACACTTAAAAGAATGTTGTTTTCCTGATTCATTCATTTTTCTGCATCTGTTTCTATATCTATATACAAACCATCTGCCAGAATCACAATTCAATTTTACATCTGCAAGTGATCAAGGCTGTTAAAATTTCAAAGAATAAAAGTGTACACACAGTAGACAATAAATATTAGTTGAGTATATAATAACAGATTTAGAATACAAGTGACCAAAATATAAATTAAGATTTATGAGAAGTGCCCACTACAACTACGCAGGGGTGGGCAAACTTTTTGACTCGAGGGCCACAATGGGTTCTTAAACTGGACCGGAGGGCCGGAACAAAAGCATGGATGGAGTGTTTGTGTGAACTAATATAAATTCAAAGTAAAGGAGCGGAGGGGAGAGCAAGAGAACCGGATAGAACAGCCGGATCCGGCCCGCGGGCCGTAGTTTGCCCAAGGCTGGACTAAAGTATAAGTTCTTTAGTCTGTCACTCAAGGCCCTGGCATGCTGGCCATTATCTTTTTTCCTTTTCTGGACAGACTGACCTATTCATTATTTCCTAAGTACAAACTCCTTCATGTTACACCTTTGCCCAGACATTTCACCTGCCTGGAATCACCTCCATCTCATCAAACCTATTCAAAAACAATTCAAATGTCACTTCCTCAGAAATGCCTTCCCTGACAATCCTAGCCAAAGATGCAACCGCCTTCTCTCTTGTTACTCCCTACTGTATCAAACTGTTTTATTTTCCTCTCTCTACTTGAAAGTATTCTGTTGATATTTTTACTGCTTGTCTCTCCCAACTAGCATGTAAGCTCCATGAAGACAAGAATTCTGTCATTCTTGGTCACCACTGTACCCCAGTACCTAGAACACTACCTACCTGGCATGCAGAAGACAGTCAATAAATATTAACCAAAACAAGAGAGATTGAGTTTGTTTCCTCTCAGCTAATGCTATAGTTCTTCTCAAGAGCATGAATAATGTTTTCTACTTCCTTCATCTCCCACAGCATCTAACCAACTAACTGCATTGGAATCGCCCAATAAATGCTCAATTATAGTCTTTTCTGGCACACCCTTCCAGTTATATCTTTAATTAAGTAAAAAATATGCTTTAGCCCCCACTAGTTTAGTTCACTGGATAGTGTCAGCCCCCGGACTGAAGGGTTATCAAATAGTTAAGAAAAATTGGATACAGATATTTATAGCTACACAAATATGAGGCAAACAGTGAATTATTGAATCCAGGTGAAAGGTATGAGTATTTATTAGACTACTGTATTATCTTTTCTGTAAGTTTGAAATTTTTCATAAGAAGTTGATGCGGGGAATGTTTCTCTTAAAAGATTAATATGTGCATTTCTCTAAGCTGTAACTACTTGGTAGGTTTACAATACAAGTTTTAACATATAATTAGACAAAAACTGATCCTGAGATTATTATAGGATCCACAAAACGAACCACTGAAAACACGAGAAATATCAGCAAAGGAGGTAAGGAACAGTAAAAACTACCCAAGGAAAAGACAACTAACTTCCAGTCTAGACTAGGCCACATCCTTTCTTAAGTAGCTCTGGGCTCAGAAGAGTCTGAGCTCAGAAGCGTCTATGATGGGAAACTAAGCCACAGAAATGCAGTGACAATATCTATGAATAGAGCTTTCTAAGTTCACAAGTATTTTGAAAACACAATTTGGTTTTTATTGCTGTTATTATTAAAGCAGATGTTAACAATTATAATCACAACCACCAAAGTATAACTGATTCAGACAAGGATCATTGGCAGATGCTAAAACATTTGGTAGGAGAATAGGATATTCACATTGTTTAAAAGTCACCCCACAAATTAGTTACATAGAACAGTAGGTACCTTTACAATGGAGATCAAATTTACCATCAACATTAATGGGACAGACTAATATTATGTGCCTCCCTGTATGACAGACACAGCATCATCTATGTACTATTTCTTACTAAAAATGTTTACACTGCATCTAAACATGATAAAAACAATCCGACAAATCCAATTTGAAACCACACCATAACTTGACAAGTGTCAGTTTCTTACAGGTTAGCTGCAATGTGGAACCTGAAGCCATATACATTAACTTTTTATATTCTGTTACATTAAAATCAATTGGTCTACCTTGCCCTTTGAAAGGATCTTTTACCCAAGCATGATTTTACAAAATCATGCATTGATCATCTGGGATACTAGTTCACTAAGCTGACAGATATGTGGATCTTCTAAATGTTGACACATTTCATTGTCCAATATCAAAAAAATCACTTTGGCCTTAGCCAGTTTGTTTCAGTGGACAGAGCATTGGCCGTGGGACTGAAGGATCCAGAGTATGATTTTGGTCAAGGCACATGCCTTGGTTGCAGGCTCGATCCCTGGCCCTGGTCCGGGCGCATGTGGGAGGCAACCAATTGATGTTTCTCTCTCTCCTCCTCCCTTTCACTCTCTCTAAAAATCAATGGAGCCCAATCGATGTGGTTCAGTGATTGAGCACTGACCTATAATTCTCTCTCATCAATGTTTCTATTTCACACAACTTTAGTGGTGATCTTAAAGACTATCTAGTCCAAATCACTTTTCAGATGAGAAAACCGAGACCCTGAAAAATTACATGATATGCCAAGGTCATACTATCTGGCTATGGCAATGCTAGGTCTAAAACTCAAATTTCCCCAGTTCCTAGTCAAATACTCAACTACCTTTCATATAACCCAAGGCTTCTAAAACTGCATAACTTCAGTATAACCTGTAGTATGGCAATCACTTCAATCATCATATGCTCTTTCAGAACCTCTAGTTCTACTATCTCATATATATGTATGAACTGGGCAATGAATTCTAGGCATATAGATTCAAAATCTCAGGGAAAATATCTGCAAGTCATATATCTAATCAGATACTAGTATCCAAAATATAAAGAGAACTCTTACAACTCAACAATAAAAAGACAAATAGCCAGCTCTAACCAATTTGGCTCAACAGACAGAGCATCAGCTTGTGGACTCAACGGTCCCAGGTTCGATTCCAATCAAAGGCACATGTCCACTGAGCCAAACCAGGTAGGGCTGCACTTATATTGTTACTAGAGGCCCAATGCACGAAGATTCGTGCAAGAATGGGCCTTCCTTCCCCTGGCTGCCGGCACCGCCTTCGCTCCGGCCGGAGCCACCTTTTCGCTCCGGTCCAAAGCTGCCTTTCCGCCTTCCCACACTGCCCAGAGGCCTGGAGTGGCTGGGGCAGTGCAGTACGCCTGCGTCGTCACCATGGTGACAATACAAGCATCCTGCCCCGCCCCCGGCCACTCGGCGCCTGTATATGCAAATTAACCCACCATCTTTGTTGGGTTAATTTGCCTACTCACTCCTGATTGGCTGGTGGGCGTCACAAAGGTACAGTCAATTTGCATCTTACTCTTTTATTAGTGTAGATAATCATTTGGTTACCTTTGTCACTTATATAAATTATGAATAGCATAAGAAGAGTATTTATCTCTATATTCCTACTTAGAGGACATGCCTTGCTCAATAATATTGAATTGAGACTCTAGTGCATTAACCTTGTGTTGGTATTTCTCTTTCTCCTGAGAGGGCATGAGTGAGAAGCTCACTTTTGTGTCTCTCTGTGTGTTTTAAAACAAACAAATAAAAATATATATTGCTATAATTCACATACTATAAAATTTTAGATTAAACATTTTATTGTGGGGTTTCTTTTTCAGTATATTCACAGGGTTGTGCAACCATTATCAATCACTATATAATTTCAGATCATTTAATCATTCCAAAAAGACACCCATGCCCTTAGCAGCAACTCTCCATTTTCCCCTACCTCCCTTATCTCCAGTCCCTGGCAACAATAATCTATTTTATGTCTCTATGGAGTTACCTATTCTGGACAATTCACATAAATAGAATCATACAACACGTAGACTTTTGTGTCTGGCTTCTTTTACTTACCACTGTGTTTTCAAGGTTTATCCATATCATAGCATATATCAGTACCAGGTTCAATTCTAGTCAAGGTCACATGCCCAGATTGTGGGCTCGATCCCCAGTAGGGGGCATGCAAGAGGCAGCCAATCAATGATTCTTTCTCATCATTGATGTTTCTATCTCTCTCTCCCTCTCCCTTCCTCTCTAAAATCAATAAAAATATATTAAATATATATATGCAACAACAGAAGTACAAAGTAGAAAAGAAGTTGAGTTATGGAGTCAGGAAAGGTTTCATAGAAGCAAAGATGTCTAAACTAGATTTTAACCCTTTGTACACCATAACCATCTATAGATGCAAACAGGATGGTTTCTGTTTTGGATGCATGGCAGTTAACTAATTAAAGAATGAGTAAAAATCCTCTCCAGCAGATTATGTGTGTATTGTGTGTGTATATGGCCCAGTGCACGAAATTTGTGCACTCAGGGGGAGGGGGTCCCCTCAGCCCAACTTGCGCCCTCTCGCAGTCCAGGAGCCCCGCTATCAATCGCCCCACAGAGGGAGGCCCGCCCACCTGCCACAGCGCCGCCAGCCAGATAGCCTGGGCCTCCCTCTGCGGGGCGGTTGATCACAGAGCTCCCCCAACTCCCAATCAGTCGCCCCACAGAGAGTGGCCTAGGCGATCATGGGGCGATGGCAGGGCCCCCTGACCAATCGCATCACACCTGCTTTGGCTGGCCTGGCGCAAGTGCATATCATAGCGTGGTCTTCCAGATGGTCATTTGGAAGGTCGTTCTGTTGTTCAGTCAATTTGCATATTACGCTTTTATTATTATAGATATACTAAAGGCCTGGTGCACAAATTCGTGCACAGGTGGGGTCCCTTGGCCAGGTCGGCAATCAGGGAGGTCTCGCCCAATCCCAAATGGGCCTGGGGGGGACACCACAGGAGGTTGTTTAAATAAATAAATAAATAAATAAATAAATAAATATTTGTATGGATTTCAAAGAGGGAGAGGGAAAGAAAGATAGAAACATCAATGATGAGAACCATTTATCAGCTGCCTCCTGCACACCCCCTCTTGGGGATTGAGCCTGCAACCTAGGCAGGTGCCCTTGACCGGAATCGAACCTGGAACCCTTTAGTCCACAGGCTGACACTCTATCCACTGAACCAAACTGGCTAGGGCCTAATATCCCAATTTTAATGAGGAACTCAACTTCAGAAAGGTAATAGTTCACAGTATTATATCTATGCATGCTGTTCAATGTCAGAAATTTAAACTCAATTAATCATTAAGACAGCCCTAAGAACTAGGTATTATTAGTACTTCTACTTGTAGATAAGAAAACTGTGACTCAGGGAGGTTAAGCAATTTGGTCATAAACAGCAGAACTAGGAATTAAATCCAGGTCTGCCTGATCCTAAAGTTCTCTTCCAGTAGATATAATTGCTTCATCTGCCCCAACCGGTGTGGCTCAATGGATAGAGCGTTGGCCTGTGGACTCAAGGGTCCCAGGTTCGATTCCGGTCAAGGGCATGTACCTTGGTTGCGGGCACATTCCCAGTAGGGGGTCTGCAGGAGGCAGCTGATGGATGTTTCTCTCTCATCGATGTTTCTAACTCTCTCTCCCTCTCCCTTCCTCTCTGTATAATTGCTTCATCTACCCTTAATCATTATTCAGTCTAATTCAATATGCTTCCATTCTTATACTCTGCATTTCTATTGACTAGTGGTAGTAATCTCTTGCCTGGACAGGTACAATACACCTTTGCTAAAGACATTGTTTCTGTGTACTAGACCTAAGGAAAGGCTAACAGCTAGAGAAACACCCCAACACAAGGTGACTGCTTCAAAAACTCTTTTCTTTTCAGGTTTTTCCAAAGGGTAGAAGAGCCTCCAGTGCTACAGCAGACTAGCCTAAGGAAGAGATGCAAAGAAATCTTTTCATCAAAGAAATGGAAAGGGCAAGTCTGACCAAGTTGTTTACAGCAATGCAGAGATCATGCAGTACACATTGCAGCAAAAGCAGGTGCTCACATCTGAGCGCCATCAAGCCGCATAAGGCCATTAAAATAATAGTAAAAAGCTAGAAGTACTTCGATCCTAAAAATGCCTCTAAAACAACTGCAAGAAATTGACATAGGACAAAAAAGTGGAATTCAATTGAAGCAGTTCGAGTTAAATCCATGAAACAACTCATATGATAGCAACAGCTCATACGGGTAGTTCACATCTCCCACTCATTTTACCCTTTTTCCACATAGAACAGGTAAGCTGTTTTCTCAGTTCCCAGCAAATCCAATGCCCTTCAAATGCTGTTTCTCTTAGCTTGCTAGATGGCCTAGGAATGACGCAGCAAGCAACATCCTCCCCTCTTCCCCTCTAACAGCAGGAAGAGAATCAAGGAACAGAAGAACCAAGTAGCTGGGAACAATCTTCCTTCTCATTCCATTCTCATTCCAAACACCACAGATTTGTCCTGCTTACACAAGAGAAGTGACTATTATGACACTCATCCCAAACCATTTTTTTTCTTTCAAACTAAAGTTAAATAACCTTTTAAATTTTATTCCATTAAATTCAGTTCTGGTGTCCTCAGACAAGATCCTTCATGGATTTCTCATCTTTAAAATAGGACTAAATATGCTACGCCAGACCAAGCATGTCAAACTCGCGGCACGCGGGCCGCATGCCTCGTTTATTTGGCCCGTGTTAGCCTTTGAGTTTGACATGCTTGCTCTAGACCCTACCTCTCTTAGTGTTATTTGAAGGAAATGTTATTTAAAGTACCTGAAAAAGTTAAAAGCATAGTAACAATAGCTACCATTTACTGTATGTTTACTTTGTGCCATTCTAAGCCCTTTGCATGAACTCATTTATTTCACAGAATACTACGAGGCAGATACCATCTTACACACAAGCCACAGCAGGATCAGGAGAAAGCAAAAGAACAGGAAGATGGCAAGTCAAACCAATTATTTACTTAATATTAATAGTCCACATGGTACAGAGCACTACAAGATGCACAGTGCCAACTTGCTCCACCCCTTCTCTACTACTAGTCAGTACAGGCCACAGATGAACACCGGAGTCCAACATCCAGCCAAGTTTCAGACAAAATGGCCTTACCAGGCTAGATGGGACTAAACACATTTTTAATTTCTAGTCAAAGAACAGAGTGCTCAATGAGGAAGATTATCAATAATTTAATGATTGTAGAGAGATTAAAAAGGAGGATATGAAATGTCTGACTACATGGGCAAGGATCTTTTTTTTTTTTAATATATTTTTTATTGATTTCAGAGGGGAAGGTAGAGGGAGAGAGAGATAGAAACATCAATGATAAGGATCATTGATTGGCTGCCTCCTGCACACCCTCCAATGGAGATCGAGATTGCAACCAGGGCATGTGCCCTGACCTCGAATCAAACCGTGACCTCCTGATTCATAGATCGGTGCTCAACCATTGAGCCACACCAGCAGGGCCAGCATTGGGTCTTTTGAAAGGGCTTTTACAGTCAAGTATTAAGGAACAGAAATAAGAAGGGAAAGGTGTTAAAGAATGAGTATAAAAGAAAAAACTGTATACTAATGCACTTCTTGAAAAAGAATGAAATAAAAAAGATGGCAATAATTCAGAGATAGAAAGGCAGAGGGATTTTATTTATTTGTTTTAGAATAGACAAGACCTCAGTGTTTTTTTTAATCTGAAAGGAAGGACTCAATGAAGAGTGAAGTAAAGATGAAAGACAGAGAAAGATAATAATTGATAAAAGTGAGGTACTAGACAAAGTGGATACTACGGGACGGTACAGAGAAGAAAAGTGGTCCATGTGGATCCTGAAAGTCACTGGACAAAAGTAATGAAAATGGAGAGAGCAGATGATGGTAGGGACTTTGAAAAATTAGGAGCCATGCATAAATGGAAAGCCAATGAGCTGAAAGCCAATGGACTAGAAATACACTGATTATTCCCTGCTGTCCAAGGAGTCAGAGTCTTTAACCAGCAAAAACAGGAATAATATTATTCCTTAGAGAAAAGGTCTTGTTTTCTTTCCTTTTTAAATTTAATTTATTTAGGGGGGGAGAGAGTAAGAGGGAGAGAAACTTCTATTTGTTGTTCAACTTATTTATGCATTCAATGGTTGTCTCTTGTATGTGGAAACATTGGCCTATCAGGACGATGCTCTAACCAACTTAGCTACCAGGCCAGAGCCTTGTTTTCAACTATGAGTTAGTAGGACATAGATGAAATGTTGGGAGAAAAGATTAAGAACCTAAGGCTTTGCTCACATTTGGGCACAGGTTCTACCCCACCCAGTTGGTAAAGGAACATCAGGAATGAGGCAGAGAGGGGTGGGGTTGAGTTTTAAACTATGGAGGTGATAGCAGTAGATAGAACTTAGAAGCAATTATCAACAGCAAACATGAAGAGTAAGCTAAAGAATTTAATGACTGCAGATGATGGGAGGAATGAAGAGCGGTGCATACCAAAAAAGTGCTAGGTATCATGACATTGAGTTTACAGATCTAACTACATTTTCAAGTGGTATGGTCTTCAAATCCCAGAAGCTGGATCCTGAAACTTCAATTTTATTTGCCAAGACCAGCAATTTGTTAAACTGTCTCAACAGTTTGTTGCTTGTTTTCTGAAGCAGACCTTTGTTTAGGATTTGCGGAGAACTCTACCAAAGGGTAATGAGGGACATTACCCAAAAGAGAAGTGAATGTCATTGACTAGAACTAGGGCCACAGACCATACTTGGTCTTTTAAGCCTCCCCACTTTCCCTACACTACCCCCTCCCCCACAAACACAGGATAAGTTAAACAAAAAACTCCTAACATAACAAATGCATTCCAAAAATTCCTCTGCACTTACATAATTAGATTACCATCTAATGATAATGTTATTTATAAGGGTTACAATCTCCATAACTAAGAACTTAGACAATGTTTAGTGGTTTGAAACATACTATTTTTTTTCCCAAATGAGTATTTCCAAAATAAAAGAAACCTTTTAACTTCCAGTTTAATCCCAGAGCAATTTTAGAAGACTCTCAACATATTTCAAATAGAATTGTAAAAGCACATGGATATAAAGCAGTTAGCAGAAAATCTGAGGCAAAGGCTGTCTTGCCCCCTTTTCCAACTTCAGATAACCACAAATGTCCCTTATTTTTACCAATCTCCTAATCTTCGAGTTATCTTTACTTTCTTGTCCTATCTCTTCCTTTTTCAAAACTTCTCTCCAACATATTCCTTTTTTTAGCCCCTAAATTTAGGTCCTGATAGTGTTCACGCCTGAATTTCTACAAAAATCTTTAACTGGCCTCTTTCCCAATAATCTAATAAACACTTTGATTAATCAATCTATAATTTCAAGTTTATCAACTCACTGTCCAACTTATAAGCCTTCAATGGTTCCCAAATGTTGGCAAGATCAAGTCCAATTGCCTCAGTGTAACTTTCAAGACTGTTCATAATCTGACTGATCATTACACCTCCTAATCCATAATCTAAATTCTATTATTAGATCACACAAGTATTCTCAGGTCCAATCATAATACAAGTTTACTTCCAATCTCAGTATCCTTGCTCATGCTTTTGCCCTGGCCTGGAAAACCATCCTCTTCCTTTCTGTCTATTCAAATCCTATCCATCCATCTTATGGTAAAACTCTGGTCCAAACTGCCTCTATGAAGCCCTCACAGACCAAAATTCAGCCAAGACTAATCTATGTAAACAGTTCTTTAAGATCCTGATAGTCTCTTTGAAATGGAACTGGAATCTAGTCTTTTTAAAATGTCTAACATAATCATCAGCCCTCAAGTTACCACAAAAAAATATTCTAGCATATATTTGAAAGTATATAATTTTTTTAAATTATACTAAGAATATTTCACCCTAGTTGGTTTGGCTCAGTAGACTGCCTGTGGACTGAAAGGTCCCAGGTTCTATTCTGGTCAAAAGGCACATGCCCAGGTTGTGGGCTCGATCCCCAGTAAGGGATGTGCAGGAGGCAGCTGTTCAATGATTCTCTCTCATCATTGATGTTTCTCTCTCTCTCTCCCTCTCCCTTTCTCCCTGAACTCAATAAAAATATATTTTTTTAAAAATTTTTTGAAGAGTATCTCATATTGCACTCCAGTACAGCTGTGGCAGAAAAATATCTTCTACATTCAACCAGCTTCCGTTTACTCTTTAACAGTCTTCCATTTTAAAGACATTTAAATGTCTTTAAATTTATCAAGATCTAAAACTGGTATTCTTCCTATCCTAAGGAACATAAGCCAATGTTGACCTCGTTTACTTAGGAAATAATGATCTTAAAGACACAGTTCATAAAATCATCATGTGTTCTGGTTTGAACAATATAATGTTCATGAGCAAGACACACACAACAGTATTTTGATTATCACAGGGAAATGGGGGTGGGTAGAGATTGAAGAGGGTATGTGGGGATAAATGGTGATGGAAAACTTGACCTGGGTTGGTGAACACAGAATACAATATACAGATAATGTATTATAGAACTGTATACCTGAAACCTATGTAATTTTATTAACTAACTAGAGGCCTGGTGCACGAATTCGTGCACAGGTGGGGTCCCTTGGCCTGCCCTGTGGGATCCTGCTGAAACTGGCTCTCCGACATCGCCTGAGGGGTCCCAGATTGCGAGAGGGTGCAGGCCAGTCCGAGGGACCCCAACAGTGCACAATCGGGATCGGGGAGGGATGCGGGAGGTTGACCAGCCAGGGAGGGACCATAGGAGGGCTCCCGGGCATGTCTGACCCATCTCGCTCAGTCCCGATCAGCTGCACCCCAGCAGCAAGCCAACCTACCAGTCGGAGCGTCTGCCACCTGGTGGTCAGTGCATGTCATAGTGAGAGGCTGAGTGGCCTTAGCTTATCATTAGCATATTACGCTTTGATTGGTTTAACAGCTGACTGTTCAACCGCACACTTAGCATAATAGGCTTTTATTATATAGGATGTCACCCCAATAAATTCAATAAAAAAGTTGGGGGGTGAGGGGGAAGCAAGTTCAGGAGTCAAATCCTAGCTTGGCATTCACCAGTTTCATTGAATTTGGGAAAGCTTATGTCTTAAAAATTTTCATTTATTAAAATGGGGATAATAAAAGTATCTACCCCAAAAGGTTGTTGAGAGGAAGATTAAAGGCATGAAAAGCACTTAAGTACAGTGGCTGGCATATAGTTAATAAACATTAGATTTTATTATTAGTCTTCAGTAACTAAGAATTCTTAGAAATATTCAATTATAGGAGAGAAATCAAGATGGTGGCATAGGTAAACACCTAAACTGCTGCCTTGCACAACAATTTCAAAACTACAGCTAAAAGACAGAACGGACATCATCCAGAACCACAGGAAAGCTGGCTGAGTGGAAATTCTACAACTAGAAGGAAAGAGAGGGGCACACAGAGACTCAGAGGAGCTGCAAAAGGCTGAGGTATGGAGACACATGCGTGGAGAGGACGGGCGGCTGAGTGCCTGGCTAGCTTTCTCTAGCGGGAGAGAGACGGAAGCTCCCGAATGCACTGAACCCCAGTTCCGGGCGAGACCCTGGAGTCCCAGACTCATACAGGGGGAGTCTGGACTGTCGGGAAAATAGAGGAGCACATGGAAACTCAGGGGAGCCGCGAAAGGCAGAGGTCTGGAGGCGCATGCGCGAGTGCGCACAGAGAGGACTGACTGCTGAGTGTGCCGCTGGCTTTCTCTAGCAGGAGGAAGACGGAAGCTCCCGACTGCGCTGAACTCCAGTTCCGGGCGAGAATCTGGGAATCCAGATTCATTGGGGGAGAAACTGGACTGTCTGGCAGCAGGCGAAACTCGAGGGAGGCTTTCTCTAAGAGGTGCTTGCAGCGATTACCGAGGGACACTGACACCCAGGGACCTCATAGGGCAGGGCTGATGGGAAGCCAAGGCTGTCTGCTCCACCCTGAAACTCCGCCCCATCCAAGCTAAGCACAGAGGCTATTGCAATTTTGCAAGTCTTGTCTCATAAGGCTGTCTCCAGCACAGAAGTTCTCTCGGCGTAGACACAGCTGATCCTCACAGCCAATTGGCCTGGAGGTCAATTCCTCCCAGTGATACCAACCTAACTACAACAAGGCTGAGCACACAGTCCACAAAGGGGTGCACTAAGAGAGTCCACCTCAGGTAACTGGGGAGGCTGAGCCACTGGGCCTAGAGGACACCTAGCACACAAAGCTACTCTACCAACTCAGTGAAGCAGCGAAAATGCAGAGACAAAGAAACAGATCACAAATGAAAGAAATGGAGGAAAGCAAAAGACTGGATATAGAGTTCATAACCACAGTTATAAGGTTTTTCAAGAATTTCCTAGAAAAGGCCGATAAATCTAGCGAGATCCTCGAGGATATGAAAAAGGACCAACTAGAAATTAAACATACACTGACTGAAATAAAAAATATTATACAGAGACCTAACAGCAGACTAGAGGAATGCAAGAATCAAGTCAAAGAGTTGAAATACAAAGAAGCAAAAAACACTCAACCAGAAAGGCAAAAAGAAACAAGAATCCAAAAAGTTGAAGATAGTGTAAGGAGCCTCTGGGACAACTTCAAGCGTACCAACATCAGAATTATGGGGGTGCCAGAAGAAGAGAGAGAGCAAGATACTGAAAACCTATTGGAAGAAATAATGACCGAAAACTTCCCCCACCTGGTGAAAGAAATAGACTTACAAGTGCAGGAAGCACACAGAACCCCAAACAAAAGGAATCCAAAGAGGACCACACCAAGACACATCATAATTAAAATGCCAAGAGCAAAAGACAGAGAGAGAATAGTAAAAGCAGCAGGAGAAAAATAGTTAATTACCTACAAGGGAGCACCCATACGACTGTCAACTGATTTCTCAACAGAAACTATGCAGGCCAGACAGGAGTGGCAAGAAACATTCAAAGTGATGAATAGCAAGAACCTACAACCAAGATTACTCTACCCAGCAAAGCTATCATTCAGAATTGAAGGTCAGATAAAGAGCTTCACAGATAAGAAAAAGCTAAAGGAGTTCATCACCACCAAACCAGTATTATATGAAATGCTGAAAGGTACTCTTTAAGAAGCAGAAGAAAAAGGTAAAGATAAAAATTATGAACAACAAATACATGTCTATCAACAAGTGAATCTAAAAATCAAGTGAATAAAAAACCTGAAGAACAGAATAAACTGGTGAATATAATAGAATCAGGGGCATAGAAAGGGAGTGGACTGACAATTCTCGGGGGGAAAGGGGTGTGGGAGGTGCGGGAAAGAGACTGGACAAAGGTCGTACACCTATGGATGAGGACAGTAGGGGGGAGGTAAGGGCAGAGGGTGGGTTGGGAACCGGGTGGAGGGGAGCTATGGGGGGGAAAAAGAGGAACAATTGTAATAATCTGAACAATAAAGATTAAATTTTTAAAAAAAAAGAAATTTTCAATTATAAGACTTAGCTAAGCTGCTTTTTCACTGATTATGAGATACAAATTACTAAGATGGCCTAAATCAGAAAAATAAACCCAGGTAGACAGAACATTTGTGATAAAGCTGCTCTTGGTTTAAAAAGCCAAAAATTAACTTCATTTATCTTGCTCAGAATTTAACTTTTCCAATTAACTTGAAACTGGATAAAACCAGAGATTTCTTTATATTTAGAAACAGAAAAATGCTGTCAGATCAAGATTGGATGATACCATTTTTCAAACAAAACTCTTCAGCCTCTGCAGAGATAATGCCTTGGTAAGTGGGTCAAGAAAATACATTTCACCTTTTAATAACTAATTTAAAACCTATTCCTTATACAGATTTGCCTCTCAGCAAACAAATTTTTTTTAAAAAACTTTCTTTTTAGCTCTCACTGGTTTAGGTCAGTGGATAGAGCGTCGGTCTGTGGACCAAAGGGTCCCAGGTTCGATTCTGGTCAAGGGCACGTACCCTTGGTTGCTGGCTCCTCCCCAGCCTGGGATCTGGTTGAGGCATGTGCAGGAGGCAACCAATTGATGTGTTTCTCTCACATCGATGTTTCTCTCTGTCTTTCCCTCTTATCTTCCCCTTTCTCCAAAAAATCAATGGAAAAATATCCTCAGGTGAGGATTAACAAAAAATAGTAATAAAAAAATAAAAACTTTCTTTTTAGACAAGAAAAAACACATTAATTTTTAAAAGGATATAAATAAGATAATGTTGATATTAATACAAGATAATGCTTTCATTAGAAAAATTTCAACTCAATCATAATACAATTAAAACAAGTTATATTTAAGCAATGATTTTTATTTATAGGGGTTCAAAACGAGTACTGTGTTTCAAGTCATCTTGGGAAGCAAGATTCTCTTCCAACAATGGCACCAAGACTCAAGACCTTTTTGAAACTCCATTTGTAAGATTCTCAAAAAAAAGTCTCACCAAAAAAAATCCTAGTCTTCACCTTTCAGAATTACATCTCATTTATGACCAAAAACAATGTTGATTACTTACTTCATTCACCAGACTGCTTACCTCCAAGAGTTAAATTTAATTCTCCCCCAAACAAACATGTATCAGGATTAAGAATGTACAATGTGCTCTAATAACAAATTCAAGAGAAATATACCTTCAACTATTTCACAGTTTGGAAATCAAATTAAAATAAATATATAACTGCTTCCTGTTTTGGAAATCTGTGATATTTGTTTTTTAAACTGGGCTGTGTGGTTCAGTTGGTTGAGCATCGTCCTGTGTACCAAAAGGTTGCCAATTCGATTCCCGGTCAGGGCACATGCCCAGGTTATGGGTTCAACCCCAGGATGGTGTGCGTATGGGAGGCAACCTATCAATGTTTCTCTCTCCCTCTCACTCTCAAATCAACAAAAACACATAAAACAAATAATAAAAAATAAAAAGCAATCATATTACCTTACAAATACCCCTCAGAGATGACCATAAAACTACCCAGTAACAAAAATGAAAATCTTAAATACCAGATATAAAAACAGCAAAATGACACTGTGGATAACAACTGAAATTGTTTAATTTGAACAATTAAACTTCCATAACATTTGCTCCTAGAGTGAGTGCCTCTTTAGAAACAGTGTTTTGCCCTGGCTGATATGGCTCAGTTGCTTGAGCATCAACCTGTGCACAGAAAGATCACTGGTTCGATTTCTGGTCAGGGCACAGGCCCAAGTTGCAAGTTCAATCCCTGTGCGGAGAGCAACCAATCAATGCTTCTGTCTCATATCAATGTTTCTCTCTCCCTCTCCACGCCTTTCCTCTCTCTCTAAAATCAATAACAATATTTTTTTAAAAATAGAAACAGTGTTAATTTGTTATTGTTGTTAATCCTCACCCGAGGATATTTTCCCATTGATTTTTAGGGAAAGTTCAAGAGAGAAAGACAGAGAAACATCTATGTGAGATAAACACACCAATTGGTTGCCTCCTGCACGAGTCCTGATCAGGGCCCGGGCCAGGGAGGAGTCTGCAACCAAAGTACATGCCTTTGACCAGAATCAAACCTGGGACCCAGTGCAGGAGACAACAATCAATTTTTCACTCTCAAATAGATGTTTCTCTCTCTCTCTCTCTCTCTCCCCCCGCTTCCTCTCTCTAAAAATCAATAAAAATATTTTTGAAAATTTTATTGAGTTTCTTTTAGTTTGCCAATATATAAAGAACGCTACCTGACTTTAAACTAAATATTAATTTTAAAAACAGGAAAATTTTCTTCAGTTCTTTGAGTAAACAAAAATGCAAAATTGAAATAATGAGCTGCCAACACCTTTCCCTCTCCCCACTTCTTCCCCCAAAAGTATGCATCTCCTAAACTCTAAGGCAGTGGTCGGCAAACTGCAGCTCACGAGCCACATGCGGCTCGTGAGCCGCGGTTTGCCGCTCTGTTGACTAATGAGTTTGCCAACCACTGGGATAGGGGCTTAATCACAAGGAACAACAGCCTGTAATTATTGGAATCGAGAGTCTAGTCCAGTGGTCGTCAAACTCATTAGTCAACAGAGCGGCAAACTGCAGCTCACGAGCCGCATGTGGCTCGCGAGCCACAGTTTGCCAACCACTGCTCTAAGGGATCCCAGGAGACTTGCAACCAAGGGAGCAATGGGCAGACAACTGGCTAACTCCTAGAACCTGTTCACAAGGCCCCCTTTTCTCTGACTCTCTAGTGAGCTGACAGCAGTCCCACTGGCTCACTTCTTTCCCATTATGTTTCTAGAGAGACAAAGCAGCTCTGCCTAGTCTCTCTCCTATTGCTTCTTCTATCCCAAGGCCTTCCTTGTTTCACTGTCATAAAACATACTCTTGCCCTGGCCTTGTGGCTCCATTGGTTGAAGCTTCGTCCCTTACACCAAAACATGGTGAGTTTGGGTGCGATTCCTGGTCAGGGCACAAGTAGGAGGCATCTGATCCATATTTCTCTCTCACATGGATGTGTTTCTCTCTCTCTCTCTCTCTCTCTCTCTCTCCCTCTCTTTAAAATCAATTAAAAAATTAGTCCTACCCAGTTTTGCTCAGTGAATAGAGCATCAGCCTGTGGACAGAAGGGTTCCAGGTCAAGAGCACTTGCCAGGGTTGTGGACTCGATCCCCAGTAGGGGGCATGCAGGAGGTGGCCGATCAATGATTCTCTCTCATCATTGATGTTTCTATCTCTCTCTCCTCCCTTCTTCTCTGAAATCAATAAAAATATATATTCAAATCAATTAAAATTTTAAATAAATATATTTTCAAAAACTTACTTTTAATAATGACTAATATTTACTACCTACCAACATTATGATCTAAGTGCTTTTGTACATTAAATTATTTAATCCTCACAGCCACTATCACCATTTTTAAAGATGAAAAAATTGGGGCTAAGGCTATGGAACTGGAACTGTAGAGCTTTAAATAACCTTATAAGGCAAAGTGCTATTTAACCAAAATGGTCAAAGAATGAGAATAAGACATAAATGAGTAACCAACTGTTAAAGAATTAGAATACAATAAAACCACATTTAATAAAGTTTTATTTGAATAAAATGTATGATTCAGAAATGTACTCCAAGATCCCATGATGCCTAAAAACCAACACTATGAACAATTGTATTGTGAATGTATGAAGTGTAGGAGATGGGGTTAAATACGTACTAACTTTGTAATCCATTCGGAAAAATGTCTTTTTGTAATAAATTCCCCATAGTTTATCATTTGTCTATTCATATTTCAAAAGAAAACTTCTGATTCTACTTATACTTTTTATTTTATCCTATCTACACTAATAAAAGAGAAACATCACTCTGCTACACCCACCAGCCAATCAGGAGCAAGTATGCAAATTAGCCCAACAAAGATGGAAGCGGCCACGGAACTGGAGTGAGCAGGAGGCTTGGGTTGCCCCCAGCAATGGAGGAAGCCAAGCTTCCTGCCCTGGCCAGCCCTGGCCTCCGCTCAAGGCTACAAAGTTTCAATTATAGAAGAAAAATAAATCCCAGATACCTGCTTCCAGCTGGCCCTGGCCTCCGCTCAAGGAGGCGCTGAAAAAAAAAAGAAAAAGAAAAAACGAGGGTCTCAGAGCCCGGATCGCTGGAGGGGCGTGGCCAGCCTGCAAACAGCAATCAGCCCCTCACCCAGGCTGGCCAGGCACCCCAGTGAGGACCCCCACCCTGAAGGGGGTCTGGCCAGCCTGAAAACGGCCCTCAGTCCCTCAGCCAGGCTGGCCAGGCACCCCAGCAGGACAAGGGGCTGTGGCCAGCCTGCAAACAGCCATCAGCCCATCAACCCAGGCTGGCCATGCCCCCCCAGCAGGGGCCCTCACCCCATGGGGGCGTGGCCGGCCTGCTAACCACCACAGGCTCCTTGCCCAGCCCGCCCCACGCCCCAAGGGAACCCCCCACCCTGATCCGGGACACTTCAGGGCAAACCAGTTGGCCCCCACCTGTGCACCAGGCCTCTATCTATACTAATAAAAGGGTGATATGCTAATTAGACTGGGAGACCTTCCAAGGAGACTTTCTGGATGTTCTTCTGGACAAAGCCATGGTGGCGGGGCCGAGGTAGAGGCGGTTAGAGGCCAAGAGGGGAGGGCAGTTATGGGTGATCAGGCCAGGATGGGATGGCAGTTGTGGGTGATCAAGCTGGTGGGGGGCAGGGCCATTGGGGGTAAGCAGACCAGCAGGGGGGCCAGTTGGGGGCGAGCAGGCTGTCAGTGAGGGTCAGTTGGAGGTGATCAGGACAGTGGGGGGGTGCAGTTTAGAGTGAGCAGGCCAGCAGGGGGGCAGTTGGGGGCGAGCAGGCCAGCAGGGGGGGGGGGAGTTGGGGGTGAGCAGGCGGGCAGGGGAGGCAGTTGGGGGCAAGCACACTGGCAGGGGAGGCAGTTGGGGGTGATCAGGCTGGCGGGGGTGGGGGGGACATTTGGGGGCAAGCAGGCCGGCAGCAGGGGGCAGTTGGGGGTGAGCAGGCTGGCAGGCAGAGTGGTTAGGGGCAATCAGGCAGGCAGGCAGGCAGGTGAGCCGTTAGGAGCCAGCAGTCCCGGATTGCGAGAGGGATGTCCGACTGCCAGTTTAGGCCCAATCCCCATAAACCAGCAGGACATCCTTCGAGGGGTCCCAGATTGGAGAGGGTGCAGGCCGGGCTGAGGGACACACCCCACATGCATGAATTTCATGCACCAGGCCTCTAGTCTATCTATATATATAAAAGGCCAAGTGTCTGTACAACCGGTAGCTAGGACGCGCACTGACCACCATGGGGGCAGATGCTCAACGCAGGAGCTGCCATGAGGTGCACCAGCCATTTAAAAATACAGACGTGGCACCGACAAATCAACACTCAGCTTCCCTGAAATGGGACACAGGCCCTGAGCGACACCCCAGCAAATTACAGCCAACGCTGCCAAGAACCCCTGGTGCAAAATGCAGCCCCCAGCCCAGCCCAGCCCAGCCCAGCCCAGCAATGGTCACTGTGAGCACTGGGTAATGATGTCACGTAGCAACTAGCATCTTCTCCCTAGCGACTAGCATCCTTGGAGTTTCTTCAGCCCAGGAATCCGACGTGCTTTATAGTCAGGTGCAAACATTTTACAGCTGAATCAAATGTGAAGCATTTTCCCATGCCTCATCTCATTTGATTGTCACAGAAGTCCTGGAGTAGGTAGATAGGAGACTCAGCAGAATCCTCTTTTCTTTTCATTAGCAAGAAGCGAATAGCAATATTAAAATATTTTTTCTAATTAATTTCCTTTCAATGTGCACAAATCTGTGCACTGGGACACCAGTAATAAACAAGTTAAAAAGCAAATAGGCTGATTTTATAAAATATTTCTAGGTCATTAAAGAAAAAGAGAAGAGTAAGATTTTAAAAGGCGCCAAAACCGGTTTGGCTCAGTGCATAGAGCGTCAGCCTGCGGACTGCAAGGTCCCAGGTTCGATTCCGGTCAAGGGCACGTAACTTGGTTGCGGTCACATCCCCAGTAGGAGGTGTGCAAGAGGCAGCTGATCGATGTTTCTCTCTCATCGATGTTTCTAACTATCTATCCCTCTTCCTTCCTCTCTGTAAAAAATCAATAAAATATATTAAAAAAAAAAAAAAAAAAAAAGATTTTAAAAGGTAACAAAATTACTCCAATGTCTCTCAGAAACCTCCTAAGTACCTCTGCCCTAATGTTTCCATTTTAAAAAATTTACTAAATTACATGCATATAAGCATAACCAATGGATAGAGACACTGGGGCAGTGGGGGCTTGTCCTCGGGAGTGGGAATGGGGGGGTGGGCAAGGGGGTCAATCGGGGAAAAAGGAGACATATGTAACACATTGGACAATAAAAAATAAAATAAATCTTACTGAGGAAAGAAAAATTACTAAATTACCCCAAAATCTTCTAATATAGTTCCATCAGCAAAGTCAAAATGGCCCTGGCGGGTGTGGCTCAGTTGGCTGAGTGCAGTCCCATGCACACCAGTTCGATTCCCAGTCAGGGACATACCCAGGTTGTAGGCTAAATCCCCAGAAGGCCCCATGAACAAGGCAGCCAATTGATGTTTTTCTCTCATCAATGTTTCTGTCTCTCTCTCCCTCTCCCTTCCTCTCTCAAATCAATAAAAACATTTTTTAAAACAGTCAAAATGATCACTACTTAAAAATACATAGTAGGCACCTAATAAAAAATATTTACATTTAGCCCTAACCAATTTGGCTCAGTGGATAGAGCGTCAGCTTGCGGACTCAAGGGTCCCAGGTTCGATTCTGGTCAAGGGCATGTACCTTGGTTGCGGGCACATCCCCAGTAGGAGGTGTACAGGAGGCAGCTGATCAATGTTTCTCTCTCATCAATGTTTCTAACTCTCTATCCCTCTCCCTTCCTCTCTGTAAAAAAACAATAAAATATATTTTTTAAAAAATATTTGCTGAAACCGGTTTGGCTCAATGGAATAGAGCGTCGGCCTGCAGACTGAAAGGTCCTGGGTTCGATTCAGGTCAAGGGCATGTACCTTGGTTGCGGGCACATCCCCAGTAGGAGGTGTACAGGAGGCAGCTGATCAATGTTTCTCTCTCATTGATGTTTCTAGCTCTCTATCCCTCTCCCTTCCTCTCTGTGAAATATCAATAAAATATATTTAAATATATATATAATTTATCACTTAGTTGTGCAATATGTTAAGTTAAACCATCCCAGTTACTACTAATTTAAATTTGCTTAAAGTTCACACAAAATTAGTACATGCATGTAATAAAAGAGGAAGAATAACTACTGAGAGAGCTTACTGACAAGTCAGAGAAGGTGACTATAAGCAGGTTTAATTGGCTTAAATTTTTCACTGTTGACATCATAATAAAATGCCATTCATCAGAATAATTCAAATGAGATTACTTTCTAGTATCTCATTTCAGTTAATAACTCCAATCTGAAAGCATGAGAAGCACTGACTAAGCATCTTTCCAAGAAGACACTGTGCATAATTACTTTTTACCAATGACAGATTTCAAAGGAATATGGTACCAGGACTGGACGCCTGTACCTTCACAACCTAATAATTGTGAAATCACCTGAAGCAGCTGGGGCACTCCCAGCCTTTGGATTAGAGAAAACACTAAACAGAATTCTAATAAAAAGAATCCATGTTAAGAAGCTGAGAAATTAAAATTGCTATCTATACATAAACATCATTATGATCAATCATCAAAAACTCTACTGAGCCTGGCCAGCATGGCTCAGTGGTTGAGTGTCGACCTATGAACCAGGAGGTCACAGTTCGATTCCCAGTCGGGGCACATGCCCAGGTTGCAGGCTCGATCCCCACTGAGGGGTGTGCAGGAGGCAACCAAGCAATGATTCTCTCTTACCTTTAAGGTTTCTATCTATCTCTCCTTCTCCCTTTGTCTCTAAAATCAGTAAGAATATTTTTTTTTAAATACTCTGCTGAGAATCTACTATGTGCAAAGCTCAGTGAAAGGAACTAAGGGGAATACTGGCTAAAACAAAATTATCTACTGATCGAGAAGATTCTGATCAAATTAGGTAAAGATACAAGCTAGTCAAGTTATCCAAGAGTATGAGGGGTACTGGCATTACAAGCTGCAAGATTTTTGAGAAGACCCAAATAGTTAGATAAGACATGCTGGTGTGACTTACCAAAAACATGAGGGGTATCAGCAATTAATGTCACAATTTTTTAAAGAGAGGTTAACTATTGCAAAGCCAGGATAGACTTCAAAGAGGGGTAATTGAGCTGAGCATTGAAGGATGGAAAGATTAATTGGTTAAACAGCATAAGAGAAGAAAAGGACAAAAGATAATGGCAACAAAGGTGTGAATTGTTCAAGTGATCATTAAATATTTATAAGTATCTACTATATCCCAGTCATTGTTAGGTACTAGGTATACACTGGTGAACAAAACCGTTGAGAACCCTGCTCCTGTGAAGTCCAGTAAGGAAGACAGAAAATAATCACAAAAGCAGATATATCATTACAAATTGTAATAGGCACTAAGAAGGGAGGCAACAGGAAATACTAGTAACGGGAAAGGACTGGCAAAATAGGGATGAGGGAAAGCAACTGATACATAAGCTGAGGCTTAAAGAAGGCAGCCATGCCCTAACCGGTTTGGTTCAGTGAATAGAGTGTCTGCCTGCGGACTGAAGGGTCCCAGGTTCGATTCCAGTCAAGGGCATGTACCTTGGTCGCGGGCACATCCCCAGTAGGGGTGTGCAGGAGGCAGCTTGATCGATGTTTCTCTCTCATCGATGTTTCTAACTCTCTATTCCCTCTCCCTTCCTCTCTATACTAGTAAAAAATCAATAAAATGTATTTTAAAAAAAGAAGGCAGCCAGGCAAAAGCAGGGGAAAGAGTGTTCAAGAGAGAGCCAGCCTAACTGGCATCGTCCTAATACATTAAAGTGGTTTCTATCTTCAGTCGGGACACATACAAGAATCAACCAATGAATGCACAAATATGTGGAACAACAAATTGATGTTTCTCTCTCCCTTCCTCTCTAAAATCAATCAATCAATAAAGTTTTTATAAAAGAAAAAGAGAGAGCCACCCATACAAAAGCCCCTGAGGTATGAAAGAACTTGCTGAATTTAAAAGTAATAAGAAGCTACTGTGACTGAAGCATAATAGACAATGTGCTTAGAGAGGCAGGGGCCAGGTTATATGCAAGGCATAACAAGCCAACATCAAATGTTTGCAGCCCTGGCAGTTTGCTCAGCGATTAGAGAGTCAGCCTGCAGAGACAAGGGTCTCACATTCAATTCGGGTTCAATTCCCAGTCAGGGGGATGGTCAGGATCAGGGACACATACCTCAGTTGCAGGTTCCCCAGCCCAGGTAGGGGCATGTGTGGGAGGCAACCAATCAATGTGTCTCTTTCCCTTCAATGTTTTTTTCTCTCCCCCTCCCCGCCCCCCATCCTCCTCCTTCCCTTCCACTCTCTGGAAATCAATGGAAAAAATATCCTCAGGTGAGGGTTAATAAAAACAGTGTTTGCATACTCATAAACATATCCTATATAATATAAGGCTAATATGCAAACTGTCCCCTTGACCCGGGAGTTCGACCAGGGGACGGGCTGGCTGGCCAACCGCCCACAGCCCCTGCCTCCCCGCCCGCTCCGCCCCCAATCAGCCCCCTTCACCCCGATCAGGGGCAGCCCCTACCCGAGGCCGGCCCGGCCCCAATCGGACCCCACCCATGCATGAATTCGTGCACCAGGCCTCTAGTTGTTGAATAAAAGGAGCCAGACCCAAAAGAATATATGGTGTATGATTCAATTTTTACAGAAGTACAAAAACAGATAAAACTGCCCTATCTGGCCCTAACCGGTTTGGCTCAGTGGATAGAGCGTCGGGCCTGCAGACTCAAGGGTCCCAGGTTCGGTTCCAGTCAAGGGCATGTACCTTGGTTGCAGGCACATCCCCAGTAGGGAGTGTGCATGAGGCAGCTGATCGATGTTTCTCTCTCACCGATGTTTCTAACTCTCTATCCCTCTCCCTTCCTCTGTAAAAAATCAATAAAATATATTAAAAAAAAAAACTGCCCTATCTTGTTTGGCCCAGTGGATAAAGCGTCAGCCTGTGGACTGAAGGGTCCCTGGTTGAGCATCGACCTATGAAACAGGAGATCACAGGCCAGAGTTGGGGGCTCAGTCTCCAGTAGGAGTTGGGCAGGAAGCAGCCAATAGATAATTCTCTTTTTTTTTTTTTTTTAAATATATTTTATTGATTTTTTACAGAGAGGAAGGGAGAGAGATAGAGAGTTTGAAACATCGATGAGAGAGAGACATCGATCAGCTGCCTCCTGCACACTCCCCACTGGGGATGTGCTCGCAACCAAGGTACATGCCCTTGACTGGAATCGAACCTGGGACCCTTGAGTCTGCAGGCCAATGCTCTATCCATTGAGCCAAACCGGTTAGGGCTAGATAATTCTCTCTTATAACATTGTCTAGTGGCCCAGCAGGCGAAATCGCGCACAGTAGGCCGCCCACCGCTTCCGCGGGAGCCGAAGCATGCCTGCAGGAGCCGCGCCACTTCCACAAGAGGGAGACTTCGCGGAGGCGGGAGGGAGGAGGGGACGAGAGGTGCTCCATGCATCTCCTGGTGACTGGTCGCGCACACAGCCCCACCCACCTGCACGCACCTGCTGTGCATGCAGCCTCCTGCTGAACGGTCGTTATGTGTGAGGGCGTGACAACCATGTGCATATGAGCCTTTTATTATATAGGATAGGATGTTTCTATCTCTCTCTCCCTCTCCCTTCCTCTCTGAAACCAATTAAAATACATTTTTTAATAAAAAAATAGATAAAAACAGCAATGCCTAAACAGGTCCGCAATGCTTGTTATGTTTTGTCTTATATTTTAATGTGGTATTTTCAAGCACTTATTTTGCCCCCTCCCCCTACTCTTCCCTCTCCTCAACCCGAATACACCAGAGAGTGTAATGAAATAAAAAGACCTCAAACTTAAGCATCAATTATACAGGAGTTCAACTCAATGGTCTGCCCCTCACTAGCTTTGGCATAACTACTCTGAGCTCAGATCCCTCATATATAAAATGAGGATAATGACTACCTCATAGAGTTATTATTTTCTCCCTGTCATACCCAAAATACGAAGTTGGTGGACTGTTATTTTAATTTAATTATTATTTCCTAATGGTATATGGAAGACTGATGGTTGAGAAGTTTCCATTCTCAGGATTCACAGATAGGAGGTTATAAAACAGGCAACATATAGAAATAGAATGAATAAAGAGAAACAAGGAGTAAGAGGTAAAAATGGAGTTTCTTCTAGAAGTGCAGTAACAGGTTTCAAGCATTTCCTTAGATAGAAACGTAAATGAAAAAGAGATTGGGCAGGTTCAGTAAAGAGAAATTATGAGAAGGAAAAAATAAACTTATGTCTTCCCAGCAAGACATAATTTCTACCTAATGTATTCCCTTGGTGTAATATTAGCTAAAACAAGTTAGAGGTAAACTAAGATATTCTGTCACAGGTGGAAGGGCAAGGCCTTTAATCATTTTATAGCGTCCCCACCCTTAAGAATTATTTGAACAACCATAATCTGTATCCTTACTTCTTAAGGATAGCCAAAGATGTTTTATATTTCAGGAGCTACCATTTCATAAAAAATAAATAGTTCAACTCTTCAATAAACCTTTGGGTAATTTTTCTCCCACAATGTATCAAAAATAATGAAAACCTGGTTTAATATATTTCCCCTGATTTGACAAATGTCCCCATCTTCCCTCTTATTCTCCTCATGCATCTCACCATTAAATATCTAAGATTTCTCCTCTTTCCTACAAACTGGGTACCTGAACTCTAATATTCACTCTGATGGCACCAGTACTGAATGTGAATATAAAAACTTGACAAAATTTCCAGGGACCACTCTGCTAACCAATTTAAACAAATGAAGTAGTCAGTAGTGATTACACAGCTGTATACATTTGTCATGTATCTATCACAAACACAAAGTGTACACTTAAAATTGGTGAATTTTATTGTAGGTAAATTATACCTCGACAAAGCTGACTTGGAAAAAAAAAGAGCCCAGCCAGTGTTGCTCAGTAGTTGAGGTCACTAGTTTTGATTTCCGATCAGGGCACATGCCCAGGTTGCAAACTCGATCCCCAAAAGGTCCCATGCAGGAGGCAGCTGATCAATGTTTCTCTCTCATCAATGTTTGTATCTCTCTCTCCCTCGCCCTTCCTCTCTCTTTAATACAAGAAAAACATTTTTAAGAAAAGAATGCAGCCGAAACCGGTTTGGCTCAGTGGATAGAGCGTCGGCCTGTGGACTGAAAGGTCCCGGGTTCGACTCCGGTCAAGGGCATGTACCTTGGTTGCAGGCACATCCTCAGTGGGAGGTGTGCAGGAGGCAGCTGATCGATGTTTCTCTCTCATCGATGTTTCTAGCTCTCTATCCCTCTCCCTTCCTTTCTGTGAAATATCAATAAAATATTTAAAAAAAAAAAAAAAAGAAAGAAAAGAATGCATGCATTCATTCAGCAAATATTTATGGAGCACCTATTATGTGCATGCAAAGTTTATACCAAATCTTTCAGCTTGACTATGTAGGTCCTACCTGTATGTAATGTGCTTTACTCATAAGCTGACAATGTCCCACAAAGCCATGTTACATGAAAAATGGTTCCGTTTCTGATCACGAATATCACCACAATGATGGCCTCTACAGTAGAAGAACCATTAGCTATCGAACATCTTCCATTACATAAATGCAATCTATAATCACCCAGGTACTCTATAAGAAAAATATGTATTAAGCACCTACTGCATATAGAACATAGCACTACAACATGGGTTTGTCTTTCTACAAAAAAACAAAAAAAATAAACTAGAAGCATACTGACAACACTGCTGGAGGAAAAGAAGGCAACATTATTGGGAAATAGACTTAATTGACAGGGTCCCAGGGACCTAGTGGCTCAGTCAAAGACCTAGAAACTAAGCCTCCTGGTTCCCAATGCAGTATGCCTAGTGGAGATAACCATGGACCTTAGAAACAGACTTGAGTTTTAATTCCAGCTCCACTTCTTACTAGTTTTATATATAAACTTGGGAAAAATCCCTTTACCTTCTGACCCTCACCGTTTGCTCATCTGTGAAACAGAGACGCCAACTACTTGTGAAGACTATGTGAGATATATACCACCAAGCACAATTACTGGGCATGGAATAGGCACTCAACAATATTAGTTCCCCTTCTTGGTCTTAAATTATTTAAGAGTAAGAAAATACCTATTAATCAAGGCTGATCCAAAATCCCTGTTAGTAATCACAGGACGATGAACCAGTATTTGCTGTCTTGTTTATATTCTAATTCTAATCAACTCCCTTCCCACCCCACTATTTCCAGTTTTTCAAACTTTAGTGACTATGTTTAGAAAGTGATTTAATTTTAGAAACCTGAAAAATTCTTCTGAGTAAATTGAGCACAACTTTAATATGCCCCAAGGGGAATTCTGGGCAAAATAATTATTTCTGACGAGAGAATTTTCTATGGGGGTTATTCAATTTAACCACACGAATGCCACCAAACACGCAAAGTGACAGGAAGCAATCTGGAACATACTTGTATAGATTCTCAGAAGGGAAATGTTCCCCGAAAATCCATGCTCCTCTCTCCCTCCCTAATCTGAGGCAATAAAATCTTACTAGGTGAACTGAATTTCCCCGGTTCTGACTGCGGCAGTTTGTAAAAAGCCCTGAACAAACCCCACCTCTCAAAAGACCCCCAAAAGGCAGGGAAGTCCAGAGAATATTTTCTCCACAAGCGACAGACAGATAAGGCACCAGGAGCTCAGAAGCATAATTTGCTTCCCAAGGTCATACATGTCAGAGAAGGTGCGACGGAGAATCTGCCTGCCAGCAGTCTGTCTTTGCGGAGATCACACTGCAGCGTTTTGGGGGTGTCTATTCTCTTCCCCTCTCCCACCCTCAAGTGTGAGCACTAGTCTCGGCATTTCCGAAACAAGCCACAACAAGTTCTGCAGTGTTAGGAAAGGGGCTGACGATGAAGAAACAGATGCTCCAAAGCAAGATGGTCTTTCTTGGCTCACAGAGCGTCCTCCAAGGTTATTAACAGAAACCGCAGGCACCTCACAGAGCGCTAAACCGGGCTCCGAACCCCCCCGCCCGGCCGCTCCGGGACGCCGGGTTCCCTGCAGGCAGCCTCCGCAGCCCGAGGCCACTGGCCCCAGAAACCGCACTTCATTCCTGCGCCTCGGGAAGCCATGGCTCCTTCCCGGCCGGGCAGGGGTGGGGGGTGCGCAGGGAGGCGGGGAGGCGGACCGCGTGCGCTGCGGAAAGTTCACCGCGGCGGCGGCGGCGGGCGGGGGACAGCCCGGCCCAGCTCGCCCGCGTCCCCCTGCAGATTCCACCATTAATTAGTCCTCAGGACTGTCTACTGGCAACTTAAACAAAGCGAATGCCTCAAATTCCTTCCTAGCCCGGCGGTCTGGCTGTGAGACCAGCATCCGCCGGGACGCGGCCGGCGAGGCAGGCCGACAGCTGCGGCGGCTGCTGCTGCGGCGGCGGCGGCGGCGGCGGGACCCCTCCCCGCCCGGCCCGCACCCCCGCAGCGCAGTCCCGCAGCCGGCCCCCGCACGCCGGCCCGAACCCAACCTCCTCCCTCCTCCTCCTTCTCCTCCTCCTCCTCAGGAGCTCCCGGCTCTTCCTGTAAGATCACTTCCTTCCTCCCGGGTGCCCGCGGGCCCCGCGCAGCCCCCTCCCCGGCCGCCCCGGCCCCCCGCCCCGCCGCGCTGCTCCCCGCCCCCACCGGGCCCCGCGCGCTCTCCCTCCGACTCCCAAACTCGACCTTAAAACTCTTCCTCCGCTCCCCCCAAAACATCCCCTGAGCTCCCTGCCCCAACATTTCTCCTCAGAGTCTCGTTCCCACCGAGAAGTCTCTCAGAAGCTTCCCTCCCCCTTCAAAAACTCCAAAAACATTCTCAAGGTCTCGCCCCCAAAGGTCTCCCCTTCCGAGTTCTTCCTCCAAAATTCCAAACTCTCCCCCCACCTCAACTCCACACCCCCCAGCCCTCCCCCGGTGCGCCCGCCGGTTCTGCCCCGCCGCCCCCGGGTGCCCCCGACCCCTCCGCGGGGCAGGCCATCCACTCGGACGCCCTCCCCAACCCTGGCCTGCCCGCCCCGGCCTCCCGCACTGCGTTCCCGCCGCCCCACCGCAGACCCCTCACCTCGGCGGCTCCGGCCCACGCTCCCGCCCGCCGAGGGCTCAGGCACTCCGCTCCCAGCCGCCGGCGCCTCCTCGGGCTCCCCTGGACTGACAATGAGGGGCGGGCCCAGCGGGTGACGTCAGTGTCCTGGGGGCGGGGTCTGCGATGAGGGGTGTGGCTAGGCTGTACGCCCCACCCCCTCCGCGTATTTTACCCTTCCCCAGACCAGGACTCCGCCAAGTTGTAGGCGCGGTGGGAATTCAAAATGGGAGACAAAACGTCCTGCTTTCAAGAGGGGCATTCTCTGGGGTGTTGCGAGGACTAAATGAGATAATCCATGTAAAGGTGGTTAGCCCGGGGCCTGCTATAGAGCAACCACTCAACAAATATTATTTCTATTACTCAGCAAATGTGGAAAAGGAACTCAGTTTAAGACTCAGGAGGAATGAGTTCCAGTCCCCAGCTCTGCTATTAATTAGTTATGTGATCCTAGACAAGTCCTTTCCCATCCCTCACTTTCACCTTCTTTAAAATGGGAAGGGGTGATGACCAGATGATCTCAAAACTCCCTCCAATAATTATATATTTTCTGTGGACCTACTATGTGCAAGGTACCTACAGCCCAGAGACATGGAGAGGGGAGCTTTTGAAGGGAGCCCAAGGCCCACACCCAGCATGGTGCAGGGCACAGCCAGAGACACTCCTGATAGATGCCCTCCCACATACTGGCACAGAGCTGCATTCACAAGCTGGGGCATAGATGCGCTGAGGGCTGCTTCCGCTGACTGCAGCAGCATAGCTGGTCTCTTGAGACATCTCTTGTGTAAGTTCCTTATTGCCTATGGAATAAAGGCTAAAGCCCTGACCTACCTTTATACACACACACATACTGTAAAGTTTATCCAAACTTCCCCTGGCACACCCACTGCTTTCCCACATCTGCCCCATTGCTCATGCTCGTCCCTTGCTGTCTTATCTCAACTTACAACTCCTAGTTTCCCCCAACCAGAAGTGGACTCACCCTGCTTGGAATATCCACAGCATTG
Source organism: Plecotus auritus (assembly GCF_963455305.1). NCBI lineage: Eukaryota > Metazoa > Chordata > Mammalia > Chiroptera > Vespertilionidae > Plecotus > Plecotus auritus. The sequence goes on from NC_137771.1 coordinate 14,374,595, forward strand.
TGTTTAACTCCTCTGTGGTCAGGAACACATTTTTAACTTGTGTCAAATTAACCTCCCTTTCGTCTTAGCACTTTCTCCCTTCCTTGAGGTCAGAACCCACACATGTTCCACAAACCATGTAGTTGTCATTCTTATTTTCGTTACTATTATCATCAATATTATTTCTAGCTTGTAACACCACATAGTACCTCTAGTGATAATCCGCCCAATCATTACACAGTAGAAGACTTTGAAGTCCTGAGGGAGGAAGAGGCTCACTGAAAGTGGCCCTGCCGAGGATTGTCATTGGAACAGAACCAACACTCCAGTTTCTAGCCCCCGGGGGATTCTGCAGAGGCATATCTGACACACCAGGATATCTCTGTCACTTGGCACCTCCTCAAAAATGGGGACAGCTTCAAGTTCTCTCTGCAAATTCTTCTCTCTCTCTCTCTCTCTCTCTCTCTCTCTCTCTCTCTCTTTCTCTCTCTCTCTCTCTGCAAATTCTTTGCAGCAGAGCTGACCCATTTCTCCCTCATGCCTTTCTCCTCTCACTTTCCTTACAAGAGATGGATCTGTGTTAAACTGCCCTTGGCATCTCTGCAGTCCACTAGGAGGGCTGCAGCAAGGCACTGGGCGTTTCCAGAGTGCTGGCCTGTGGGAAGAGGGAAAAGGTTTGGGGATTCTGATTAATTTCCTGCACTGAAGACAGGCAAATGGCTGTCCTGAAATGCCTGGGCTGGTCCTCAAGGGCCCCTAGCAAATGGAGGCTTATATTTAGAATAGGAAATTCAAAAACGCTACTTCCCATGAAAATCGAGCATGGCCACAGGATTGCTGCAGGCAAAGAACAGGCCTGTGCTGAGTCTTTCCCATGTGCTGACTCTAATTCCAAGCATTGCAAACACTTGGAAGAGAGAACCCAGGACATACAGGGGAGGTTCTGAAGACAGAACTTTCTCCCCGAAACTGATGGTCCCATCTGCCACTTATTCATTTATTCACACCAAAGCTTTGGCACAAGACAAATCAGGATTCAAATCTCAGCTCCACCATTTACCAATTGTGTGACCTTGGACTTGCAGCCTCTGCACCTCAGTTTCTCATCTTAAAAATAGGAATAATCTCCCTGGCCAGGTGGCTCAGTTAGTTGGAGTGTCGTTCCATACACCAAAGTGTTGTGGGTTCGATTCCCAGTTAGGGCACATACCTAGGTGCACATGGAAGACAACCAATTGATGTTTCTCTCACACATTTTTTTTCTCTCTCTCTCTCTTCCCCTCTCTCTGACTCTAAAAATTAATGTATTAATTAATTAACATATCCTTGGGTGAGGATAAAAAAATGGGAATAATAATAGCACCTATCTCATACAGGGACTGTGATGATAAATGAAGTAACATGTGAAAGAGCTTAGTTCAGAGCCTGGCTCCCAGTTCATGCGAGGATATGGTGGCTGCTATGACTATTCGTGATGTCCTCCCAGAAAGGCCTCGCATGTGCTGGCCTCTGGGCTGTAGGGCTAACTGACAGTCCTGACTTCACAAGCTCAGTTGGTAAAAGGAATGAGGTAGATTTGCATCATCAGGCAAGAAAATGCATCTACTGGGTATTGTTAAATGATAAGAGTAAGTTGCAGAATTACGGGTACAGTAGGATCCCATGGTTTAACTTTAATATGTGCCATATATATATATATATATATATAATATGGAAAATATAGAGAACTAAATAGGAGGCTCTTGCCTTTTTTCTTACTGTTTGACGTGTGTGTGTGTGTGTGTGTGTGTGTGTCAGGAACTTTCAAAAAAAGACTCTACCAGATGCTAAGAGGGAAAAAGAAAGGGGATAAAAACACAGCTACAAGACAGATCAGCAATGGGCATCTGAATCATAGAAAGTTCCACAGCTCCCATCTCACTCTTCGTGGCACTCCAGGAAAAGCCCCTGCCCAGAAATTCTCACTTCCCTCCCTCCCCAGCCCTTAGCTTCATTTGAACTTTCAATGCCATAGCCAAACGCAAGACTCCTAACAGAGCTCCCAGGAACCGTGGCAAAGCCAGTAGGAAATACTTTTAAGCTGGAATTTTTTCCCCTCCCTGTTCTATGCCCTCCTGCACCCCCAAAAGAATAACAATATGTCGCCCTAACTGGTTTGGCTAGTGGATAGAGCGTCGGCCTGCGGACTCAAGGGTCCCAGGCTCGATTCCAGTCAAGGGCATGTACCTTGGTGGCGGGCACATACCCAGTAGGGAGTGTGCAGGAGGCAGCTGATAGATGTCTCTCTCTCATCGATGTTTCTAACTCCCTTTCCTCTTCCTTCCTCTCTATAAAAAATCAATAAAATATATTAAAAAAAAAAGAATAACAATATGTCACCATCATGTGCCTACTGTGCCCAAACTTTCATGTTCCCCATGATATCTGTCTGCAATTTAATTTTAAAATAATTTTCTTTTCTTTCTTTCTTTCTTTTTTTTACTTTAGAAAGAGAAGAAGGGCCGAAACCGGTTTGGCTCGGTGGATAGAGCGTTGACCTGTGGACTGAAGGTCCCAGGTTCGATTCCGGTCAAGGGCATGTACCTTGGTTGCGGGCACATCCCCAGTGTGGGGTGTGCAGGAGGCAGCTGATCGATGTTTCTCTCTCATCGATGTTTCTAACTCTCTATCTCTCTCTCTTCCTCTCTGTAAAAAAATCAATAAAATATATTTAAAAAAAAAAAAAAAAAAAAAAAAGAAAGAGAAGAAGGGAGAGGGGTAGAGAGAGAAATGCAAAAGATAAACATAGATCTTTTCCCTCCTATACACACCCAACCGGAGATCGAACCCAAAACCTGGGCATGTGCCCTGACCTGGAATTGAACCTGAAACGTTTCAGTGCGTGGAACGACGCTCCAACCAACTGAGCCACACAGGCCAGGGCTGCATTTTAAATTTTTTACAAGGAAGTTCTATTACTTAGTCATCAGGGAAAAAGGTATATATAAAATATATAAAAGTGCTAACCAAGCTGGGGTTGGTTCACTTTCGTTGGTTTGAAAACAATAAAATATAACATTGTGGTTGAGGCAAGTGTTAAGGTTCACAGAAATCATAGAAAGCGAAAGTGGAAAGCGATAAAATCACCCTAAATTTCTCCTACTATCCCCCAAAAGGCATGATTTACATTTACATTTCAGGTCACCCACCAGGACCTATATTTCATTCATTCATTCATTCATTCATTCATTCAACAGACACTTAAGGATTCTTTACTATCAACCAAGCATCATACTGGGTACTTTATAGTTACTATCCCATATAGGTTATAGGGGTTATTATTCTTATCTTGCAGATTAAGGAAACAAGGCTCAAGTAGGTAAAGTAACTTGCCCAAAGTCTCACACCTGAGGGGATCTAAGCCAAGGCCTTCACAACATCAGAGCTCAGTTCCTGAATGATGTGGGCTGAATTACGAAACCCGAGCCGGGCACTCGGCAGCCATGATGGCCTGGCTGGCCTTGGGCAAGTCACTGAACTCTTCTCAGCAGTAGTTTCCCCATCTCTGCGGGATACGGGCATACCTGGATATTTTGTGCGAATTAAGTGTTTTGTAAAATTATAACACATAGCCCTAGCTGGTTTGGCTCAGTGGATAGAGTGTCGGCCTGCGGACTGAAGGGTCCCAGGTTCGATTCCAATCAAGGGCACATGCCCAGGTTGTGGGCTCGATCCCCAGTGGGGGGCGTGCAGGAGGCAGCCAATCAATGATTCTCTCATCATTGATGTTTCTATCTCTCTCTCCCTCTCCTTTCCTCTCTGAAATCAATAAAAATATTTTTTAAATAAATAAAATAAAATAAAATAATAAAATAAAATAAAATTGTAACACATAATACAAAGGGAAGTCGTTAGGTCAGCTGTTCCAGGACTGAATCCCACTCATCATTGAATCTCTTGGTGCTGTCCCCCTTATTGTGTAGCCCCATTAAGGTTTATCCCCCATTAAAGCATTTAGGACAGTCTTTCTTGCATGAACTCATACTATTCCCCCCACTAGCCTGGGACCTCCTCAAGGATGGGAACGATGCTTATTCTGAACCTTTTGCCCCCAGTACAGTGTCTGCCATGCATCGCTCCATTCCTTTACTTATTTATTTCATAACAAATGGCTGAGAGCCCCACATGTGCCAGGCACTGCACAAACTATAGGACAACAAAGATCTGGAGAGAAAAGACAACATTAAACACAATTCATTATTTCGTAACAATTGCATTAAGTGCCACAAAGCATCAGGCCAGGTGCTATGAGGGCTTTGGGGATGCAGAGTGGAGACCCAGCTCAATCCAGGACCCAGGAAAGGTTTCCTAAAGGAGGTGGTCTTGAGGCTCAGAGAGGTTAAGAAATTTGCTCAAGATCACACAGCTGGTAAGGGGAAAAGCTGAATGCCTGACTCCATAGCCCATGTCCTCTCTACTATACAACACTGCCTTTTATCTCTTCCATCTTATTCTTCCCTGGCTCTTATTCATGCGAAGGGAGCAAGGTCTATCTAACACTGAATGCACTAAAGCAATGTTTTTCCCAGCTTTGGGGATTAGAGACCTCCTTTGAGAATCTGGTGAAATCCAGGAAACTCTCCCAGAAACAACATGTATATAGACAGCCCCACAAAATCATGCCTACAATTTCAGGGGGTTCATAGGCATCCTGAGGCTCAGCTTTAGAACCCATACATACCATGGAGGACCATAGGACCTTATAGTGAGATTCTCAAAACTTCCCATGGGGACCTCAAATGCCCAGACAGACCCCAGGATCCTACAGAAAGATTTTCAAGATTCAAGAGAAAGATCCTGGGATCCTGTAGAGACCCCACGTCCTCCGAAGTAACAGCAGGGCCCTGCAGAGATATTCTCAAGATGCTTTGGGCTGTAGTGGAACCTCAGGCCCCCTTACAGCAAGGGACCCCCCAGAGGAACCTGCAGGCCTTGGAAAGCTGTGGTTCATAACCATCTGGGCGGTCACTGACACCTTTGAAACTCCGAAGAAAAATGCAACACACAACAGGTTCCACACAAAACCAAGGGGCTTACTGACCTCTGGGAGGCCATCCGTAGCCCCCAGATTCTGACCTCCTGTTCTTGAGCTTCCACAAGAACCTGACCCCCCTGAACCGCTCAAGAACCGGGACCAGGACTACAGACTCAAGGCACAAACTTTAGAGGCAAAACAGACCATGAGTTGAATCCTGGCCCTGTTGTTTTCTCGCCATGACCTTGGACCACTCACCGACAAACCCTCAGGTTCAGCATCTCACCTCCCAAAAGAGAGGGTTGGGCAAGTCTCCCTCCCCAGCCCAGCCCCAGCGGCGTGGGCTCCGTGCCGGTGGGCGATGGCGCCTGTGGGACCCAGCCTCTCCGCTCCGGCCGCCCAGGGTCGGGCTGCAGCACTTCCACGCAATGCTAATGGGCAGACTGCGCCGGGAGCGCCGGCGGGCGGCGGGGGGAGGGCGGCGCGTTTGCCGCAGTGACAGCTCCGCGCCGCCGCGGGCCTGGGAAGCCGGCGGGGCCGGCGCGCTCGCGGCCTCTCCCACCCACCCGGCAGGGCGTTCCCGCCAGCCCGCTTCCTGCAGTCGAGGACGGGGGAGGAGGGACGGCGCTGAGGGGCCGCGGGGCCTGGCAGGCCTGGTTCCTGGCTTTCTCTCCGCATTTCCTGAGCAGGACCAGCCGGGGGATGGGACCCAGCACAAACCTCCTTCCCCGGGAGCGCAGCCAGGAAATCGCGTCCTTGCTAACTCGGTACCCACTCTGTGCCTGAACCCGGCTGATTGCGGCCCCCAGTCTCTTAGTCCTTACAGCCGGGTAGGATGCGACCCCCTTACCCCATGAGGAAGCTGAGAGACGAAATGGCAGGCCCCAGACCCCACAACACAGCAAGATTCCATCCCCACGATGGGAGTTTATTAACTCCCTCCTAGGGATGAGAAAACTGAGGCTTCAAAAAATGAAGTGACTTACCCAAGGTCATCATAAAAATATTACATACCAGGCACGGTGCTACCAATGCTCTAAAACTATCGCATTGTTGAGTCCTCAGAATCTATGAAGGTAACCAATCACCTGTTTAGTGAATGAGGAAAGTGAGAACCAGAGAGGCCAAGCCGCTGCTCCAGTGTCACACAGCGACGAAGCCACAGAGCTAGGAATTGAGCCCCAGTCTCCTGTTTCCAGAGCTCAGACCTGCTTCCCAGAGATCCTGCTTCCACTCAGTAACCTGGGGGCCGGCACCTTGTCTCATCTGTTCCTGGGTCACCAGAACCCCACCTGGAACTTGGCCCAAAACAGGTGTTCAGAGTTGAGCATGGAGCCCAGCACAGAAGTTCACCGTTAGAAGGACTGGTAGGAGATATTTAGCTTGACTTCTTGACGCTTCAGCCAAGTGAAAATTCAGCCTCCGTTTGAATACTAGTACTTTCTATCATGATGAATCTTCTCTCTCCCATAATAGCCCATCCCCCTGCCGAACAAATACATTTGGTCTGAAATAGAAATACTCCGTTTTGCTCATGCATGGTTCCTTGTAAACAAAGGAAGACCACCACACACGTTGCCTGGTGCTCTTCGCCGTTTTCTACGGGTAAGTGGCTCAGTGATTTTAAGTTCCTTGTGAACTGGAACAATGCCAAGATGCTCCCCTTCCATGCACAGAGTTGTTTCAGAGAAAAGCAGCTCAGACTACATTTTCCAGCACCGCTTGTCAGTCTGTGACTAGTTTTCACCAATGGGATGTGGGCAGGGAAAACGTGTGCCGTATTCAGGCCAAGTCCACGTTAAGAAGTGTGTCTGCTTTCTCAAAGCTCTCTCTTTTTTTCTCCCATCTGCCAACTGGATGCCAACATCAGGATGACCTTGGAAACCACATGTTGAACGTGGCAGAGCCTTGGTCAGCCTGGGTCTCACTCAGTCACTGGAGTGAATGGGACAGACATTGAACTAGATTCTGTTGTTATTTTTTTTTTAATATATTTTTATTGATTTTTTACAGAGAGGAAAGGAGAGGGATAGAGAGTTAGAAACATCGATCAGCTGCCTCCTGCACACCCCCTACTGGGGACGTGCCCGCAACCAAGGTACATGCCCTTGACCTGAATCGAACCTGGGACCCTTCAGTCCACAGGCCGACGCTCTATCCACTGAGCCAAACCGGTCAGGGCGATTCTGTTGTTATTCAGACATTGAGAGTTCAAGCTTTCTCTATTACAGCAGTGAGCATAGCTTAACTAACACTGGGACTGACTTGATTCAAGTTAGTTATATCTTCCACATCATGGAGCACGGTATTGATCATTCAAAAGAGGCTCAAAAGACATCCATCTAGCACGGACTGTGTCCAGCTGGTCAGAAATAGTCTCTGTTCATCTCATTGATGCATTATTTCCTGCCTATTCCAAAAAGGGTTTTGAGGTGGTTTCCATTGCAGCCTCAAGCCTATTTGATGAATAATTAAAGAGGAAAAAAAATCAAAGAGTAATGAAAGCCTGGACCAAAAGCCAGTGGAGAAGGAGGGAAGAAAGATGAAAAATGGACTAATTATAGCAGAAAGGCTAGGCTAAGTTTTCTAAGGATAGCAACTGTGACCGAGCAAAATCCATGGCTCTGAGTCTCCTGGCAGTCAAAGCAAAGAGGGAAACAGGATGAGCTGCAGTTGTAAACAAGTGATTAAACACAGACCCTGGAACCAGACTGTGTTTTTCAAAGCCCAATTCTATCCCTTACTAGTCACGTGACCGTAAACTACTTAACGTCTCTGTGCTTCTGTTTCTTCATCTGAAAATGGGGTTGATATAATAATAAACCCCCTCTCTTAGGATCATTGGGGGGATAAAATGAGTTAAAGCATATTCAGTTCTTCTTCTTTTGTTGTTGTTGTTGTTGTTAATCCTCACCTGAGGATATTTTTCCATTGAATTTTATTTATTTTATTTTTTTTATATATTTTATTGATTTTTTACAGAGCGGAAGGGAGAGGGATAGAGAGTTAGAAACATCGATGAGAGAGAAACATCGATCAGCTGCCTCCTGCACACCCCCTACTGGGGACGTGCCCGCAACCAAGGTACATGCCCTTGACCTGAATCGAACCTGGGACCTTGCAGTCCGCAGGCTGACGCTCTATCCACTGAGCCAAACCGGTTTTGGCTCCATTGAATTTTAGAGAGAGTGGAAGGGAAGGGGAGAGACAGAGAGAGAAAAACATTAATGTGAGAGAGATACATCAATCGGTTCCACTGAGCCAAACCAACTAGGGCCATATTCAGTTCTTATAAATTCTGTATAAGAATTACCTATTGTGCCCTAGCTGGTTTGGCTCAGTGGGTAGAGCGTTGGCCTGCGGACTGAAGGGTCCCAGGTTCGATTCCTGTCAAGGGCATGTACCTTGGTTGCGGGCATGTCCCCAGTAGGGGGTGTGCAGGAGGCAGCTGATCGATGTTTCTCTCTCATTGATGTTTCTAACTCTCTATCTGTGTCCCTTCCTCTCTGTTAAAAATCAATAAAATATATTTTTTTTAAAAAAGAATTACCTATTGCAGTCTGATTGGAAGAATCAGGTCAGTGATTTGGGAGAGACAAATATTTTCCTGCACTAAACTCTCAGAGGAATGTATCACACAAGGGACACCCCCAATTAATACAATGTCCTGTGCCTCAACAAGAGTTTTATGACAACTCCTGGGCTTTTGTCCCATGGTTATTCTCTTACTGGTTTCTGATAATCCTTGGCATCCTACTCACTGAGGAATTCTGGGGGCAGGTTGCTGGGGTAACCTAGGGCTCTAGGTACCTTTCTGCTGACTGTCCAGAGGGCAAGGTAAGTGTCATGATGAGGAGCAAAGGTGTTGGTATACATTTATTAACTTCTAGCTACAGCTCCTTCATTTATTACAGCGGAGACAGTAACAAATACTACCTAAGAGAGTTGCCATAAAGATTATAGAAAAGAATATATAAAAAACACTTTCCACAATAACTGGTAATATGGGATGACCATAGGACACAAGCACCCACAAAATAAGGAAGAAACCAACACAATAAAACAGAGAATTTCACTGGAGAACCCCGGAGTAAGGAGAGTACCTTTTTGTTGTTAATCCTCACCTGAGGATATTTTTCCATTTATTTTTAGAGAGTGGAAGAGAGAGGGAAAGACAACGAGAGAAACATCGATGTGAGAGAAACACAAGCCCCAACCAGGGCTGGCGTGGGGAGGAGCCTGCAACCAAGGTGTGTGCCCTTGACTGGAATCGAACCTGGGACCCTTCGGTCCGCAGGCCGACGCTCTGTCCCCTGAGCCAAGCCAGCTAGGGCAAGATTAATTTTTAATGCTTCAAAAAGTAGGAGAGTAATGGCGCCTTTCCCCCAGAATGTGGCCCTGAGCTGACCAAACCATCATTTCTTTGCTGCTGGCTGGAACGCTCCTTTGGCCTTATTCAGTGTGGTGTGCAGCTCAGGTTGGCCCATTTTTTGGAGTCACACTGGCCTGGAGACGTGCCACAGCAAAAGACTGTCTCTGAGCGGGGGTTGAGGACCGGAAGCTCCCCGTGGGTTCCACGCGTTGGGTGGAAAGTATTGCGCTGAGTTTTATACACATTATCTTGTCCAATCCCCACAACAGCTTCAAGGGGTAAGCCCTAGTCATAATCACTTTACAGTTGAAGAAACTGAGGATCATAGAAGCAAAGGGACCTGTCTTTGGTCACACAGCTAAGAAGCAGCAGAGCTGGCACATGAGACGTGTGTGACGCCCTTAGGTGTTCCTAGCCACTGGACACGCTGCCTTCCTCCTCCAACCCGACCCAGGATCTTGCCTCTCTCTTTAGCCAACCTCTCTTTCTAGGCTGTCTGTTTCCATCAAGGATCTTCTTGGCATCACCTAATGCTGGCCACTCACCCCCCCCCTCCAGTCTGGCCCCAGGGCAGCCCCTCACCTATAGGAACCATCTCATGAACAAGACAGACAAGTTTCTTTGAGAGTAACTCCAGCTAATCAGAGGCTGTGAGTGGATGGAAAATCAGACACCACTGCCATCACCCACGTCCAACCTGCAGCTTTTATTTACTCAGCCTCCGGGTTGCTCTCTCTGCCTCGAGGCTCCCCTCCATTCCTCCCTGATTGAGAGCCAGCGTGATTGTTCTCAACACAGCTAATCACATCATTCCCCCGCAGAATAATCTTCAATAGCTCCTATTGCTCCCAGTTTAAAGTTCAAAGTCAATAGCCTGCTTTAGTCCCCAAGGCCCAACCTACTTTCTCCAACCTTCTCTTTCCTCTCAGACATCCTTGGCCCCACTGACCCCCACATTCATAGTTCCCAGCCTCAGCACCTTTGCACATGCAGTTTTCTGTGTGATGTGAGATGAATAAATGTGTGGATGAGCTGTCAGGCCCAAGCAGGGCTGTGAGGCTGTCAGAGTCCATTAGCCTCACCTTCCTGACATCTGAAGGAGACTTCTCTGCCAGGGGCATTTACCTACCGGTCCACCTGGAAAAGGAACCAGTTAGGAAGAGAGCATCAGCCACTCTGGCTCTATGTAGAGTCCTGGGAAATGAGGATCTTATCTGGAGGCCAGGTGTCAGAGAGGTGACATGATAAAACAGCAAAGGGGAGCTAGATCTCCTGTCAAATCTGTGTGCTACGGGCACCCAGCCTTTTAACAACCATCCTATGCTATCTCCCTTGGTTGGGGCAGAATCCACCTCTGTATATGCATGTACTGCATACAGTTGCCAGTGTTGTCCTACAGCAGGCACAGGCTTCCCTCCTCATCGTGCTCACTGCCTACGGAAAATTGCTCTACGCAAGGAAGGTGCCCATCCACCTTGGATTTCTGCATCTTTCACTGGTGCTCCTGCGCCACCTCGTGGTCATGTCTGGGATATATCGGGATTTCTGACGAGAGCTCGGATCTCAAGGGTGGTATTTTCATCTCAGTCTGCATCCCTCTCAGGCCCTCTACATTCCTCACCTGAGCCTGAGCTTCTGAGAAAGGCAGATGTTGATTCTGCCTCACTGTGGAATCTTGGGTCTGTTACTGCGGCTCTTCCGGCTCAGGTTCTTCATCTATAAAAATGAGTCCTTCTACCCGCCAACATTCTAGGATCTTTATCTAAAGTGACCTGTGACCTTATCTCAGTGGGCAGAATGTAAATTCTAGGAGGGCAGGGAAGTTGCTGGCTTGTGCACTTTCTATCCCAAGTATGTGGGGGCAAGTGCTTCATATATAGACAATGTTTTGTTGGTTTGGGGGCTGCATTCATAGAAACACTGTATGTACAGTGAAGGAGGTGACAGTCATTCTGCCCACGTCTGTCCAAGCCCTCTGTTATATTTGGGATCAGGACTTTGAAAGGAACATGAATAAAGTATGACTCACTCACAGGAGGGTGAACAAAATGATGGTGGTGGTGGGGACCACAAAAGCACATTTCATGGGGAACAGTTGCAGGAATCAGAATATTGACTCTGGCATAAAAAAAAATACTCAAGGGGGAATGTGTCTGCCTTCTGAAGAGGGCATCTGGGGAAGAGGGATGGGAGAACTAGGAGTGAGGGCTGCTACTTCAGGAGTACAGAAACCAAAACAAAAACAAGCTTTCAGTCTGAGCTAGATAAAGAACAGACCTGCTTTAGAATCTCAGTCTGTCCCTGACTAGTTTCGTAACCTTGGGCAAATTCCTACATTACCTTAAGACTTGGATTTCTCAGGGCTAATATGGGTATAGTGTGGGGCATTCAGGACTGTTGTGAGGGTGGAGTGATAGAAAGTTTTGTTTTTTTTTTAAATACCCAGTGCAAAGCTGAGTGAGTGTAGCTATGGTTAAAAAAAAAATAGAAAGGTAGCCAGACGGATGTGGCTCAGTGGTTAAGCATCAACCATGAACCAAGTGTTCACCGGTTGATTCCTGGTCAGGACACATCTCTGGGGTGTGCGGGAGGCAGCTGATCGATGTTTCTCTCTCATTGATGTTTCTATCTTTCTGTCCCTCTCTCTCTAAAATCAATAAAAACTTTTTATTTATTGATTTTTTTTTTTTTTTACAGAGAAGAAGGGAGAGGGATAGAGTGTTAGAAACATCGATGAGAGAGAAACATCGATCAGCTGCCTCCTGCACACCCCCTACTGGGGATGTGCCTGCAACCAAGGTACATGCCCTTGACCGGAATTGAACCTGGGACCTTTCAGTCTGCAGGCTGACGCTCTATCCACTGAGCCAAACCAGTTTCAGCTTTTTTTTTTTTTTTTAATAGGAAGGTAGTGAGCACCCTGTCATGGACATGTGAGCAGAGTCTTGAGGATACTAGGTGTTAATGCCCAGGAGTCAAGCAACTGTTGGGGGTGTGGCTCAGGGTGATGGTGTGGGCACTACTGGCTCTTGGGTCACAATGCCTCACTATATATCTTGGACTTGCTATTTATTTGCTGTGGGATCTTGGGCAAATTACTTAACTATTTTGAGCCTCAGTCTCACCATCTGCAAAATGGGGATAATACTAGTTCCCACTTCACTGAGTCATTGGGGGATCAGGAGATAAATAATAAAAATGTGTGAGCTACTGCTCTAATGTTAGTGATCTGATGGGGTAGTCCTGGATGACCTTGAAGGTTCCCTTCCATCTAATACCATCCAGGTTGGGAATCCCTGCTCCTGCCCTTGGGAGCAAAATGCAGGTGGCCCTGGTGAAGCAGGTAGATGCACTGTGGTCCTAAGACTCCCAGATGCAGGAGACTGCTTGCCTCTGGTCCTTGCCCTTGCAGCGTAAACAGGGCACTGTGCCTTCCTTCCCCCACCAGCCAGCCCTTCCTGTGACAGGAAGGTGGCTGGAATGGCACCTGAGGGAGCTGAGGGGGCAGGGCCCAGGGTGGAGTATAGGACAGGCCCAGGAGAAGAGAGGCTGTCTGGCTTTCTCATCTGCTCATGCACTTTGGTCCCCAGATAAACTAAGCTCCATGAGGGATCCAGCTGCCACAGAGGGTAGAGAGATTAGCTGATAGCACAGGGAGGATCAGAGGTTGCCAACCGGTGGACCAGGAGGCACGTCTGACTGGCAGGCTTCTTTTGTGGTTGGCATAGTTGCACAGGGGTTTTGTTTGCTTTTTTTTTTTTTTTAATTTCTTTATTGATTTCAGAGAGGAAGGGAGAAGGAGAGATAGAAACATCAATGATGAGAGAGAATCATTGATTAGTTGCCTCCTGCACGCCCCCTACTGGGGATCGAGCCCGCAACCCAGGCATGTGCCCCCGGCCAGAATCGAACCCGGGACCCTTCAGTCCGCAGGCCGATGCTCTATCCACTGAGCCAAGCCGGCTAGGGCTTGTTTGCTTTTTAATTCATTGTCAACATTTAAAAATGAGGAGATAGCATGGAAAATCCAGATTCTCGCTCTCTTAAAAAACCATTCTGCTTGGCACAGGTCAGTTGGAGAGGAGTAGTGGCTGCCTCCTCTAGATAGGGTATCTGAGCTCCAGTCACCAGAGCCCCACATCTCCCTATGATATCACACCCAGGCTGCTTTATTCACTTATAAATGGCCCTGCAGGCCCCTAAGCTTTTTATTATTATTATTATTGTTTAAGGTATTACAAATGGTAATACATATGTCTCTTTCCCCCCCCTCCACTAACCTTCCCCGGCCCCGTCTCCCCTACCTCCCCCCCCCCCCCAGCACTTGCCCTTGTCCTCCCATCCCCAGTGTCTTGAGTCTGTTTGTTATGCTTATATGCATGCATACAAGTCCTTCGGTTGATCTCTTACCCCCCCAACCCTCCCCTACCTTCCCGCTGTAGTTTGACAGTCTGTTCAATGCTTCTTTGCCTCTGTCTCTTTTTGTCACTAAACTTTTTATCCCAGGGAGAGAGCACTGCTTTGACAATAGATTAGGAGACAATGGGACAAATCCTAGCCCAGTTATGTGACTTGTTAGTGCTCCAAGCTCCATTTCCCAGTCTGTAAAAGGGGAATAAAGACATGGATTCCTCCCGGGGTTAACGTAAAGATTAAATAGGAAAATGTCTGGAACGTAGTAGGTGTTCAACAAAAATTCCTCATGAGTAAACTGGCCTGGTCTCGTCAGTAATCTCTGATTCTAAAGGCTACAATGCCAGGCCCAACCACCCTGGGAGGCGGGCATTGTTACCCACACTGTACAGAAGGGGAAATGGAGGCACAGAGATATTGAGCAAGTAAAGGGAAGAGCTGGGATAGGCGGCCCAGTCTGTCTGAGTCCCATACCTGTGCTTTTCCACTACCTTACCCTGCCCCTCGAGGCTGCAGGCCACCTTAGCCCTGGTCACTCTGCTGGGGTTAATAGTGTGGATTTTGGCCCTACCCGATTTGGCTCAGTGGATAGAGCACTGGCCTTCGGACTGAAGGATCCCAGGTTCGATTCCAGTCAAGGGCACATGCCCGGGTTGCTGGCTCGATCCCCCAAAGGGGGCGTGCAGGAGGCAGCCCATCAATGATTCTCTCCCATCATTGATGTTTCTATTTCTCTCTCCCTCTCCCTTCCTCTCTGAAATCAATAAAAATATTTTTTGAAAAAAAAGTGTGGCTTTTGAGGTATCACTGTATGGCTTGAATTTTGACTCATACTAGCAGTGTGATACTAGGAAAATAATGTCATTTCTTAGGACTTTCAGTTCTTTATCTGGAGGATAATAAAAGGACCAACTTTATGTGGGTTAAATGAGTTATGTTCATAAAACACTTAGGGCAGCACCTGGGCACACAGTAAGAGCTCAGTAAATGCTGCTATTACTATCGTTAGCTGAGCACTGCCTGTGCGTCAGGTACTAAGAGTCCAAAGATCAATGAGTCTCTGCAGGGCTCATAGTCTGATAAGGGAGATCAGAGGTCAAAGTGACATATGCTGGAAGGGAGCCTGCCATAAAGGGGGGTGATGGTTAATTTTATGTGTCAACGCGGCTGCACCACTGTGCTCAGATATTTGGTCAGACGTTATTCTAGATGTTTCTGTGAATGAGATGTACATTTAAGTCGGTGGGCTTTGAGTAGAGCAGATTGCCCGCCAGAAGTGGGTGGACCTCATTCATTCAGAACAAAGGGACTGACCTCCCCTAAACAAGAGGGAATTTCCCCGAGGATGGCCTTTGGACTTTGTCCGCAATGTTGGCTTTTCCTGGTTCTACAGTGACTGCCTTTGGACTCGAAGGGTCATCTTTTGTCTGAATCTCCAGCCTGTTGGCCTCCCCATCAGGTTTTGGACGCACCAAGCCTCCACACCATGAGAGCCAATTCCTTGAAATAAATCTCTTTCTCTAGCTATGCACATCCCAGTGCTTCTGTTTCTCAGAACCCTGACTAATACAGGGGGCTGGGGTTATACCATTACCTCTGCCAGAGCCGGCATCCTTATCTTGTTTGGCAGGGATGGAGGCGGTTATCTAAGGGCTCTGGCCCTGACCCTGAAGGATGGAACAGTTCTTTAATGATTGGGATTCACTTCGTATGAGGATCCCACAGAGAAGGGACAGCACATACAGAGGCTGCCAGACTCAGGGCTCAAAAACGACTTAAGAAAGGTAGCCCGGATGGATGGGAAGTTCTCACCGTGGATTCAGTTGTGCAGCTATAGAATCAGGGGCGAGGGGGCAGGAGCGTGTGGCCAGCTTAAAAGCATTAGGTGTATCCAGAAGATTTAGTGCTTTGAGCTTGACCTCAAGTGCAATATGAGTCAATTCCTCCCTGAGTTATGTTAAGAGAAAAAAGGCTGATGGGCATGAGGCTGCTCAGCCTGAAGGCCCAGCCCTGGCCTCCAGGTTTCGGAAGTGCAGGATCAGGCCCTGACTGGTTTGACTCAGTGGATAGAGCGTCGGCCTGCGGACTGAAAGGTCCCAGGTTTGATTCTGGTCAAGGGCATGTACCTCGGTTGCGGGCACATCCCCAGTAGGGAGTGTGCAGGAAGCAGCTGATCGATGTTTCTCTCTCATCAATGTTTCTAGCTCTCTATCCCTCTCCCTTCCTCTCTGTAAAAAAATCAAAAAAATAAAAATAAAAATAAAATAAAAAAAGAAGTGCAGGATCAGGGCGGGCAGCTGGAAGTTACTGGAAATCAGACTTGGGCGCAGTGGGAAGAATAGTCAGTGCTGGCAGAAGAGAGCCTGGGTGTCTCATGGGCACTGATCTCCCTGTCACTAAGAATGTTCCAAGAGGTACCATCTCCTTTGTGATGTATCCAAGACATTGCTGTAAAGAGAAAGAGCATGCACTTTGGATGGGACAGACCTAGATTCAAACTACAGCCATGGGCTGCTTCACGGCCTTTTAGTCAACAATGGTCCACATAGACAGTGGTCCCATGAGATTATATACACGGCCTAAACCAGTGGTCGGCAAACTGCGGCTCGCGAGCCACATGCGGCTCGAGAGCCGCGGTTTGCCACTCTGTTGACTAATGAGTTTGCCTACCACTGGTCTAGACTGTAGTGGGCTATACCATCTAGGTTTGTGTTTGTACGACATCACCCCATGACACATCACTCAGAATGTATCCCCGTTAAATGGCAAATGAGTCACCCTCTCTGAGCCTCCATTTCTTCTACTGCCGAATGCACCTCAGACCTCAGGGGGCAGGCATGCGGCCTTGGAAATCCCTGGGTGACTGCTCGAAGCAGCCCATGAACATAAACGGTTCGTCACATTGAACTATCCTTTGGCTCTCCCCACTTCCCCACCCAAGGCCCCAAGCCTGTGCCAATCTGCAAGTGCCTCACGCTGCCCAGCCCTGCCACCATCCAACCTGTGGGAGGGCAAGGGAGCAAGAGAGGTGCCCTTTTGGTGTGTTAGGGTGTGTTCAGCAAGTAGCAGAAAAATTCAGTGAATGGCAAACCCTAAGAATGGTTGTTGCTCACTGAACAAGAAATCTGAGACAGGCGGTCCCAGCGCTGCTCCGGCGCCTCACCCTGTGGTTAAGAAACTGGGTTGGCTCTTCCCCCTCTGCCATCCTCCCGACATGCGCAATGTTTCCCTGCAGGATCACAGGACAGCGGCCCTCCACCCCGTCCCCATCTTCCAGGGCTGCTTTCAAGCAGAACTTTTTTTTCCCCTTGTTTGTCTCTCTTTTCCTGTAAGAAGTCTCTTTTCCCAAAGCCCCAGCTGACTTCCCTTACACCGTGCATGACCAACTTGTCCCGGTCTGCCGGGTATTTTTCTGATTAGAGCTGAAATTCCCAGGTCCTGGGAACCCCCTTAGTCCTTAGTCCTTTAACCTGATGGTCTCCCTGCTTACACCCTATTGGCCAGAACTGAGTCACATGTCTAGCCCTTGACTAATCCCTAGTAAAGGGAATAAGAGTAGTCCAACTGTTTTAAACCAATCAGGATTCACCTCCTGGGAGACTGGGCATGTTGCCATTTGAACTGATGGGCGGGGTGGGGCGGGCCAGGGTGGGGGCGTGGTTCTGTGAGCAAGGACACGGGATGACTGCTAGGTGGGCACCCTGCAGAGTCTGCCACACTAGCAAATATCAGAAATTAGCAGAATCCTGCCCTAACCGGTTTGGCTCAGTGGATAGAGCATCAGCCTGGGGACTGAAGGGTCACAGGTTCGATTCCGGTCAAGGGCATGTACCTTGGTTGCGGGCACATCTCCAGTAGGGAGTGTGCAGGAGGCAGCTGATGTTTCTCTCTCATTGATGTTTCTAACTCTCTATCCCTATCCCTTCCTCTCTGTAAAAAATCAATAAAAATATTTAAAAAAAAAAAGAAATTAGCAGAATCATGTCCTAGACAATCCTGTCCTGCTCCTCCCCCATACACATCATCATCATGCTGTGAGTGTGTTTGTGACTAAGTGGGAAAGAATTAGGAGCATGACAAGGATGTTGGGGGAGGGGGAGGGGTAGAGGATGGTCCCGAATATAGCCTTCCTGTGTGGTCTGGGAAAACAAGTTTATTTATTTTTAAGTTTTTAAAAAACAAGTTTATTTTTAATTTGACTTTCATGTGGCCTAGTTAGTGGGCAGTTCTCCAAGCATAGTATCCAAATGGGCAGGTTTCAGGTTGTAATAAGGAAGACCAGAAGCAGCTGCTCATTCTCCGAAGCTGCCCTATCTTTCGTCACTGTGAGACTTGGAAGAGGGGTATCTGCGCAGAAGGACAGAGCGGCTGAGTGCATGCTTCGGGGTCAGTCCCAGACACAGCTTCTTGGGGACACTGGGGTCACCCAGCCTGCTCACTTTTCTCTTGCCTCATCTACACTCAGGATAGAAATGCCCTGAGTCTGACTTAGGACCTACCTGACATCAAATCTCATGATTTGTAAGATTCCAGCCCCAGGATCAGTCACTTTATCTTAAAACTTTAAAGACAAAGACATTGAGAATAAGTCATTTGTAAACCTAGAAAGGGTGTTCCATTCATTCATTTGCTCATTCATTCAAATATTTATTGAGCATCTACTATGTGCCAGGCACTGTGGTGTGTTGGGAAGCAAACAGTGAAGTTGACAAATAAGATCCCCACCTTTAAGAAATTGACACTCTAGAGGTGGCAGACCGACAATAAGCAAGAACTAACACAGATATTTCATCATCAGTAATAAGTATAATAAAAAAATAAAGCCAGAGAAAGGGGATAGGGAATGGATAGGTAGGTTGGGAGTGCAGGGTGCTCTTCTAGATCAAAAGTCTGCAAATTACTGTCTGCAAGCTGCCACCTATCTTAGTAAATAAAATGTCATCGGAACACAGCCAAGCTCATCTGTGTACACGTTGCCTATGGCTGCTTTTACGCTACAATGGCAGAGCTGAGTAGTTACAACAGAGATGATATGACCTGCAAAGCTGAACATATTTACTATCTGGGCCTTAAACAAAAGTTAGCTGTCACAGTGAGATACTATTTCATACCCACTAGAAGGCTCTCATCAAAAAGGTAATAGTGAATACTGCTGAGGATGTGCACAGATTGGAATGGAAATGTAAAATGGTGCCATCGCCTAGGAAAACAGTCTGGCAATTCCTCAAAAGGGTGAACATAGATCACCATAGGACACAGCAATTCCACTCCTCAGTATGGACCCAAGAGGAATGAAAACATATGTTCACACAAGAACTTGTACAAGAAAGTGCATAGCAGCATTGTTCATAATAGCCAAGGAGTGGAAACAACTCAACAGTCCATCAACACATCAACAGGTGAATGAATAAATAAAATGTGGTAGAGCCATACAAGAAAATATTCTCTGTCAATAAAAAGAAATGTAATAGTGATAGACCCTATCAGAAAGAATATATGTGCCCCTATGCTCATAGCAGCACAATGTACAACAGCTAAGATCTGGAAACAGCCTAATTGCCCATCAGTAGATGAATGGATTAAAAAAAGCTGTAGTACATCTACACCATGGAATACTATGCAACTGTAAAAAAGAAGGATCTCTTACCCTTTGAGACAACGTGGAGGGATCTGGAGAGTATCATGCTAAGCGAAATAAGCCAGTCAGAGAAAGACAAATATCACATGATCTCATTTATGTGTGGAATCTAATGAACAAAATAAACTGACAAACAAAATAGATCCAGAGAGATGGAAACATGCAACAGCCTGACGATTCTCAGAGGGAAGGTAAGGGGCAGGAAGAGATTAACCCAAGAACTTATATGCATATATGAATAACCCATGGACCCAGACAATAGTGCAGTGAAGGTCTGAGGAGGAGGTGAAAGTCGGGAGTAGGGGGTCAATGGGGAGGAAGGGATGTCTGTGATACTTTCAACAATAAAGATAAATTTTAAAAATAAATAAAATATACAATAACATACTGATTATTATTGCCATTTTACAGTTGAGGAAAGTGAGGCAAAGAGGAATTAAGAAACTTGTGCAAGGTTACCCAGCTAGAAATTGGTAGTACTTGGATTTGAGCTGAGGTATCAGGTCCTTAGCTCTAATCATCATATTATACTGGCTTTCATTGTTAGGAGGTTCCAGTGAGATAACAAATGCCAGGACTCTGGCACAGGGCCTGGCATGTGGTAGGTGCTCAATAAATGCTGGAGACAAAATTGAACTGACAGGTTTCTATATCCAGGGAGCGGGGGAAAATTACTCAAAGACTTTACTGATCATGATGTCTCATGCTTTTTATTTAATAAGACTCAACATTTTAAGATCTCGAATGAGAATGACATGTATGACATGTAAAAATTCAGGGGGGAAAATCAGAATGGTGTTCCACTCAAACCTTGGTGGGTTCAAAGCCTGTCAATCTACTTCAGTGGGGGTGATTGTGGGTTTTAGCTTCAGAACATTAATAGGGATCAGAGATACTGGAGAAGGAGGAAGGGTACAAGATAGTTGATTTGGTTCCAATCTTTCCACTCCACTGCCCCCAGCTTCTGAATCTCTCTCTGTCACTCCACATTGATATCACCTTAAATGAACAACTGGGAGAGATTCAATCTAAGAAGGAATCAGAGGATGAAAACCCTCCCTTTGAGTTCCATAAAAAACTTTGGTAGACCAGAAAGCCCCACTTCTGAGCCTGGCTCTTCCCACAGAGTCAGTTTCCCACCTGAATTGCATCAATGGGGAACCCTATGGGTCATGTTTCCTCCAACATGGATGAACCCTGAAAATATTATGCTAAGTGACATCTTCAGTCTTTGTCCCCTTTCACTGAGCTTCCCAGCTTTCGGTGGCTTAGAAGTCAAGAAGACAACAGGAATAAAAAAACACACACACAACAATTCTGTTGATTGAACCCAAACCCCAAATATCAGGATTAACCCAAATCTCAGGTAAAATAAAAAAAAGACAATTCCAATTGGGTTATAGGACACAAACGATAGCCAGAGTCACCACCAAATAAGACTAGGAGGCTTTCCGGAAATGGACCACTTTCTGAAATGCTTGCCGAAACTCTTCGTTAAACACAGTATAGATTATTGGATTGATGAGCGAGTTTAAATAGCCCAGCCAGGTGAAAAAGTCAAAAAGGGCTGGGTGGATCCAGCAGGAGTCCCGGCAGATGGGGAGGACAAGAGATGCAACAAAGAAGGGCAGCCAGCAGATGATAAAGGCCCCCAGGATGATCCCCAGGGTTTTGGTAGCCTTCCTTTCTCGAGCAGCGGAAATCCTCTTGCGCTCCAGAACACTATCAGCAAGCTTGATTTTCACCTGCTTGAAAAAGAGAGCAGAGCCAGCCAAATGAGAGTGCGCTTCGTGAAGGCTGGGGTTGAGGGAGCAGAGGGAGGACCCCGCAGAGCCTGTGATGAGCTGGGCTGTGGTGAAGCGCTTCCCGTAGAGGGATGGTGTGTTCAGGATGTGGTTCCGGGCAGCCAGGTAGATCCGGCCGTAGAGGATGATGAGCAACACAGACGGGATGTAGAAGGCCCCACATGTGGAGTAGATGGTGTAGGAAATCTGAGAAGTGTTTACTTTGCAGTCCAACATCTCCTCCTGAGCTTTGGCCTGCCGCCAGAAGAGTGGTGGGATGGAGATGCAGATGGAGATGACCCAGACGATGGCGATCATGGCCGCTGCATGGCCTGCTGTCCGGCGTTTACTGTACTCCAGGGCGTCGGTGATGGCCCAGTACCTGTCCAGAGCAATGACACAGAGATGCAGGATGGAGGCCGTGCAGCACGTGATATCAGAAGACAGCCAGATGTCGCACAAGATTTGGCCGAAGCTCCAGGTGTGGGTGATGGTATATGCGATGCTGATGGGCATGACCAAGATGGAAATGAGGAGGTCAGTTGTGGCCAGCGAGCCAATGAGATAGTTGGCTGGGGTGTGGAGCTTCCTGGTGAGGAAGATGGTGGTGAGCACGAAGGCGTTGGAAAGGACCGTGGCCAGCGTGATGACGGCAAGAACCACAGCAAGAGAAATCTGGAGGGCCTGCAGGATCCCTGGGTCCCAGGCTTCTGGAGTATCTGTAGCATTCAGAGATCTGTTGGAGGCCTCCTGCAGAAGGCCTTCCACTGACTGGTTTGCCGGGTACATTCTAGGTGGCTCTCTCTTCCCATAGACTTCGACACACACAGCTGCTTCTTTCACAGTTGCCTTGCCCGCGGAACAAAGTCATCCTGTTTCGCGCTGGTGGGGCCATGCATCAGAACAGACCACAGTGAAGAAACCTCAAGGCTGGACTATTTCAAGAACATGGAGGTGACCACCAGGTGGTAGTTAAAGGTCTTTCCTAAGCCAGATGAATGCCAGGAGGTCTCGCTGTTCTGGAACTCTGCCCCACAAATGGTTAGGCCCACCGGACACATGTTGGATTTGTTAGACATTCGTCAGGATATCACACCAGTGTGGGCAGTGCCCTGAGATTCTTGCCTTTGGCGTTGTGGCTCCTTCCGAGGCTTGTGAGATAAACATGTTTGATGAGGAGTTCAGAATCCCTCCCCATCCTATTCTGAGACCATAGGGGATTTCAGGTTGCCTCTGGGGAGCTTTGAAAACTAGAGACACAAAGAAATAGCAGCTGATTCAGAGGAAGTCCAGTCGGCAGCTCCCAGTTTTCCCAGGTCTGTCTCGACACATCATGAGGTACTTAACGTTGGTTCCTGTCCCAATGATGGTTGTGAGCCTGAACAGACAAAACATTCCAGTTACCAAGACTCGAAGAATGCATGAGCTGGGAGAAGGCAAAACAAACGGATCCCTGTGAGTTCATGGAGAAGGGCACATGTTCTGAGTTCTGGGGTTTTAAAAAGAAGAAAAGTAGAGAGAAGGACAAGTTAGACACTTGAGAGTAACTATAGGAGTAAAAGGACACTGCTTAGCGCGGCCCTGGTGCAGCAAAACTGGTATTCTCCAAAATGTCCGGCGCAAACGGTGGAGGGCCATGTGCCCCACCCCCACAATTCCCAGAGCGGGCAAAGTCTCATCGCTGTTGGAAGCTTCACAGGCTTGTTACAAGTACGCGTAAGCAGCTCTGTAAATCGTGAATCAGAAATCCTTCTATTTATTCAGTGGAAACCAAACAAAACAACTCTGTGCACAGAAAAGCAGGGAAAAGAAAAGAGGGGGGGGGGGGAAGCCAGGAAAGATACCAAATTGTTAGGATGTATTTCTCTAGAAATTGGTGGGGGAAGTGACTTTTCTTCTATTCTACGAGAAATTTCCAAATTTCCTGGAGTGAGCATGCTTGACTCTTAAGCCCCTTCCTCCAAAAGGCAAAAACAAAACACCATTTTGTTAGCAAAGACATGAAAACCCTGGACATTTTTCACAGTGAAAGTTCAAATTCAGAAAAATACATTCGGCTTTCCAATGGAAACTGGAAATTTAGTCACAAGAAAATCCTGAAGACTCCTTTTCTTTTCCCCTCTGGCCTTGAATCTGGGTTTCAGTATCCGGGACACGGGCAAGCCCGGGAGCTCTGAGGGCATGGGGACCTTGGAACTGAGGATCAGAGGGAGGCAAACCAGTGGGCAGCCAGTGCAGGCCCTTCCCTGGCAGCTGAAGTCCGTGGGGCCTGGCAGACAGCCCCTAGGTCTGTGGGGATGGTAAGAGGAATTCCCAGATCCTTTAGCCCCATCCACACCCCCACTCCGTCTCTCCCTGCCTTGCATGGATTGCTACAACTCCACCAGGAATCCCTGTAATTAATTTCATTTCTTCCCGATCAGCTTAGCCCACAGGCTCTGCCCTGGGAGCATTCATAGCCCAGAGAAGACATGTTGGACCCGACCCTGGAATGGAGCTGGCAAGGCGGAATAAGTGTATATACATTAAAAAAAAAGTGATGATTATAATTATGTATGAATTTGTCTTGTAGTTTGTGTGGTTTTCAACGTAATATATTTTGAACAATAGTCTATTAATCACCCCAACAACCATCTTTCTTTCTTTCTTTTTTTTTTAAAATATATTTTATTGATTTTTCACAGAGAGGAAGGGATAGGGATAGAGAGTTAGAAACATCAATGAGAGAGAAACATCGATCAGCTGCCTCCTGCACACTCCCTACTGGGGATGTGCCTGCAACCAAGGTACATGCCCTTGACCGGGATCGAACCTGGGACCCTTGAGTCCGCAGGCCGACGCTCTATCCACTGAGCCAAACTGGTTAGGGCACAACCATCTTTCTTAAAGGTTGCATATGGTTCCACGGGCTGGCTACATCGAGGACAAGGGTTTCCATAGTCCAAGTGGAAAGGGATGGCCTATATCCCTGGTGGCTGGAAAGGCAAGAGCAAAGGCCCAGAGGTCAGAAAGTGCACAGCATAGCCAGAGGATGGCCAGGGAGCAGCTGGCTGGAGTTGGGAGACCAGAGGCAGGGAGGAGCTAAGGCCCTGGAGGAGGCTGAGGCCAGGGGTGGGAGGCAGCCAGGCCCAGGGGAGAGTGTGGCTTGGACCACTGGGGCAATCCGGGCTCTAATCCCTGTTCTATGACAGCCCTCCTGTATGACCTCGGGCAAGTCCCGTACCCTTTCTTTTTTTTAAAAAAAAAAAATATTTTTATTGATTTCAGAGAGGAAGGGAGAGAGAGATAGAAACATCAATGAGGAGAGAGAATCATCAGTTGGCTGCCTCCTGCACGCCCCCCACTGGGGATAGAGCCCGCAACCTGGGCATGAGTCTGCAGGCCGAGACTCCATCCACTGAGCCAAACCAGCTAGGGTCCGTACCCTTTCCGAGTCTCAGATTTCTTCTCCCAAACAGTGGCCACCCTGCCTGCCTCCCAGGGCTGCTGTGGAGTTTCCAAGGCTCCTGGCAAGGCCAGCCTTTGACACCCAGGATATGCTGAGAGGCGTCAAGAATCATTATCATGCCCGGCTGGCATGGCTCAGTGGTTGAGCATCGATTCCCATTCAGGACACATGTCTGGGTTACAGGCTAGGTCCCCAGTAGGGGGCATGCAGGAGCAGCTGATCAATGATTCTCTCTCATCATTGATATTTCTCTCTTTCTCTCCCTCTCCCTTCCTCTCTGAAATCAATAAAAATACACATAAAAAAAAAAAAAAGAATCATTATCATCCTACCCCCCTTCCCCTCTGGCCTTGAGCTCTGCTCAGCTTTATAGGAAAGGTTCAGTCTATGTCTATTGATGGATTTTTAAACTCTAAGCCAAACCTGTAATGTGGTAGTTTCCCTCCCACTCCCCAAAATTGTGGGTGTTTCATCTTTTAAAAATATCTGCTGAACCCTGGCCAGGTAGCTCAGTTGGTTGGAGCTTTGTCACGATTTGCCAAGGTTGTGGGTTCAATCCCCAGTCAGGGCACATACAAGAATCAACCAAAGAATACAAAGCAAAGTGGAACAACAAATCGATGTGTCTCCCCCCCCACCCTCTCTCTCTAAAATCAATCAATTAAAAAAATATACCTGCCTAGAGGAGGGAAAACAGTCTCAATTTAAGAAAACCAATCTTGAGTTTCAGCTCAAATAAACTCTTACAAAAATTCTTTTAAAAAAATAAGAAAATAAACACAAAAAACAATCTTAAGCCACCCGCTCCAAAATATTCCCAACGTTTGAAGAATAGTATTAGAATCTCTTTCATGGGGCTTTTGGTATGTTCCAGACACTGAGTTGGCCCTGGAGCTGAGTCACCTGATCTGTGATGTGGGAGCATGGCCCCCTACTGACAAAGAGCCAACCAATGCTCAGAGAGGTGATGTCACCTGCCCAAGGTCACCCACGTGGGAGTGGAAATTTCCATTCTTCTCCACACTGCCTCAATTCAGGAAGAAAGGCCTAAGGCACTTGTGCTTCAGGAGTGAAGTTGGTTTGGGATCTCAGGAAATAGGTGAAAATATGATACCTCCTGCCCCACCCCAAAAGCTTCTGTAAAGATTCCTCCCACTTTGGTTCACATGGAAAATGTGAAGTTGGGTTGGACTGTTTGGAATTTTCTTCCTTCCAGACAGTCTGGGCGAGAGGCGCCGTCATTTCTCACGGAAGGCTGGTGTGCTTGCCCCACAAACCCATGCCTCTCCTTGGGTTCCAGGCATTCTAATGACCTCATTCCAGCAAAAGGCGTGGACTCCGAAAGTCCTGAGAGGCTGATGGGTGACATCCTGGGAAGAAGGACAGGATGGATGGGCTCGGTCAGAAATGCTGGCTGCAGCTCTGCAAGAAGCCTCACCCCTCGCCCGGCCCTCCTGCTTGCTGTCCGTCCCCATCCTGAACACAGTTGGGGGAACTTCCCATAATCCAGCTACCATTGGAGATACAGACTGTAGCGCTATAGTCAACTACCTCTCTCCCATCACACTTCAAATAATAAAATTAAAAATGCAAATTAAAACAACAATGAGCCCTAACTAGTTTGGCTCAGTGGCTAGAGTGTCGGCCTGCGGACTCAAGGGTCCCAGATTTGATTCTGGTCAAGAGCATGTACCTTGATTGCAGGCACATACCCACTAGGGGGTGTGCAGGAGGCAGCTGATCGATGTTTCTCTCTCATTGATGTTTCTAACTCTCTATCCCTCTCCCTTCCTCTCTGTAAAAAAGCAATAAAATATATTTTAAAAAATAATAAAAAAATAAAACAACAGTGAGACCATTCTCACCCAACAGATAGGTAAACATTTCCAATTTGATCATGTCATGTCATTCAGTGAGGATGTAGAGCAACAGGAATTGTCAGCTACCACCAGGAGAGTATAAACTGGAGGAACCTTGTTAGCAAACAATTTGGCATTATCTCATAAAGCAAACTATGTGGTGACTACCTCATGGCCCAGTAATTTCACTCCTAGGTATGCATGACAGACACTCTTGGAGGTGTTCCCCAGCTGACAGCAGCCAGAATGGCCACGGTAGCACTGGCTGTAATAGACAACAAGAAGCCACCCCAACATCCATCAACAGCGTGATGGAATGGGGCATATTCCTAGGATGAGGTGCTGCAGAGAAGCACAACTGGTGGACCAAAGCAGCACCCATTCTCACAAACATAACACCGAGTGTCAAAGTAAAAAACATGCAAGAAGAAACAAACGGCTTAGAGGTATAAATATGTGGCAACACAGAAGGAAAAGCAAGCAAACATCTATCTATATAAAGAGGAAATGTGCAAATTAGGCCGGGACTCTGTAACGGGTCACGACCAGACAGGAGGAGGTTGCATGTGCAGGTGAGGCCCGGAGCGGAGATGGAGACAGAGCCAGGGGGGCCGGCCCCTCGGAGCCGGAGCGGACACGGACAGGGGGGCTGGCCTGCAGCCTCCGCGGCCAAGCACAGGCCCGGAGAGGAGACGGCGGCCCGCCTCCTGCAGAAGCAGCGCAAGTCCCTCCTGGCTCCTGCGGAAACAGTGCGGGTCCCTCCCAGCTCCCATGGGTGCCGGCGGCTGGCTTCCACCTCCCACGGAAGCCGTGCGGCTCCCGTGGAAGCAGTGTGGCTTCCGGTGGCGTGCTGCGGTTCCCGCCAGCTCCCGCGGAAGGGGCAGGTGGCCTACTGCGCGCAATATCGCGTGATGGGCTACTAGTTAAATATAAAATTATACCTGGAGAGGAAAGAATGTAGGAATATAATTGTGGAGGGGTTTCAAAGATATCAATGATGTCCTATTTTTGTTGTTGTTGTTTAATATATTTTTATTGATTTCAGAGAGGAAGGGAAAGAGAGAAATAGAATCATCAATGATGAGAGAGAATCATCGATTGTCTGCCTCCTGCACGCCTCCTTCTGGGGATTGAGCCAGCAACCCAGACATGTGCCCGTGACAGGAATCAGACCTGATTCATAGGTCGATGCTCAGCCACTGAGCCACGCCAACTAGGCAATGATGTTTTATTTTTTAAGGTGATGGAGGGTACATGGGTGTTTATGTTTCTTCTTTAATCTGTATGTGTGTTATATGTATAATACTTTTGGAGGGAATGATATATTCACTGTTTTTCTTCAACAATTTTGTACATTATATATATACTAGAGGCCAGATGCACGAAATTCGTGCAAGAGTAAGCCTTCGCAGCCCCAGCTGCCTCAGCCCTCGCAACCCTGGCTTCATCTGGAAGGTTGTCCGGATGGTCATTCTGCTGTTTGGCCATTCGGTCGATTTGCATATTATGCTTTTATTTATATATACATATATATATATATAGAACCACACTACTAGCAATAACATTGATATATTTTGACACTTTAATACCTATTGATAAATATATTTGAGTCCAAAGACGTGGGTTCTGGTCCCAGCTCTGCCACTGACCAGCAGGTAATCAAGGGCAAGTCACAATTTCTCTTTGACCATCAGTTCTTCCGAGGTAAAATGGGAACATAAGCATGGCTATGTTGCCCCAAAGGGGTGCTGAATAGTCCAATAAGATCATGAATATGATATGCTGTAGAGTCCTGAACAAATGTTACCATGGTAACAAAGATGGAGGGCAGTAGTGAGAAGCACATGTTTTATGTCAGGCAGGCTCAGGCCCCAATCTCTGCTCCACTTTCTCTCTGTGGCCACTGGGCAAGTCACTTGAGCTCCCGGGCCTGCATAGCCCGGGCATGGAGGTGCGAATCCAGACCTCACAGGAGTTGGGGAAGAACTGGGAAGATCATGGATCCAGATGCCCAGCAGAGTAAATGATGACTTCTCCGGTTTCTCTTTGATGTGTCCAACCATATTCAGGTCTCCAACAAGGTCTCTTCCCTTACCAGAAACAAGGCGACACTGTCCATTTCAGTGACGATGTCTGCTTTTGTTAGAACTACCTGTCCGCCAGGCCAGGGAGCTTCTCCCCTGCCCACCACACTCCGGAAGCCGTCAGCACAGCTGGACTTGCCTCAGCTTCTCCCCAGCCCAGCAGCGTCTCCCCTGGCGTCCAGATCACAGGACTCCAGCACACCATGCATCCCCCAGCTCCAGCATCTCTGCAGAGGGATGAAGGCGGGGAAAGCAGGCACATAGACCTGAGTTCCAATCCCAAATGGTTCCACAGGCCACCACTGACCACAGCTGATGGGACCAGGATGGATATGGGACCCGATATGAACCAGGCAGATTCTCTCGGGAATGCAGAATGGAAACGCTGGGCAGACAGATGATGGAAAGCTAAGGATCCTGAGGCTGGAGTTGGGCCACAGCCATGACCAAATCCAGGGCAAGTTTTGGGGGAGCAGAAAAGCCATAAGTAAACAAAGACAACAGATCTGCAGAAAGAGGCAGGAGAACGAAGCAGAGAAAGGAGCGGGGGTGGAGAGGGACCACCTGCCCCAGGAGAGGAGGAGGAAGGAGCCTTCCAGCCCCAGAGATGATCCTTCCAACCCTCAGAGGCCCATCAGTGACCTCCGTGACCAGGAAACCTCAGTGGTACCAACGCCTACTCTTCCTAGTTGAGCCAGTTCAAACGGACACAACAGGCCCTAAGAAACAGTCACAAGACAGGATTCTCAGTTCCTTCCCACCAAGCAGGCCCTACTGTGGACGGAGGCGATTCATTCCACCTCCTGGCTATTCTTCCTGGTCTGTAAATTGAGGTTAACAGCATCTTCCTCCCAGAACTGCTGTGTGGATTCAGTGAAGAAGGGAAAACATGCCTCACCGGGCAGCCACACAGCACACGTTCCTTTTATCACTCTTACCCAAGGCGTCCCACCCAGGGACATCATCGCCTTCCCTTTCCAAAGGACCTTGATTTTAACTGAGTCATAAAACTTTGCCAGAAACAAAGAGGATGGATGGGTTTAATGTATGCTCAGAAGCCAGCCTCATCCTTTCGGAGGAAAAAAACCAAGGTTCTGTGATAAAGATTTGTCGCAGTAGAATAATCCCCACAGACGAATTTTGCATCTGTCTGTTCTTTCTCTGGAAGCTGTGCGGCACGGATGAGCAAGCCCTGCACAGGGAAACGAGCCTCCATGAATCTGCAGAGTTCTCCCGCTTGGGCAAAGTGCATCCACAGCTGTTATTTCATCTTTCTATCTCCTGGAACCTCCCACAGCCTCGTTTTCTCCCCGGTAAAATCAGGGCATCAAATCTATCTGCGGGATGTGTCAAGAGGGTGAAATAAAAAATAATAGATGTGAGAAAAGTTTTAACATGGGTGTGTGTGTCTATCCATATCTATCCATCTGTAGATCTATATTCGAGTGCAAGTTTTTTTTTTTTTTTAAATATATTTTATTGATATTTTACAGAGAGAGGAAGGGAGAGGGATAGAGAGCTAGAAACATCGATGAGAGAGAAACATCGATCAGCTGCCTCCTGCACACCTCCCACTGGGGATGTGCCCGCAACCAAGGTACATGCCCCTGACCGGAATCGAACCCGGGACCCTCCAGTCCGCAGGCCGACGCTCTATCCACTGAGCCAAACCGGTTTCGGCTTGAGTGCAAGTTTTGATCTCTAATCATTATCCTTTTTTTAATTAAAGATTTTAAAATTGGTTTTAGAGAGGGAGGGAGGGAGAGGGAGAGAGAAGCATTGAAGCAAGAGCAAAGGACCGAAACCCAGGCATGTGCCCTGACTGGTAATCGACCCGGTGACCTTTCAGTGCACAGGACGACGCCCAACCAACTGAGCCACACCCGCCAGGACTCTAATCAGCATCTCGAGCAAGTTCATCTTTCACCTTAGTTTCTCTAATTATAAAATCTGGAAAATGTAGAAAATTAAAAAGTAGCCCAACCTCTGAACCAAAACTTCCACTCTCAGCTCTAAAACAAACAAAAACATGTATGTCCACCAAAAGACTTGTGCAAGAATTGCTGGCAACAGCATTATTTAACAACCCCAACCTGAAAACCACCCAGACAGACATCAACAGGAGAATGGATAAATCCGCTGTGGCTTGTTCATATAGAATGCCTCACTATACGTCACTGTGTATCACTGAGGGTGGACCCAGCTCCCTGCTACACACAGCCACAGAAAGGAAATCGCACAGACATAAAGTTGAGCAGAAGCAGCTCAACATTATGGCACCAGATGTGATTCAAACTTCATAAAGTTCAAGAAGAGGCAACACTGACCTATGCTGATAGAAGTCATGCTTTCGTCACGCCCTGGCCGGAGGGAGTGCAGGGACTGGGAAGAAGCATGAGGGGGCTTGTGGGTACAAATCATGCTCTGTTTCTTGAGCTGGGTGTGTTCTCTTTGTGAAAATGCATCAGGCTGCACACTTGTATTTTGGGTACTTTCGTTTTTGTAAAAAGTTTACCTAAAGAAGTAATGGTTAAGTGCCTCACAACTTTAGGCATCCATTTTGCTGGTCAAAAGGAGACCCTGCGCTTGTCACCTAACATTTTTTTTTTTAAATATATTTTATTGATTTCTTTTACAGAGAGGAAGGAAGAGGGATAGGTAGTCAGAAACATAGATGAGAGAGAAACATCGATCAGCTGCCTCTTGCACACCTCCTACTGGGGATGTGCCCGCAACCAAGTTACATGCCCTTGACCGGAATCGAACCTGGGACCTTTCAGTCCGCAGGCCGACGCTCTATCCACTGAGCCAAACCGGTTTTGGCTCACCTAACATTTTTAAGCTTAAGTTTCCTCAGGTGGAGAAGGGGACAGTACCAGTACCAACCTCTAACTGCTATTACGTTTGCGTGAGCTTAAGAGAAAACACCGGCCATGCAGTAATTGCTCCATTAATTCCCGTTAGTTATGATGAACAGCCCCTCCCGGGCAACATGATTTAGAAGGAACTTTTCAAATGATGTCATCCAATCAGCTGAGAGTGCTGCTGCCCAGAGAGGAGGGTGACTTGCACAAGACCACAGAGCAAAGCCTGGCATCCCCTTCAGCTCAGCTCCGTGCTTCTACCGCCCGTGCTGCCTTCTGGGTTCAGCATGGACCAGCCACGGCCAAGAGAATGAGGCCTCTGAGGAAGTGGGCAAAGGGGTTTTAAACTCTCACCACCTGCCCACTTACCACTCCTTGAGGCAGAATTAGTTCCCATTTTATAGATGAAAAAACTGAGGCCCAGCGAGGTGAAATGACTAGCCCAAGGCCACCAAGGTGGCATGACTGGGATGAGAGCCGGCGCTAAGGAATCCCGGGACAGCCACTCCTGCCCATCTGTGGCCAGTGAAGACTCGCAATGCGGCATCTGGGATGTGCTGTAAGTGTAAAAACCACTGGGTTTCAAAGGCTTGGTTCCAAAAAGAATGAAAAATACCTCATTAATCATATTTATATGTTACATGTTAATGATTGGGATATGTTGAGTAAATAAAATATATCATTGAAATTAATTTCACTTTTTTTAACTTGGCTATCTCTAAATTTTCTAAATCTAAAATTATATTTGTGACTTCCGTTCTCCTTCTCTTGGGTATCACTGCTCTAGAACCAGTGGTTCTCAACAGGGTGATATCGCCCTCTAGGGGTCATTGTGAGACTGTCCTCAGAGAAATCAACGCAATCCTGGTAAAGGGCTGGAAGAGCAGTAACTGTAAAGTAATGGCCAACATTATTAAGAGCTTACTATGAACCAGACACTGTTTCAAGTGCTCCTCCTCTATCAACTCATTAAGTCTGACCACGACCCTCGGAAGTCAGTCCCATTATTATTCTTCCCATCTCCCAGGGGGAGGGGACTGAGGCCCAGAGAAATGGCTTGCCTAAATCCCAAGCTAGGACTGGAACCTGGGCTTACTCGACTCCATGCTCCGCCACTCATAAAGGTGCTGAGTAAAGTCAGTTCCACTCCCTTCCTCATTCCACACATATTTACCCCACACAGGCCTGGACACATTCAAAAAATCTTTGCGGGGTACCTGTTGTATGCCAGGCTTGATCACGTCCTTTGAAAGGGCCTCTTTTTGCTGATGGGAGGGTACACAGACGTCTTCATTCAGCACTCAGCACAGCCCAGACAGAAGGCGAGAATGTGGTTCCTGAGTGATCCTCACCCTGAATAGGCCCAAGCATTACCTGGAGACCTTATGGGAAATGCAGGTTCTGATTCTGTGGGCCTGGAGCAGGACCTGAGATTCTGTATTTCTTTTTTTTTTTATATTTTATTGATTTTTTATAGAGAGGAAGAGAGAGGGATAGAAAGTTAGAAACATCGATGAGAGAGACATCGATGAGAGAGACATCGATCAGCTGCCTCCTGCACGCCCCCCACTGGGGATGTGCCCGCAACCCAGGTACATGCCCTTGACCGGAATCGAACCTGGGACCCTTCAGTCCGCAGGCCGACGCTCTATCCACTGAGCCAAACCGGTCAGGGCTGAGATTCTGTATTTCTAACAAGCACCCATGGGCCACAGGGAGTTAGTTGTACAAGGGATAATAGTAGTGTCAACCCTAGGGTTCAAGCGGGATGTCAGAGTGTCAGAGCAGGAAGGACTCTTCATCTAATCCAATTCCTTCATGGACAGGAGAGAGAAACAGAGAGGGTAAGACACTTGCCCAAGGTCACACAGTGAGTTACAGGCAGAGCTCAAGTCTTCAGATTCCCATCAGCACTCCTACTGCCTCCAGTTTGCAGCATGAACTTGAGATGAACGACAGAAGTATCCAGAGGCTCCCACATCTGTTTCACACAATGTGCTTTTTGGCATTTTCAAGGCCCCCTCCCCCCGCCCCCAACACACACATCTCCCATTTGAGTTTCCACACTAAGGGAGTAATTCTGTGAGCAGATTCTCAGGGCAGACCACACTCTGCAAGAACCCTTAAGGGCTGTATCCCCTGGCCCTGGAGCTCCTGCCCCTCCCACCAGATGCTGCTCTTCGAGTTCCCAGAGAGCACTTTAGCTGGTGAGTTAAACCATTTCCAGGACAGAGGAGAGGCTGTTTTCTCCAGACTGAATAAACAAGGTACTAACCATAGGAATTCATTTCCTAGAAATTAAACACCGAATTTGTTAGTGTTTATAGGATCCCATCCCGCTACTCACCATCTGCTTTCCCTGCTGGGAGGCACAACACAGCCACGAATAGGCGCCCAAGTTTAGGAGTCAGGTAGCCTGCATTTGCTCCCCAGCTCTGCCATTCACTAATTCTCTGACTTTGGGCAAGTTTCTCAACCATTGCAATAGCTTTTTCCTCATCCACTCAGCATCTATGTACTTAAAGCCACATGTTGGCATGAGCAACACAGATGTGGGCCCTGCTTCTAGGAAAACTTGCAGTGGCCCTGGGGAACCTCGCCTGGAACCTGGGACCACGTCTGTGTTGTGAATCGTTATGTAAATATCTGTGTTTTCCGATGGTCTTAGGCTCTACGGCAGCGGTTCTCAACCTGTGGGTCGCGGTTGAGAACCGCTAGCAGGGTCACCTAAGACCATCGGAAAACACAGATATTTACACTACGATTCATAACAGTAGCAAAATTACAGTTATGAAGTAGCAACGAAAATAATTTTATGGTTGGGGGTCACCACAACGTGAGGAACTGTACTAAGGGTCGCGGCATTAGGAAGGTTGAGAACCACTGCTCTGGAGGTTCCTCTGGATCCTAGGAATGATAGTGGTCACTCCCTCCGCCCCACTCCACTGGTCTCCTTATCACGCATTAACACTGGACTCCCCTCAACGGGGCTCACTTGCTGACTGCCTGTCTTCCTGTTGGACCTGATTTCCAGAGGGGTGGGGGACACGTGTGCTGTGTCATGAAGCCCAGTACCCTCCGTGTAGGGTATTAACCGCCCTCAGCCGTCTGGCAGCAGGCAATAAAATGCAGACCTTCAGCCCTGCTGAAAATGCCCAGCAGGTATCCGTCCTCCTCACCCACCTGCCCAATTCCAACTTCAACCTCAGGATCGAATTCAACCGTCTCCTCTTGGCTGAAATGTGTGTACCCTTTCCACCCAAATGGGGCCCACTCTCCTCTGTCCAACAAGTGCCTTACGTTTATGACTGACATGCGTGTCTCTCATCATCCTGCAGTCCAATGCCATGGGGCTCTCTCCCTCAAGATGGTCCACTCCGGGAGCAGAGACTGGTTTGCTCACAGCTGTAGGTTTTGGGCTTAATGCTTACAGTGGTTCAGGAGGGATTTACTCAAAGGATGAATGAAAGAACACTGACGGTTTTACCTTCAACACCCTGTACCTCTGGCCCCAAATGTCCTTCGGTCATTCCTCCTGGATGTACCACAGGGGCCCCCACCTCAACTGAGCCACCATCTTCCTCATCCATATCAGTCCTTCCTGTCTCCTCCTTGGTAGGCTTATTCACCCATCCCCAACATCTAGAATCTTCCCTCCCTCTCTCTCTTACTCAGCATGTAACCAATTACTTTTCTTTTACAAATGAGGAAGCTGAGGCCCAGAACGGTAATGCAATCAGCTCAAGGTCACACAGCAAGTAAGTGGCCAAATCCAGGACCTTGCTCTCTGGACTCCCTCCCTAGCATGACCTCTCATTCCTCTGTAGGTTCTGTCTCCTTTCCCCTGACTTCTCTACACACATTTGGGGCATCTGTGTCTTGGTTCAGGCTGACAGACTGCCCTCTGCCTGGGAGAGCAATCCGTCCCACTCTCTTTCATACACATCTATTGAAATCTACTCTCCGTTCTCTGAGGGCCTCTCAAAAGCCACTTCCTCTAGGAAGCCTTCCCTGTCAGCCAGATGCAAAATGTGCCTCCTGTAAACCCTCCCCTGACGCCAGGTTGGTTTGTGCCTGTGGTGGAAGCTCCTGGAGGAGCTACCCCCCCCCCCCACTCCAGTGCCAGGAGCACTGCAGGCTGCAATCGATACAGAGCAACTCCCCCCCCAAAAAAAACACAAGATTAAAAAAAAAGATATAGAGCGACTCCTCTTCCAGGGCTCAAGTGAGCCCTGGAGAAATAACTGCATTCTCTCTCTCCTGTCTGAAACTCTCCATTGGCTCCCATATCTAAATAAAATTTAAAAAATCGCACCATGGTCCACAAGGTCCTGTGTTAACTGGGCCCCCACGCCCCAACCAGCCACCTCTCTGGCCTCATTTCCTACCATCTGCTCCCCTTAAATATCACCTCTTAGGCAAAGCGCTGACCAGCCAACATAAAGTAGTTCTCATCCTCTGTTAGCTCGCCCCTGCTTCGGGTTCATTTTAGCACTTCACCCAATCTGCCACCCGCCTGAGAGTTCTGGGCTGGACACATTCATCTATGAGGTCATGTGCAGAGAGGTAGTCACTCAAGCCAATGGGGTGGATGAGACCACCCAGGGAGAGTGTCTGCTAGGAGAGGAGAGAAGGACCTGGGAGAGCCGAGGAGCTAATGGCTAGAGAAAGGAGGATGAACCTGCAAAAACAGAGACGCAGTAGGCAAAACAGACAGTATTGAGTTGCAGGAGCCAGAAGAGTGTTCCCAGAGGGAAGGAGTGGTCAGCGGCGTCGGGGCGGCTGCTGAGAAAGTTAACGACTGAACACTGTCTGCTGAGTTCAGCTCCCTGGAGGACAGACGTGACCTGGGCAGACCCCCGCCCCTCTGTGGGCCTCGGACAGGAGCCATCTGTGCAATGAGAGGAACTTCCTAGATCCTGGGAACTCTCAGCTCTGAGATTCTGTATTTCAGCACAGATTCACATCCCAGTCGCCAAAAAGACCAATCATCCACCTGCAGCCTAGGAGAGAAGGAATGACCTAACTGGCACACTCTGAGGAAGCACCCCTGTGTTTCTGGGCCTGCACTGGGCACTGTGGGGAGGAGAGGAGGCCCTAGGTCCTACCAGTCAGGTCCAGCTGGTCAGCTCCCTCCCTCCTATGCGACCCTCTCGGTCCTGGCTTCCCTGGATGCCTCAAGGACAGAGACCACCCCTTTCTCCCCACCAGCTGGACAGGATCAAAGGCTGGAGGAGGCCCACCTGCTCAAGCGGCCTTGCTTGCTGCTGTGGGTAAAGGGCCCTCGATGTCGTTGGAAGGAAGGCTGAGACCCTGGCCAGTGGCTATGCAGTCCAGGGGAGAGAACAGACCCACATTGGGGGCCGAGTCCAAGGAAGAGGTTGCGAGGTTGTGCTGAACAATGACCTCATCTGATTTGCACAGCAAGCTTGTGAGGCGGACATTCTTATCCCCACTTCACATGGAAGGAAACCGAGGCTCAGAGAGGTTAAGGGCTTTCCCAAGGTCACACAGCTAGTAAATAGCCAAGCCTGGGTTGTAATGCAGCCAGTCTGATAGAGAGCCCCTACTCTTTTTTAAAAAATATATATTTTTATTGATTTCAGAGAGGAAGAACGAGACAGAAACATCAATGATGAGAGAGAATCATTGATTGGCTGCCTCCTGCAAGCCCCCCACTGGGGATTGAGCCAGCAACCAGGGCATGTGCCCTTGTCCGGAATCGAACCCAGGACCCTTCAGTCCGCAGGCGATGCTCTATCCATTGAGCCAAACCAGCTAGGGAGAGGGTCCCTACTCTTAATCCTTGCACCTCCCCAGAGCTGGGGGGCTTTAGTCTTATATTCTGTCACAAGCAGTGTGACCTTGGGAAAGATTTATTCCCACTCTCCACATCTGCAATAAAGCAGATTTCTTAGTGCCCTTCCAGTTCTGACATTATGTGATTAGCTAGGATCTTTACAGAACTTTACAGTTTATAAAAAGGCATCCATTCGGCAGCTCATACAATCCCCCGAATCTCGCAGGGTGGGAGAAGTATACCCTGCATTTGATAGATGTGCAAACTGAGGTTCGAAGAGATGCAATGACCTGCCCAAGGTCACAAAACCAGTCCGGGCCCACCGGGCTTCTGGTCTGGAGCCCAGGTTCCATCCTGGAAGCTCCTTCAACGCCCCTCCAGAAAAGGGCGGCCCCGCGCAGCGCCGCACCCCGACCTGGCCGGCAGGGGGCAGCGCCCGCTTCCTTCGGCCACAGAGGCCACGTAGGAGTGTCGCAGCCCCCTACCTGGGGGGCGCGCCTTTTGCCCCTACCAAACCTCGCTTCCACACCCGGCATCCGAACGCGCGCCCGGGACCCCGCAGCTGCCTCCGAGCGCAGCCTCGGCCCACCCTCCATCGTGGGACCCTGGACGGCGCCCCCGGACACTCCCCTCGGACGGGGCAGGTCCTCGGGGACCCTCTTCCCCGCGCGCCTCCCGTCCAAAGGCTCCGGGAGGTGGGACGTCCCGGGTG
The DNA here is from genome assembly GCF_963455305.1 of Plecotus auritus. Taxonomy (NCBI): domain Eukaryota; kingdom Metazoa; phylum Chordata; class Mammalia; order Chiroptera; family Vespertilionidae; genus Plecotus; species Plecotus auritus. The sequence goes on from NC_137771.1 coordinate 14,412,562, forward strand.
GCCAAGGCCCCAGCCCAGGCGCCCTCTTCCGCCCTGGCTCCGGCGAGGTGGCCCGGGATGGCCGCGGCGGCCACACTGCGAGCCGCACGGGGCCCCGGCGCGCCCCTCCCCGGCGGCACAGACTCCGAGCGCTTACCCGCTCCCGCCACGCAGGTGCCAGCCCCCGGCTCGCCCTCCCGGGTCCTGCTTCCACGCGCCGCGTCTAGTCTCACCGCCAGCAGCAGCCTCATCTCCGAGGCCACCCGAGCCGAGCTCCAGGCGCCTCCCGCCCGCTGCCCCGGGCCCTTCCCGGCCCGCGCCCTCCCGCGCTCCCTCCGCCCCTCCCAGCGCCCTGCGGCTCTGTCTCGCGCTCCCCTTCCCGCGCCCGCCACTCCTCCTCGCTCCCCTCCCCCAGCGCCTCCCCCGCCAGGCTTCCTCCTCACTAGGCCCCCCGCCCGCCCGCCCGCCGGGAGCCTGGCTCGGCCCGGCCCCTTCCAGTCCAGGTCCTGCGGGAGCTCCGAGTCCCACCTCCAACCCCCACCTCCGCCCTTGCCGCCGCCCCAGTCCCAGGGCTCCCCAGTCCCCACCTGTAGGAGAGCGGGTGTCTTGGGTCCGGAGTAGAGGGTGGTGAGAGGTGGGCCATGGCCAGAGACCCTTGTGAAAGCCTAGCTTCCCCATCCGTCCCTGTCCCCTGTGTCCATCCCTAGTTGGATTTTTTTCTTCAGTTAACAGGTATTGACCAACCCACTGCGCATCAGGCTTGCTAGGCGCTGGGAATATAGCCGAGAACAAAACAGAAGTGGATCCAGTGGAGCTTAATGAATGTGGTAAGTAAAACTTAGGAACGTTTATAGGGGTAAGGGGTTTGGAAGAAATAAAGCAGGGGAAGGAGATAGAGAGTGAGGGGAGGCACTGAACAGGGAGGTCTCACTGAGAAAGTGGCATCTGAACAAAGACAGGAGGTGAGGGAGGGGCCCTGCAGAAATGGAGGGGAACAGCTTCCAGTGAGGGACAGCACCCAGAGACCCCGAGGGGACAGTGGCCAGCAGGTCCTGGGGCCGCGTGAATGGCAGGAGCTGAGGTCAGAGAGGCAGCTCCTTCCCTCGTTCCAACAGCAGATTCCAAGTAAGGGGAGGCAACCCCCCAGGTTCCAGCAGGTATGGGGATGCTGGGATGAATCTACCTGCTTCCAGAGAACCAGGGTTGAGAGACGAGGGCACAAAGAGGAACAATGAGAAATGCCCACTGAAGAGGCCCCACGCTGGGCACGGCTGGTGTCCAGGTTTCATGTGGCTCCCGGGGAGCTGGACTCTATCCTTACAGGCTCTCTGCCAATTTGGACTCCATGTATCTCGACGCTTTGTTGTTAAGTGCACTTGCCATTATGAGCCCTTGATGAGTTGACCCCTTTATCATTGTGAAGTGCCCCTCTGTCCCTGGCAATAGTTCTTGTGAAATCTCGTTAGCTGGGTGTAGCAGAGGCCAGCAGCACCCACTGCCGCTGGTGTTTTTGCAGCCCACACAGCTGTTGAACACCTGGCACACCAAAAACTCGGCAGCCCCTCCTGGCATTCTTCTTAGTGTCCTGCTCTACAAATTCCCTCCCCACTGGCCCTCCCCTCCTTTCTCCACACCTCACCTCACTCTCTTGGTTTACCAGTTGGTGATCGGCCTGGAGCCTTCATCTCTCTCAGTCTTTCTTTTTTGGGAGGCTGTGATCAATGGTCATTACTAATGCAAAAGTTCTTTTTGTCTCAGTGCAAACCCCAGGCAGATCAATCACTGGCAAATAGACAAGAGTTATGTGCAGCCTCACCCCTCTCGGCCTTCTTCACTCTACTCAGGTCCTGGGCTCTCTTCCCAAGTAGGAAATAGGAAATGCCAAATGGAGGCATTTCGCCAAATAGATGCTGCTGCTGACACCCCAAGGTGAGCAGTCCTAGAGGAGGAAGGGGTCCTAGCCATGCAGCACAAGCATTTGCAGCTGCTGCCAGGGTCCCAGCCTGAGACCCTGCAGTAGGGAAATCCACATGGCAGAGTAAATATAGACACACCAGGTCTCTGTCCCCACGGAAAAGACCTGACAGCTCCAGAAGCTGCCCTGACCAGGGGTGAGAAACAGAAGGGATCGGAGAGATGCGCAGCATCTCAGCACACGCTAACGAAACTTACATCATTGAACAACAAGAGCAGGTCAAGATGGTAAATGCCACTGGAAAGTTGGTTTAAGCAAAAAGCTGGGTCAGCCTCTCAGCCCTCACCCTGGGCCAGCGGGTGCGTGAAGCACAGACCCCACTCTCAGGAAGCTCACAGTCCGGGAGAAAAAGCCCACATGCAGTTAAGCACAACCCAATGTCGGGGGAGGGACAGAGGTAGCAGGGGCTTAAGGGGCTAAGAGGAAAGCAGGCCCCACCTGGGAGGTGGGCAAGGGCAACCCCTGCACTGAGCCTCCAAGGGGGTAGGAGGCATCTGAGCAAACAAGAGGGAAGGGGAGCAGAGAAGTTCCCTGGTAGAAGGAACAGCATGTGCAAAGGCACAGAGGCTACAGAGAGAATTTGGTCTGTAGATATCGCTAGAGTAGGGGAAAGTGGTCGAGATGAGGCTGGGGGGCAGAAAAGGGTCAGCTCATGAAGCCTCGAATGCCAGGTGAAGGACCTGGGGCTTTATGATGGGAGCCAGGGAAGGGCTTCGATAAGGGAGTGGCATGATTGGACAGGGCAAGTTTGCACTCTGTGGTTCCCTGAACTCTGACATCCACGTGGGCATCATCAACAGTTCCGTCACAATCTCCCTCCCTGCTACCACAATCAAAAACCTTGGGGCAAGTCCCAGATCAGCTTCCTGCCCCTTCCGAACCATTCTCCATGGGTCACTGGAGCAGACTTCCTAAAGCATATGGATCCCCTGCCCAGACATCTCAAGTCCCTCCTCACTCCCTCCTGCAGAGGTCCCAAGTCCCTTACCCTGGCATTCCAGGCTCTTCCCAGTGTGTTCCCACTCGGTATACCCTGCCTTCCCAAACCTGGCTCATGCTTTTTCTTTCATTCGGAAAGTTCTGGCCCTCATTTCCATTGGTTAGAGTCCCACTCATTTCCAGAATCTTTGATACCTCTTTGGTCTCCCATGACTCATCCCTCAAGGCCCAGCTCTGAAACCCCCTGCTCTGTGGGGCCCCTCCCATTCCTCCTGAATGGAGGTGGTGATTCCCTCCTTAGAGGTCTGACGGCAAGTGCTGATGCAAGGATCAGACTGAATTTGAATCCTGATTTTTCAGTAGCCGTGCAACCCTGGACAAGTTATCTAAATTCCGAGAGTTGGCTCCTGGGGAAAAGGGTAACAATAATAGTACTTACTTCACGGGGTGATGAAATCATGCATCTAAAGTACATAGCACTGTGCCTGGCACACAGTGAGCCAACCCTCCCTGAGTGTTCCCTGTCAGTGTAATGGCCACACCTTTCATATTTATTTTGTGTCCATCTCCCCCAATATTATGAGTTTGGGAAGGGAAGGGGGCATTATTTATCTAGGTATGCCCCATGCCTACCACCTGGAAGACATTCAACCAAAGGTGGGTGGATGGATGGTTGGATCGATGGATGGATAAATTAATGAAAAAAGAAGCCACCCAGCCACTCCTGCTCCCCTAGATTCCCCTCTGCTTAGGAGGTGGGAGCCTGGCTTGTTCTTTTCTGAACGGGGTTGAATGAATTGTGTGTAAGAGGACTAGTGTCTGGGGCACGCTTTGTCATCAGACAGTCTGTGGTTGGCAATTTCTTCTGGGGAGAGCTGTCTAGACAGAGGGGACATCTGCACCACAGAGGAGCAGGGACTGCATGGGAATCAGAATCCAGGGGAGGGCTTTCCAGGGAACCTGTTTTCTTCCTTCATCACGCAGGACCTGGCATAGCAGGTTTGCTGTCCGCCGCCAGCAGTAGAAATTAGTTGCCAGCTTCAACTGGGGGAGACAACAAAGGGGTTCAGCATGTCCCTACCAGCCAGTGACAAGGGTAAGAGAAGGTTGGAGAATCCATCAAGGAAAGGAACTAAGATTTATTGAGCAGTTTTTAATGTGCCAAGCACGATGCTAAGTGCTTACCATGCATTATCCTCTCTGCAACCCTGTGAGGGAAGCACTCTTGTGTATTGCCACTCGATGAAGAAAGAAACAGATACAGAAATTAAGTGACATTCCTTTGCAAGGGTCAAAACAGGATGGGACCTCAGTTATGTCTAACTCCCAAGCCCATGCTCCTCCCCATGAATCACACATTTAGTCAACAAATATATTGAGCACCTTCTCTTTGCACAGTGCCTGTGGTAAGTGGTGAGAGGCTAGCAAGGGTAATTAAGATGTGACTTCTTCTCTCAAAGAGTTTGTAACCTGAGGACAGAGGTGATCTTACTCAGGGCCTGGCAATACCGTGAATGCTGAATAAAGCACAGATGGTCAGACCTGGAAGGCTCTTTGGAGTTCAGGTATACCAGTGGTCGGCAAACTGCAGCTCGCGAGCCACATGCGGCTCTTTGGCCCCTTGAGTGTGGCTCTTCCACAAAATACACGGCCTGGGCGAGTCTATTTTGAAGAAATGGCGTTAGAAGAAGTTTAAGTTTAAAAAATTGGGCTCTCGAAAGAAATTTCAGAGATCAACCAAAGGACTTGTATGCATGCATATAAGCCTAACCAGTGGTCACAGACAACAGGGGGGTGGGGGCATGCATGGGGAGGGGTTTGGGTTGGGAATGGGGGGATGAGGACAAATATGTGATACCTTAATCAATAAAGAAATTAATTTTTAAAAAAAAGAAATTTCAATCGTCGTACTGTTGATATTTGGCTCTGTTGACTAATGAGTTTGCCGACCACTGAGGTATACCAATCCTGTTTGTTTACAGATGGGGAAACTGAAACCTAGAAGGTGGAACTAACTGGAGACCATGGTTAGGGCCTTGGGCTCTGGATCCAGACTACTTGGTTTGAATCTCAGCTTTACAGCACTTACCAGCTGTGTGACTTTGGGTTGGTCAATTAACCTTTCTGAGCCTCAGTTTCTTTGAAGAAAAAAAAAAAAAGGATGGTTTGGTTCGGTGGATAGAGCATCAGCCTGCAGACTGAAGGGTCCGGGTTCAATTCTGGTCAAGGGCACATGCCCACGTTGCGGGCTCGATCCCCTGTAGGGGGCGTGCAGGAGGGAGCCAATCAATGATTCCCTCTCATCATTGATGTTTCTATCTCTCTCTCCCTCTCCCTTCCTCTCTGAAATCAATAATATATGTATATATTTTTTAAAAGGATGGATTTGTGAGAATTATATAAGACCATCTATGCATGGAGTTTAGCATAACACTTAACATGTAATCCCACAACAGTTTGCTCCGTTTACGATGAACACAGTGAGTTAGTAACAGGTTTGGACGAGACCCTGGGCTTCCTGACTCGAAGTCCAGTGCTCTTTCCAGCTCCTCATGGTTCCTTGTGTCTGTTAGAGTGTTGTCAGGGGAGAATGGGAGTCACTTAGGTGTGATCAGGTGTCTGCTGTCCTTGGGAACAAGTACCCACCATGGTCTCAGTGCCTCCTGCCACCCCCACTCCCCGTCTTTGAAGTCTCCCCTCCTTCCTTCCCCGCAACCCCCTGCACTGGGGCAGAGACTCCCTTCTAACCAGAGACACACCACACACTGAAACTTCTGATAACATCCCCACACCTCCCGTCACAATTTCCTCTGCTCCAGCAGGGTGGGCCTGAGCCAAGGAAGGCGCCGACAGGAAATTCCCCGGAGCAGTGAGGGATGGATGTCCGAGGTCGGCCAGGGATACTATCTCCAGCATCAAGCCTCCCAGCGAGCTGGAAAGAAACCGGTCCCACAGGAGAGGTTTTTCTGTTTGTTTTCCTCAAGCTTCACTTCTAACAAGAGAATTTAATTAAGAGCTCCATTGCTTCGCCCAGGGAATAGAAATCTGAGGGAACAGCAAGGCAGAGGCTGGTGCCCGCCAGGAAAGGAGGAAGGGTTGACTCAGATCAACCTGGGACGTGTTTAAGCTACAGCGGAGAAGTTCAGCTCAGAGAGGACATTTGGTCTGACCCCAAGACAAGCATCTTCTCCTGCAGGAAAAGTTTTAGATTCTGCAGTGCAAATGTGAAGAAGTTTAAACCAACTGAAGCAACAGGCAGAGTTTGATATTCCCAATTGTTCCCGCTCATACCACTCGAACTGTCTTCCCCGGGGCTGCTGGAGTGTAGAGGCAAGTCAGTGGGTCTGAGTTCAAATTCCACTACTGCACCTCCCTCAGCCTCAGTAGCATCATCTGTAAAATGGGACAACTTCACCAATGCAGTCACATTGTATGCAGACCTATTGTATAGATCCACCTATACAATAAAGACAATAACATCTTTCTTGCAGAGTTGGGGGTGGGGGAGATGATTGAGCTGGGAGCAGGAAAAGGGAGATAATGTGTGAGAGAGAAGAGCATGGGCTTGAGAATTAGGCCTGCTGCTCACTTGGGCTGGATGGCATTTCTCTGAGCCACAGTTTCCTCATCTGCAAAATGGGGATGTGAGTGCCTACTTCACTGGGTTATTAATGAGAATGAAATGAAACACGATTTGGAAATACCTACCACTGGGCCTGGCCAATCATTAAATGTTTGTGAAATTTGAAACACCCTGTCCCCACCCCTCACATCACCACCAGATTCCCAGGATTTGTCATGGAGAGAAGGAGAGGAGGGGTTGTTGTGATTTGTCACGGCTTCCTACTTCTGTGCTCTCTGAGACTTCTGGGGGCTGGGCTGGAGGGTCAGTCATTTGCCAAGGGACACATTTTCCTTGACTTCCAACTTTCCGCAGGACTGACATGGACTGGGGATGGGGCCAGCTTAGTCATCTTAACAAAATCCAATCATCAGTTCTGTTCTTTTTTTTTAAAGACAATATTCAACTTAGTCTAACCAGTCATTTCAGCCAAAAAGGCTGAAATGTTTTGTGAGTAGAGGTACATGCCCCGGAGGAGCCTATGTCCTCATCTCTTGGTTTCACTCATGACAAAGCCATTTGAGAAGGACTCTGATGTTTCTGCCCCCCCCCCCACCCCCCGCCCACCAGTGGCCAGGAGGAAGCCTCTAACTCACACCTCAGCTCCTGGAAGTCTCAGGAATCTCTCAGGAAGAACTGAGGCTGCAAGAAACAGAAGAAACTTGGCCCTGGGTTTGAGTTCCCATTCACCTGGCCGTTCGTTCTTGCCAGGTGACCTCAGCCAGACCCATCACCTCTTGAAACCTCTGTTTCCTCTCTCCCTTACTTCATTCCATTTTCCTCTCTGCTGTCTCGTTCTCAAGGGGGCCCTCCCGGCACCCCCTCTCTAACATGCTCTATCTCCTTACCTTGTTGTGGTATGTTTTTCTTAGCATTTTACTGATGTTATATTTTTACTAGAGGCCCAGTGCACGAAATTCGTGCACTGGTAGGGTCCCTAGCGGCTGCCGGCTGCTGGCTGGGTACTCCCTCCCCTCCCCCAGCCGCCTGCCAGCGCCACCGGCCGGAGCCTCCCTTCCTTCCACCGCCCCCAGCGCTGGCCTGCCCCCTGGTCGAACTCCCAGAAGAACTCCAGTTGAGGGGACAATTTGCATACTTTGCTTTTATTATATAGGATCCCGTTTACCATCCATTTCCTCCACTATTGTTTATTCTGTTTGCCACCCTGTGCCCAGACCTAGATTTATGCCTGCACATGCTATATACACAGTAGGTAGTTCTTGAGTGAGTAAAATATTATAAAACCTTGCAGGGTTGTGGTGAGGATTTTAGTGTTTATATCTCAGTCCTCTACTTACCGGCTACGTGACCTTGGATAAGTTAGTTCCCTGCTCATCTGTATAATGGGCATAATAAAAGTATCTACCTGTACTGCAACGAGCACATGAAATGATGCCTACAAAGTATTTAGCACAGTGTTGGGTGCGGAGTAAGTGCTTAATAAAAATCAGGTACTTGAACAGACAACAGTTGAATTGAAAGGTTTACTCCACCTTCCATATGTGGAGTGGAAAAAACTCCAGAACTAGGGTGTAGAATGGATGAAGATGAGGGTCTGCCATGGGGAAGACCAGGCAGGAGGCTGTTGCAAGAAGTGTAGGGCCTGCCCAGCCAGTGTGGCTCAGAGGTTGAACATCAAGCTATGAACCAGGAGGTCCCTGGTTCGATTCCCAGTCAGGGCACGTGCGTGGGTTGCAGGCTGGATTCCTAGTGTGGGATGTGCAGGAGGCAGCCAATCAATGATTCTCTCTCATCATTGATGTTTCTATATCTCTCCCCCTCTCCCTTCCTCTCTGAAATCAATAAAAATATATTTAAAAAAAAAAAAAGTATAGGGCCTGACTCCAGGTAGTGGCTGTGGGGAAGAAAAAATAGGACTATTTCTGAGAAACCCACTGTTCTCATAGGACCGATGCCAGCCTCAGACAGTATCCTCAGTTAACCTGCGCCCTCTGCAGCCTTCTGATTCCATCCTCGTGGTTGGGAGCAGAGCGTTCCAGGACAGCGCGCCTCTGAGCACGGCAGACAATGAGAAAGGCTGAGGCCTGAGAAACAGATGAGGCCAGTGGGTGACAAGGCGCCGGGCACAGCACTTACATAATTAATCTTCACAAGAGCCTTCGGGGGGGGGGGAGGGTGTCATCCCCATTTTATGGATGAGCAATCTGAGGCTCAGAAGAATGAAAACAACTCCCAGGTCTCCCTGGGAAGAGCTGGGAGAAAACAAGAGGCCCTGCTAACAGCTTCCTGGGTGCCAGGCCCTTTACTTTCCATAAAGAGCTCCCAACCAGCCCTTGAGGTCTTCCTTCTCCCCATTTTACAGATGCAGAGACGGCACAGAGAGGGCAGTAACTTGCCCAAGGTCTCACAGCTAATAAACTTGAGAGAACTAGGATTCCATGTTCTCTCTGGGGTCCATGCCACTCAGCCCGCGACTATTTGTCCAACTATAAAATAGGACTCGGACCATCTGCTCTCACAGGATGGAGGGGAGCAACGAGATCACGATTCACAGGGAAATTTGCATTATGGAAAGTGCAACTAGGAAGTGAGGGACTGCTATCCCAGAACCAAGAAGAGAGAGACGAGAGAAGAGTAGCCAGCAGTGTTCCTGGCCCTGGGATGGCTCCACAGAGTTGCTTCCTGCCTTTTCCCCACCTTGTCTCCCTAAAACGCATGAGCCCATTGTTCCTGAGGGTGCTGCCGCTATATGTTACTCTAGCTACAGAGAGAAATCTGGTAAGTAGTGGGTTCTTTCTCAATGTTGAATGGAGCAGAGAGAAATAGGGCAGATTCTACCAGCTTTATGACTTTATAGTCCATCACACCCCTCTCACGGGGACCCAACTAAGCTGAAAGGCAGGGTTTTTTTTTTAATAAATCTTTATTGTTCAGATTATTACAGGTGTTCCTCTTCCCCCCCCCCCCCCGCCCATAGCTCCCCTCCTCCTGATTCCCCACCCCATGCCCTTACCCCCCACCACGGTCTTCACCCATAGGTGTAAGATTTTTGTCCAGTCTCTTCCTGCACCCCTCACACCCCCTTCCCCCTGAGAATTGTCAGTCCACTCCCTTTCTATGTCCCTGATTCTATTATATTCACCAGTCCATTCTGTTCTTCAGATTTTTTATTCACTTGATTTTTAGATTCACTTGTTGGTAGGTATGTATTTGACGTCATTTTGTTGTTCATAATTTTTATCTTTACCTTTTTCTTTTTCTTCCTCTTCTTAAAGAATACCCTTCAGCATTTCATGTAATCCTGGTTTGGTGGTGATGAACTCCTTTAGCTTTTTCTTGTCTGTGAAGCTCTTTATCTGACCTTCAATTCTGAATGATAGCTTTGCTGGGTAGAGTAATCTTGGTTGTAGGTTCTTGCTGTTCATCACTTTGGATATTTCTTGTCACTCCCTTCTGGCCTGCATAGTTTCTGCCAAGAAATCAGCTGACAGTCGTATGGGTACTCCCTTGTAGGTAACTAACCGTTTTTCTCTTGCTGCTTCCAAGATTCTCTCTTTGTCTTTTGCCCTTGGCATTTTAATTATGATGTGTCTTGGTGTGGTCCTCTTTGGATTCCTCTTGTATGGGGTTCTGTGCACTTCCTGAACTTGTAAGTCTATTTCTTTCACCAGGTAGGGAAAGTTTTCTGTCATTATTTCTTCTAATAGGTTTTCAATATTTTGCGCTCTCTCTTCTTCTGGCACCCCAAAAATTCGGATGTTGGTATGCTTAAAGTTGTCCCAGAGGCTCCTTACACTATCTTCATATTTTTGGATTCTTTTTTCTTTTTGTTTTTCTAGTTGGGTGTTTTTTGTTTCCTCATATTTCAGATCTTTGGTTTGATTCTTGGGGTATGTTGATCTACAGTTGAGTTTCTGTATATTCTTTATTTTAGACAGTGTATGCTTAATTTCTGACTGGTCTTTTTCCATTTTTTTGGCATTCTCATTAAGATCCTTAAAGGTCTCACTAAGTTCCTCAGCGGTTTTTAGGAGATTCTTTTTTTTTTTTTAATATATTTTATTGATTTTTTACAGAGAGGAAGAGAGAGGGACAGAGAGTTAGAAACATTGATGAGAGAGAGACATCGATCAGCTGCCTCCTGCACGCCCCCTACTGGGGATGCGCCCGCAACCCAGGTACATGCCCTTGACTGGAATCGAACCCGGGACTCCTCAGTCCGCAGGCCGACGCTCTATCCACTGAGCCAAACCGGTTAGGGCTTAGGAGATTCTTTTTTTTTTTAAAATATATTTTATTGATATTTTACAGAGAGAAAGAGAGAGGGACAGAGAGTTAGAAACATCGATGAGAGAGAGACATCGATCAGCTGCCTCCTGCACGCCCCCTACTGGGGATGCGCCCGCAACCCAGGTACATGCCCTTGACTGGAATCGAACCCGGGACTCCTCAGTCCGCAGGCCGACGCTCTATCCACTGAGCCAAACCGGTTAGGGCTTAGGAGATTCTTGAGTAACCTTATAAATGTGGTTCTGAACTCTATGTCATCCAGTAGTTTGTTTTCCTCCATTTCTTTCATTCGTGACATGTTTCTTTGTCTCCACATTTTGCTGCTTCCCTGTGTTGATGGAGTGGCTTTGTGTGGTAGGTGACCTATAGGGGCCAGTAGCTCAGCCTCCCCAATCACCTGAGGTGGACGCTTTTGGTACACCCCTTTGTGGGCTGAGTGCAAAGTCTTGGTGTGGTTAAGCCTTGATTGCTATTGGTACACTGGGAGGAATTGACCTCCAGGCCAATTGGCTGTGAGGACCCGCTGTGTCTATAATGGAAGAACTGCTGTGCTGGAGACACGCTTATGGTGCAGGACTTGTTTCAGTGGGGCTTTGGTGCTCACTGAGTCTGCCTCTTGAATGTGTCACTTATGGATGTGAGGAGCTGAAATCTGGTGTCTCACACTGACTACTAGGTACACTGGCTTCTGGATCTCCAATGGGGTGCAGGTCAGCTACTGTCTGAGGCCACCCAGCAGGCGCTACAGCGAGAACTACAGTTTTCTCCTCTTTGCTTGGGGTTTGGAAGTTTTGGAGCTGTCTGACCCGGGCTGCAAGTTTGCTAGGTTAAGCTGTGATAGGGCAGGCCATTCATATGCTAAAGCCGCTGCTTGGAGCTTGGGTGGGTTTGTAGGTTGTGCGGGGCAGGGTCTCAGAGCGTCACTAGGCTAGGGCGTGGCAAAGAGCGATGGCTGCCAGTTAGCCGGCTCTGCATCTCAGACCGCGTCCCTGCGCCCCGCGCCCCAGCGCAGTAAACAATTATTCCTGCGCGCAGCCCTGCAAGCAAGCCACCCTCACTTTCCGACCCGATGGCAGACAGTCCAGCTTCTCCCCGTAGGAGTTTGGGTCTCCCGCGTCTCCCCAGAAACTGGAGTTCGGAGTAATCGGGAGCTTGTCTCCCTTCGGGTTGAAAAAAGCAGCGCTCCCAGTCGCCCGCCGCCAGCCCGATTCACGCACCTCCGTACCTCAGCTTTTCAGCGCTTGTGCACGTCTCAGTGCTCTTTTCTCTTTCTTTCTAGTTGTAGAATTTCCACTCAGCCAGCTTTTCCATGGTTCTGGGTGATAGACGTTTTGTCTTTTAGTTGTAGTTTTGAAATTGTTGTGCGAGGCAGCGGTTTAGGTGTTCACCTATGCCGCCATCTTGGATCCTCTTTGAAAGGCAGGGTTTAATCCTAAAAAGGGGCTTGGGAAAAATGATACTAACACATGAATGCCAAATGCCACTCCCAAATTTAACCTTCAGGTACTATGGAAAGAGCAGCTCTCATCTCTCCAAAGACAAGACAGTTTGACAGTTGCTGACATTCCAGGGAAGTTTCTGGTGTGGAGAATCAGTTGACAGTCACATTTGAGATTTCTAAGCTTCCTTTTAAAGTCTCAGGGGTCTCCTTCCAAACATAAAGAACCTCCAAATTCCATGTAGAAATAAACATTCATTTGAAAGACAATTTTGAAAAATTAGAGCTGATTTTCACCCTTCAGACTGGAGACATTTTTTTTTTTTATATATATATTTTATTGATTTTTTACAGAGAGGAAGGGAGAGGGATAGAGAGTTAGAAACATCGATGAGAGAGAAACATCGATCAGCTGCCTCCTGCACACCCCCTACTTGGGATGTGCCCGCAACCAAGGTACATGCCCTTGACCGGAATCAAACCCGGGACCCCTCAGTCCGCAGGCCAACGCTCTACCCACTGAGCCAAACCAGTCAGGGCAGACTGGAGACATTTTAAAAGGTTGGTAATAGTTCTACCCTTGTAGCTCAGCTGGTTAGAGTGTCATCCCTATACACCAAGGTTTTGGGTTCGATCCCGGTCAGGGCATATACAAAAATCAACCAATGAGTGCATAAATAAGTGGAAGAACACACCAATGTCTGTCTGTCTCCCTTCCGCTCTCTCTCAAATCAATAAAGTTTAAAAAGTAAATAAAAAAGGTTGTTAATACCCAGCATGGACTAGGGTGTGGGGAAGTAGGACCCCCATTCACTACCGGGAGCAGTCCATGTTGGGACAGTCTATTTTGGAGAACAGCTTGGCAGCAACTATCAGCAGTTTAAGTAAGCATGTTCTTGACAATTCCACTGCTAAGTATCATCTTACAGAAATACCCTTCCACATGCACACAGATGTATGTTTATCATAGTAGAAAAAAATGAAGATGGCCTAGATGCATTTTTGCATTCCTTTTGGTGAAATAAATGATATTATATCTACAGTATGAGCTACCATAAAGCCATTTTTTAAAAACCCTAGTAGATCTCTCTATTGATATGATAAGCTCTCTGGGTGAAAAAAAAGCAAGTTATAGAACCAGATGTGATCTCAGTCATGTACCCAAAACTATATCTGTGCATATACTAGTATACAGCTGCAAAATGCACATAAATGCTAGACACCTGGAAAGAATTATACCCAGCTTCTAACAGTGGTCAGCTGGCCGGGAGGGAGAGAGGATGGGGCAAGAGCAAGGCACTTTCACCTCTTACTCTTTTACATATAAGATATTGGCATTTTTTACAAGCACATAGTTATGTGATTATATATAAAGAAAGAGAAAAAATGAGGTATGAAGTTTTTGAGCAAGCTACTTTACATCAGCAAACTTTATGCTCTATAAGAGGAGTTACTAAGGTAACTTCTGGCTCTAAAATTCTACAAACACTAAATAAATAAATACATTTTCAAAGAATACTTCGAAGCCAAAGGTTTACCAACCTGGCTTGAGTCAGGATCCACTGTGAAATTTGCTAAGCATCTCCAGGGATTCTGAATCTATGAGGGTCCTCAAAACTATTGCTGAGTTATTTTATTTATTTATTTAAAATACTAGAGGTCCGGTGCACGAAATTTGTGTATGGGTAGGGTCCTTAGGCCTGGCGGGCGATCAGGGCCAATCTGCAGGGTGACTGGCGGGGCAATCGGGCGGCCACCACTGACACCCGCCTTGGCTGGCCTGGTGCCGCCCACTCGCCAGCCTCGCTGCGCGCCCCCCCCCACCCCCGCTGCTGCCGGTTGGGGCCTGTGGCTGGGGGCAGCTCCTGTGTTGAGCATCTGCCCCCTTGGTGGTCAGTGCATATCATAGTGACCGGTCGTTCCACTATTAGGTTGATTTGCATATTAGGCTTTTATTATATAGGATATTTTTATTGATTGCAGAAAGAGGAAAGGAGAGGGAGAGAGAGAAAGAAACATCAATGATGAGAGAGAATCATTGATCAGCTGCCTCCTGCACGCCTTCCACTGGGGGTCAAGCCCGCAACCCAGGCATGTGCCCCTGATTGGAATTAAACCCGGGACCCATCAGTCCACAGGCCAACGCTCTATCCACTGAGCCAAACCGGCTAGGGCTGTTGTTTTATTTTGATACTTTTATCAAAGCAAATGTAGTCACTGAAGGCTCTGGAAGGGAAAGAGACCTTCGCAAAGTCGCAAAGCACAAAGTTCCCCCTCCCCCAAGCCCCGTGCCTCCTCCCCTCCTGCCCCAGGCCCTAGGCAAAAAAATGTTTCCCCTTTTCTTCCTCCTTAGTCACCCCCAGATTGGACCAGCTGTGAGCAAAGTAGAATTAAATCTCAAACATTCTGAAGAGCTCCAAAGACATTTCCTCCCTCGTGGAGGAGGAGGAAGAGCATCCTTTGAGGAAGATGCTAAATTGCCTTAATTATGTGTCTTTGGAAGGCACAAGTGCCCATCTGCTCTCATGGCGGGGGTGTGGATGCATGCTAAGCACAAATATAAATCAAGCCAAATACAAACACAATTAGCAGGTCCATGCAGCCCTGTAATCTGGAGAAAGAGCGAGAGTGGTGCGCCAGGGTGACTCTTGGACCTGGGTTCCAGGTGGAGCAGCAGCTGGCATCAACTCTTGACAATGGGCAGTGAGGCATGGGAGGGGTGAGGCCACAGTGAGGTACTAGGGAGAGGCTGCGGGAGTGGGGATCTCCAACTGGGGCAATGCTGACCCCATGCAAGAGCAAGACTGTCAAGTCACAGCGTCATTGGACCCTGATAAACATGAGAAGCAGAAGGGGTTCTGGGATGGCATCGTGGAATGAGCACACAGGGTGGTCTGGATTCAAACCCTGGCCTTGCCACTTATTAGCCATGTGACCTTGGATGAGGTCTGTGGCCTTGACTGGGGCTTTCTCTTCTGTAAGAGGGGAGTAGAAGTACCTCCTTAGACTGGAGTGGGGAGGAGTGAGGTGATGTGTATATAGCTCTTCTTCACATGAGGCCCGCAGGATTAAGTGCTTGAGAGTTGGCTCTTATATTACTTCTCACTGTCATTTGCTCTGAAATGCCTAGGATGGACCCCTCATTCTCCTTCTCAGGTAGGAAGGATGCAGAGAGGAGATGAAACACATTCCAGAAAGGACAGCAACTAATCCATGTCCCTGAAGGAAATCAGCACAACCTGTGGGACTCAGTTTCTCCATTTGTAGCATAAGGTCTAGAGCAGTGGTCGGCAAACTCATTAGTCAACAGAGCGGCAAACCGCGGCTCATGAGCCGCAGTTTGCCAACCACTGGCCTAGAGGATGCTCTGGCTCTGACCATCTAGTACTTTATGCATAGTGACAGCACCAGGCTGCCTCCAGAGCTTATCCTGAGAAGAAAAACTGAGTCAGGGAGAAATCCCCAAACACCTGCTCATCACTCAGAACAGCGTGACTGGGACCGTTATGGGGTGGGCTGAGGATGAAGGTGGTTCTTTGGCAAAGAGAGGAAGACTTGGGCATGTGCTGGGCTATGTCCAGCTTTTATATATATATATATATATATATATATATATATATATATATATATATATATATATGTGTGTGTGTGTGTGTGTGTGTGTGTGTGTGTGTGTGTGTGTATATATATATACACATATATATAGTATATATATATGTGTATACACACACACACACACACACACACACACACTAGTGGCCCAGTGCACGAAATCCATGCACTGGAGGGGGGGGTCTCTCAGCCCGGCCTGCACCCTCTTGCAGTCCAGGACCCCTCGGGGAATGTCAGCCTCTTGCAGTCCGGGGCTCTCACAGGACCCCTCACTCCTTACCGCCCGCCTGCAGCGGAGGCAGGAGAGGCTTCTACCACCACCACTGTGCTTGCCAGCCCGGCTTCTGGCTGAGTGGTGTTTCCCCTGTGGGAGCGCACTGACCACCAGGGGGCAGCTCCTGCATTGAGCATCTGTCCCCTGGGGGTCATGTGCATCATAGCGACTGATCTTTCTGGTTGTTTCACCGTAACAGTTGCTTAGACTCTTATTATATAGATAGATATCAGAGAGACAGGGAGAAGGATAGAGAGATAGAAACATCAATGATGAGAGAGAATCGCCGAATGGCCACCTCCCACATGCCCCACACTGGGGACCGAGCCTGCAACTTGGGCATATGCCCCAACTGGTAATCGAACCGTGACCTCTTAGTTCATAGGTCGATGCTCATCAACTGAGCCACACCAGCTGAGCAGAACATGTTTTTAAATGCATGAAATATGCCTGGCGGGTTTGACTCAGTGGTTGAGTGTCCACCCATGCATCAAGAAGTCACCGGTTCAATTCCCTATCAGAGCACATGCCTGAGTTGCAGGGTGTGCAGGAGGCAGCCAATCGATATTTCTCTCTCATCAATGTTTCTATTTCTCCCTCTCCCTTTCTCTTTCTCCAAAAATCAGTAAAATATTTAAAAATAAATAAATGCATAAACTACAGAGGATTATAAAGGAAATGAATTATAATGAAATACAGTTGTCAAAAAATATATTTTTAATCCATCCTTATAATAAAAGCCTAATATGCAAATCAACCAGGGGGCAGATGCTCAATGCAGGAGCTGCCCCAGCCCGCAGGCCCCAGGCCAGCCAAGGCGGGTACCAGCGGGGGCCCCCCTGATCGACCCTCCAGTCGCCCCGCAGATCAGCCCTGATCACCGGCCAGGCCTAGGGACCCTACCTGTGCATGAATTTCATGCACTGGGCCCCTAGTAATATTATAATAATAGTGTTTCTTTATTATTACACATCAAATCCCAGGTTTTGGTATCTGGACTAATTTCAAAGTTGTGATGATCATAAGCAATATTTTAAGATATCAGCAATAACCATAATATGATACCAAAATATCTATGACTTTTATTGGAGCCAAAACCTCAGGATTTGCTAATAGTACATGGTTTATTGCCTGCATTCGTAACTGAAGTGATACTAACGTTCAGATAGAGGATAGTGAAAACAGATGTAATTTTCCCCTAAGTCCATAACCTGCCTCAATTCTGTCCATGGAACTCTGGGGGGTCCATGGACCCAGGTTAACACCCCCGGCCTAGACTGTAACTATGGCCCCTAGATTGAGCTGTACTGGAAATCAGACATAGGAGTGCTTTGGTCACCTATCTGTGGCTTGTTTCATTGAAGACCAAATGTTTGACCCAGAGTGTGATGGACTCCAACTCCATTTGCACACTTAGGGGGAAAGCCTTTTGTTTGGACGACCCATTCAAGGGAACAAGAGAACAGGACCACCCAGAGGTGGATGATACTGACAGAGGGCGGTTCCACTTGGGCAGACCAGTCCTTTCTGGTCTTTCTTCTTTTTTAAAAATATGTTTTTGTTTTTATTACTTTTTGAGAGAGAAGAAGGGAGAGGGAGAGGGAGAAAAAGAAACATCAACTGGTTGCATCCACCTGGACCAGGAATCAAACCTGAAACCTGGTCATGTGCCCTGACCGAGAATGGAACTGCCAACCTTCTGGTACATGGGATGATAATCAACTGAGCCACACTGGCCAAGGGTCCTTTCTGGTTCTTGGTGGCTTCAATGGGTGGCTTGAAGACATGAAAATGTGAGCCCCCAATTTTTTAAAAGATCTCAGACTTTTTATCTTAGTCCTGTCTCTGTTTCCAAACAGACACCATTTCTTGTCTCTCACTTGGAGGACTTCATTAGATAGAGATTGATTAAGACCTAGTGTATGCCAAAGTGTGTAGCAAATACTAAGAATGCATTTATTCATTCAACTTACACTTAGTGAGTGTTGTTAGTCAAGACTTTTGAGCTAAGCAATAAAAAGGTGGAGGGGACTTAGTGGCTCACATAACTGATAAACCCTAAAAAGAGCGCTGCTTCAGGTTTGGTGAATCTAGGCTGTATTTTTCACTCTATCAGCTTCATTCTCAGATAGGCCTCTTCGTAAGTGTAATAAGACAACCACCAGTCACTTCAGGCGACAACTCACCTGCTCACCACCTCCTCAGTGTCATCATCATCATCATCATTGTCACCATCACCTGGGGAGTCCTTTAAACAAAGCAGTGTTCAAAGGTTCGATGTATCGATTGACTTCTGTTACTTTCTCTTTTGCATTCCTTGGAATAGCAAAGCATCTGGCAAGCAAGCAAAATCAGCATTCTTGTGGAAATTACACTCCCTAAATTAAGAATGTTTCTCTTTTAAGCTAAAAATAAATTTCCCTTTCTTAAAATAATTATCATGCTTGACAGATTGGACTGCACAAAAAAATACATGTTTCTCGCTCTGGCCCATGACATTCTAAAGAAAGTCAAAATAACAAATTAGGGGGAAATATTTCCCCCTAAAACAATACAAAAACAAAAAACGGTCCTAAGAAGTAAATAAGAATAAGACGAAGAATCCACTAGAAAAGTGGGCTAAGGAGACAGACAAACTCATAGAAATAGACCGCTAGTGGCCAAAACACTTTTGAAAAGATGTTCGACTTCACATCTTTTATTAAGCCGGGGACGCACACATTTAGAACCAGGACATGCTCTTTTTCTCTCAGCAGATTGGCAAACATTATACTAATTAAAATGTGGGGAAGAGCTGGTGAGCCACAAATTGCTACAGCCCGTAAGGAAAATAATCTGGCACTATTTATGAAAATGTAAAGCAGGCATACCTTTTGACCCACCAATTCCACTTCTAGGGATCCGTCGGATGGAGATAAAAGCTTGAGAACACAGAGACAGGTGTACAGGCCACTCGCCGACGTGCTCTTTGGAACAGCAAGAAGCCAGACACTGGGGAAGCAAGAGAGAGGTCCATCGGTGGGAGAAGGGAAGGTAGTCTACACACCCAGCGTAGAATATTATTAATGACTAAAGAGAATAAAACGTTGCACATGGATGTGAATGACCTTCGACATGGTTATTAAGTGAAAGCAAAGCAAGGCACAGGAGGGACGATGTCTGCGCACATTTGCTCCGCCCTGCTCACCACAGGCCTGGAAGGATGCACGAGAATGGAAATGCTGATCGCTCTGGGGAGCCAGCCCTGGAGGAGAAGGGTGGGAAGCACGCTCATCTTTGAATACTCTTGGAATTCTGAACCATGTGAATGTACTACTTATTAAAACTTGAGGCATAGAGGGGATAAATGGTGATGGAAAAAATAAAGTAAAATAAAAAGAACCACTCCCCCCCCCAAAAAAACCCCACCCCTTTAGATTTATTAAAAGAATAGACACAGCCAAATATATTGGAAAGGTATCCACAAAATGAAAAAAGTATGTTCCAGAACATTAAAGAATAATTTTTTTTTGTACAGAAAGAAAGCAGAAGAAATAAAAGCCCTAACACTATAGAGACATACATGCACATGTATTCATTTACACATAAAAAAGGAAAATTTTCTTTACAAATGACCAGGCATGTATTTTCTAATTAAAAAATATAATAAATTGCCCTTGTTGCAGGGTTTTCGTTTGTTCTGTCACATGCTTAATTCATTTTGAGCTGAGGACTCTGGTCTGGGAGATCTCCATGCCCACTCTTGGTGTCTCAGACCATGTGACTATATCACTTATCACTTCTCTTGGCGTCCGGAGCCTACAGTGGCAGGATGAACACTGCTTTCTCTGTCCTCTTGGTGTTTAACCCAACAGGTGGGCCTCCCAAGTACCTCCTTTGCCCAACACATGCCGATGCTCCAGTCTGCTAATGGGATTTGAGGGTCGCCTGTCAGGAAACAGAGCAGGGGAGACACAAGCAGGGTAAGGAGCAGAGACCCCTGGGACCCAGTGCCAGCCTCTGCCCTCAAGGAGGCTGCTGGGCAGGGGCTCTCCCAGCTGCCCAGGGCTGTCCGGTGTATGGCCCTAGACAGCTGCTTGAGCCCCTGAGAGTCACATTTTTGTTATTTTTAGAGAAGGCGATAGCTGGTGGCTTCGTTCCCCAGTGACATCCCTGTGACACTCTGCTCTCACATGTAGTGTGAAGGCCTGGCCCGAATCTCAGTGGTTACTCCCAGTGGAATTTCTAGCCGGCGTGATTTCCACTGGCCTGCTGGCTCTCCTGGACGAATATACTGGTTAAGAGCTCCAGGGTCCCACAGACTTTGCCATAAACTATCTATGGGAGAGGTGACTTATCCTCTCTAAGCCTTGGTGTTCCCATCTGGCAAACGGGGTGAGGGTGGTAAAGCCCCTGTCCATGAAGATGCTGTGAGAGGAGATGATGCTGCTGGGGAGCCTGGCACCCGGTAGATGTGACATCTGATCTCTGGCCGTAGGCACAGGGGGTGCCAGCTTGCCTCTGGCTCTGACTGTACTGTGGCCCCTGGTGCGCCCTCATGGGTGTGGCTGGGCAGGGGCTGTGCACAGTGCTGTTGTGTGAGAAGGTGTGGGCCTTCGTGTGAGGGAAAACGTGTCTAGAGTTGTCTGTTCGGGGGAGGACACGTCTGGCCGGTTCAGTGAGACCCAGGCAGACTGTCTGCCATCTTGAGGCTGCACAGCAGGAAAGGAGGGGCCGTCTTGGCAAAGGCTCTGAGGCCCAGTTTATAAAAATAACCCTCCAAGTACCTCGTAGGGCAGAGGCAGTGACCCCCTTTTTCCAGCTCTTCACACAAGTGAGATGAGACAGGCACAGCCATTAATTATTTCAGAAGTAACCGAGGCAGCACTTGCCACCCCAACAGCCGAAGCTGCAAATGCCCAGTTGGTTTTAATTATTTTGCAGGGAAATAGTTGCATCCATCAATCACAGACCCATTCTGTTGAGTGCCCAGTGGAGGGTTGGGCTGGGTGGTGGGATGGTACCTCGTCTGGCCCTCAGGGAGCTCTCTGGGTAGCCTGGAGGGGACAGGGAGAAGGTGGTATGTGATGGGACTGGTTTAGGGAAACCATCAGAGAGCAAGCTGGTTCCTTGCTCTGGGGCTGTGACTCAACGCAGGGGCCCGGCCCTTTGAGCGTGGGAAGGACCTGACAGGTGGGAGGAGAGCCCGTGTTGGCATTCAGGCTCCTCACTTCTTAGCCGTGTGACTGAGCAAAGTCACACCCCTTGCTTCTATTTCCTCACCCTAGAGCAGCCGTGGGCAAACTACGGCCCGCGGGCTGGATCCAGCTGTTCTATCCAGTTCTCTTGCTCTCCCCTCCGCTCCTTTACTTTGAATTTATATTAGTTCACACAAACACTCCATCCATGCTTTTGTTCCGGCCCTCCAGTCCAGTTTAAGAACCCATTGTGGCCCTCGAGTCAAAAAGTTTGCCCACCCCTGGTCTAGGGCCTAGACTATTGGTCAGGAATTTGGAAACATCATATGGTAGAGCAGTGAGAATAGCCCGAAGAAGAAACCGAGGCCCAGGGTGGTACCACGGCTGCCTGAGGCCACTCAGGGGTCACTGACAAGCAGGAGCCTCAAGGTCCCAACCCAGGCTTGTCAGCTCCATGCCCTGTTCCTGGGGTCTCCTTTTCTGGGACCACTTCCAAGGGCCCCAGGTGCTTGGTGGCTGCTCTCTTCCTGCAGCTCTGCCAACAGACCTGGCACGTGCCCAGCTGACCTGGGCGTCCCACAGGCCTGCTCGCCTCCAGCATTTTAGGCTTGTTAAATACCCTCAGCTCTTCAGCATCCTCAGAGCAGGCCCCAAAGGTGGCTCAACTGAAAAAGGAGGAGGTGGGACTAGATGAACCCCAACCCTGGGGAATGGCAAGGGTTCTTTTTACAACTCTGGATCTTGAGGATTTCTGTTCTGAATTCTGGCCATTCCCACTACTTCCAGAGTATGCCATTTCCCAATTCCTGACCAACTGCCTCCGTCCAAAACAGGCTCAAATAGCTGCTCACACGGCCTGATTGGCAGCAAACAGTGGCCTGGTAGTTGGTTCGGGAACCTCACTGTCTGGGTTCAAATCCCCACTCCAAGTTGTGCAACCTTGACCAAGTTACTTCACCAACTCGTGACTCATGTTTCCCCATGGAAAAAAAATGGGGATAATGATAGTACTGACATGATGGGTTTGTTGTGAGGTTTAAATGAGATCATACATGTCAATGCTTAGCCCGTAAGGAGGGCTCAGTGACTGTTAGCTAATAACAGAACTACAATATGTCATTAATGCATACCTATCTCCCTACTTTGAGTGCAAGCTTGTTGAGGGCAAGGATCGTGTCTGTTTTATAGCTTTCACATAATGGATACTAAAAAAAAATAAAAATTGTTTTTTAAGTTGCTGAATTCAGGAAGCATGTGAATTGGAGTTCTGGGACTCATGTTCTAAGCAAGTGACATTCTAGTACTTGATTTTAAGCTCATCCTTTTATTTTGCTGGACTTGTCCTTTTTAGTACTTCCCACACCTATAATACAATTATGCAATTTTCCCTGACTGTTTGCCCGTCTTCCTAGATTATAAAATCCATGAGGGAAGGAACTCTGACTGTACCCGCAGGCCTAGCACAAGGCCCGGCAAACATTAGACACTTAAACATTTGTCAACTGGCTGGTGACTAAGCTGCTGACTCAAAAGCTTAGCAGAGGTGTGTTAGTGAATAGAGAAACCTTGCTTTTTTAGAAAGACCGATGGAACACTAGAAGAATGTTATGTTCTATATAATAATACATTCTATTAAAATATATGCAATTATTGCAAAATTAGTTTCATATAAGTAGCCAGATATCACCTATTCTTAACTATTATTTATTACTGCTGAGCTTAACCTTGACTTAGGGCTATGGATAGAATAGAAAATATTTTTAGCTCACTCTCCAATCTTTAAGTCCAAGGATGCATATCTAAACATCTCTGTGAAGCATGAAAACACCTTAACAACAAAAATCCTTACACGTGGATTTTCTTACAGGCCAGTGATGTCCTCACAGCCATGAAGACCCTATACATTTAGACGGGAGTGCTAATTAGCTGTTTTCCTTTCTTTTTTACTCCTAACTGCCCCCTCCCCCCGCCCGCCCCTCAATCTCCATCCATAAAAGAAGGAAAAACAAAAGAAGGCTCTAAGTCATGCCACCTCTACCTCATCAGAAGCATGACCCTTTGTACTATCTTTTCCCTGAGCAGAAAAATGATTTCTCTTCATCTGCCAGCCTTTCCCTAGTAATGTTTTTCTCTTCCTTTTTGGAGAAAATCGCTTCTAGCTTTCCCCCTTCCCTCCTGACCAATAACAGCTGGGCGTCCTGGAAAATAAAATTTACATTAAGTTGTTTCCGTGGCAACCTCACACTGGATCTTTGGCTCTAAAGCAATCACATCCCTTTTCCAGTTACAACAAATTCAAGAGTGCCAACAAGTAACTTTTCTTTAAAGTACAGGACAGAACCTGATAAGGTTTGTAAATAGAGATAAAGTGCTCATACCAGATAAAGGTCTCTTGATAGAGAGCATGAGATGAATTCCTGAAAAAAAAAAAAATTCCTCTGCAAATATGGTTATTTACACGGTGCTAAAGCCCTTTGATGTCTGCGTAAGAAAGCTTGTTGCATTATAAACATCAGGGAGAGCTCTCATCCCTGGAGCACCACCCGCTCTGTGCTAGACCTCGGACAAAGCGCTTTGCGTACGTGAATTGCCTGGTTTAATGTATGCTCGCTGCCTCCTGCAGAGCTTTTAGCCCGCAGACGGTGTTTAGAGCCACAGGGCATCTGCTCCCATGGGAGATGTTTCGGCCCCCAAATTAACTAGTTGCAATGGAAGCATCCATACCTCCTAATAGGAATAACAGCTGGCATTTACTGCGCCATGCTCACTGCCAGATCTGGCCGCATCCTCTCCGTTAATCATTAGTACAAACTCAGGAGGTGGTATTATCCCCCTACCGTAGATGGCGAAACTGAGGCTCAGGGAGCGCAAGCGACTTGCCCACACAGCAAGGAAGTTACAAAGTTGGGATCTGAACCCAAGTGGGTTCAGTCCCAAAGCATGTGCTCTTGTCCCTCTGCCTCCCAGGAACACTTCCAGCCAGAGAAGTGCCAGTGAGAGAGAGAAGCACAGCACTGCTCGAAGACACCGGCTGCCAGGGCGAGGAGGACCCTGGGCAGTCGGTACTCAGGGAGGGTAACAGGGCATGGGTGGTGGGAGTTCTGCTGAGCTTTAGTTGGCTCCCACCTTCTGAAATGATGAAATGCTGTCGTCCTCCCTCCTCCCCCTCAACTCTCCCACCTGCCCGCTCCTACTCACCTCCCAAGCCTCAATTATAAGCTGCCTCCTCTGCAAAGCCTCCCTGACTCCTCAGGAAGATGTCAGTCTGACAGATCTGGCTCAGCCACGTAAGAGCTGTGGGGCCTTGCAGACGGCTTCACCCCTCTGAGCCTCAATTTGCCTATCTGTACAAGGGGGGCCTTACGGGGTCCCCGTGAGGTTTCAGTGTGATGATGTCTAATGAGGCACATAGCGGAGCGCCTGACCACAGGAAGTGCTCAGTAAATGTCACGCCTGTCGTCCTCCTACAGTACTTTGCTCCCATTCCCATGATTGTAGTTATGTTCTTCGTAATGGGCCTGTCTCCCCAGTTGTTGGTGAGGCCTCGAGGGCAGGATCCTCATTTTCTCTCCTGTATCCCGGCCCTGGCACCTTACTGACTGATGGACTGTATGAAAGGTCACCTGGCCCATCTCCCAGAACACTGGGCTGCAGGGAACTGTGGCCGGAAAAAGTCGGGTGCTGGGGCTTCCCAAGCTTTTCAAACTCAAACACCCCTGATCTCTCATTCACCAGTCAACCCTCAGCTGGGCTTAGGTGACATGTAGCTGGGAAGGTTATTAAATACTTAGGTTTAAATACAAAAGTTTAACCGTCTAGGGGCCTGGGTTAGGAAGGAGTATGTCCCGGGGACAGAAACACTGAACAACCTCATGGTGCTCTATATCTGTTTTGGGGGTGGGGAAATCACAGTATATGCAAATAGATAAAATAACAGAAATCGTCATCTAAGCCATACAAGCCATGTGTGTTTCTGGTTCCCCATCTATTGATGTTAGAAGTTCCAAGAACGGTCTGTCAAGGCCCAAAACAAACAAACAAAAGCCAGGGTTGCAGCCTGCGGGCATATTGTGTGTGGGGTGGGGCGGGGCGGGGCTATGGCTCAAGGCCTCCTGTGAGGCTGCAGGCCCTTGGGCCCAGCCTCCTCCTGCGGTACTCACCCCTGTGGCCGCCAGAGGACTCTGAGGAAAGGGGCTCTTCCAGGCTGGTGTCAGGGCGCTCCTCGGAGAGCATCCAAAGGGGTGGCTGGTGCCGAAAGAGAAGCAGAGGAGGCGCAGTTGTTCCAGGGATGGACTGGGATCCCAGATGAAATGCTCAGCCGTGCCCCCGGCCGGACTCCGAGCCTGGATGTGCTCAAATCACTGCCCGTTTCACTGTTGCTCCTGCCTGGCTTCTCCTGCTCCAAACTGTCGCTGCCAAAAAATCGGAAAATGGGGAGAACTGGAAAGCACTTGGAAATCACCTGGTTCCAGTCAACATTTCCTCGATGCCACGGCGTGCCAGACCCTGAGGACACGACTGTTAGTAACATAATCAGTATTAATATTGCCTCTGGGAAGAAGGGAGGAGGCTGGGATGAGAAGCTTCTCTGATTTAAGCTATGGGACGTCTCCACGTTAGAGGTCTCCCGTCCTCCTTGGGAGTCAGAAGCAGCTGGACCACAAAGCATCCTGTCTTGCTCTCTGCCAGCCCTCACATCCTCCTCCCACACCACCTGTCCAGCCATGACCAAGCCGAGAGAACATTCGACCTCTCATGTACAGCTGGGCCTCAGGAGCCCAGAGAAGGGCCAGGACTCGCCTGAGGTCACACTGACTGAGTGACAGCTCCGGGCAGAGACGGTACTTCTGCAGCTTCTCTCCCACTCTGTGCCTCCCCAGCTGCGCTGGCACAGACTGGGCACACAGCGGCCCTTCGCTAACTTCCTTTAGAGGCAGTGTGGGGCGATGGTGAACGGCGTGGGCTTCGAACACACATCAAGCTGGGATTGAATCCTGGCTCTGCCACTTACACGCTATGCAGCTTTACATTAAGTCACTTCACCTCTCTGAGCCTCCGTTTCTTCATCCATAAAATGCACCTAATAGCAGTACCTCCTTCAGAGCTATCCTGGGAGACAGGAGAGTATAGAACCTAAGAGCCAGACTGCTTGGTTCCGATCCCAGCTCTGCCATCATTAACTCTTCCACTTGGGCAACGGTGTCTCCGTTTTTTTGATCTGTAATCCAGGGATGATAGTAGCACCTACCTTCTTGGACTAAAGGAGATTTTGCATCAAATGCTTAGGATAGAGCCTGGCACACATTAAATTCTCGATAAATGAGATTCGTCACTAGTATTGCTACAGGCTTGTCAGAAGCGCCACTTGGAATAATGCACAAAGCAGCTAGTGCTGTGTCTAGGGCACAGGAAGTGACCTACAAACGACACATTTTGTCTCTGCTGTCACTTTTTTTTTTTTTATTGATTTCAGAGAGGAAGGGAGAGGGAGAGAGAGATAGAAACATCCATGAGGAAAGAGCATCATTGATTAGCTGCCTCCTGCATGCCCCACAGTGAGGATCGAGCTAGCATCCGGGGCATGTGCCCTGACCGGGAATGGAACCATGGAACCGTGACCTCTTGGTTCCTGGGTTGGCACTCAACCACTGAGCCACCCGGGCCAGGCTCCGCTGTCACTTCTTGCTGAGGGGCCACGGAGGATGGGGCTGCCATTCGCAAGCCCCACAGTTTCCCTGGCCCGGCTGACATTCTCCCACCACCTGGGAACCCACCTGTCTCCTAATCCTCCCAAACACATTCACAGTTGTCAACCACTCAGCAGCAATTAAGCTTCCATTTTAGATGTCAAGACAGAAATACATTTTGCCGCTGAGTGGGGAGGCACTCAGACGGGCTGTCAGACTCATGTCCTTAATGCTCTTTTAGGATCGGTGAAGACTTTCACGGGCTTACATACACGGTTAAAACCAGAAGGATCCGAGAGAGGCCCATTTTCTTCAGGGGAAACCGAGGCCCAGGAGGTTGCGGTGAGCCAGGGACACAGGCAAGGGAGAACCACGCTGCGTGTGTTTGTTTTCATGTTTAAACAAAAATTGCAAATCGTACCGTATGCTGGAAGGACATGTAGACGATGTGTCTTAACTGTTTAAAGAATCATAATAAGCCCAGCCGGCGTGGCTCAGTGGTTGGGCATCGGCCTATGAACCAGGTCATGGTTTGATTTCCGGTCAGGGCATATGCCTGGGTTGCAGGCTGGATCCCCAGTGTGGGGTGCAGCCCATCTATGATTCTCTCTCATCATTGATGTTTCTATCTCTCTCCATCTACCTTCCTCTCTGAAATCAATAAAATATATCAAAAACAAAAAAAGAATCACTTAAAAAAAAAAGAATCATAATAAAATCCCGAGTCTGCCATTCAGGTTCAGAAACAGAAGAGACAGACACCTGTGGAGCCCCTACGACTGCATCTATTTACACAGCGTCTCTGGCCAGGCCGCAGTCTCCACCACCTGGAAGCCATCTTCCTTCTAACCCGGTTTCAGTTTTTCGTGAGGGAACTGCCCATAGAACACTGAGGGGATCCATCAAAAGAGGGGCTCCTCCCAGCAGGACACCCAGGAAGGGAGCTCTGGGTCCTCTGTCCTCTGAATTCTCTGCAGTGGAGCCCAGACGACAAGCCCAATGTCCCAGCAACATTTTCAAAACCTGACGTTTTCCTGGGTGGTGGTTCTGGCCAAAAGTTTTAGCCCCTCAGCATCATCTGGTCTCCCACCTTTGGGAAGCTAGTAGCCCTTTCCCTAACGCCGGGGGTCACCACATTTGATGTCCACCAGTGGGAAGAATAAACATCACCACCTCCATCATGGTTATCATTTACTGAGTGTTCAGTTGTTCTGGGCAGGGAGCTTGTTTTCACAGGAATCTTAAGAGGGGTCACTATTAGTAAACTCTTTTTTTTTTTTTCAAATAAGGAAACTGAGACTCAAAGAGATGAAAAATTCTAAGATAATTCAGGGTGGGGTAAAGCCAACATTTGAACCCAGGGTTGTTGACTCCGGGGTCAGATCTGGTTTTGTGGGGCCTAAAACAGGTTATTTGGCAGGTAAAGGGAAGGAAAAAGTCCAGGCTGGGGGGAAAAATGAAACCGAGACAGACAGATGAACAGGAGAAAAGCATACATGTTCCTTTAGGATGTTTTACAGGACACAGGAGCCTTCATAAGGAAATGAAGACCCAAAGGAACCTGATTGGAGACTCAGAAACCTGAGTATATATATATGTATGCTGGGTTTGGTGAAGAGTGGGATCATGTAAACATATGATAAGTTAGGTGTAAGAGGTGATTACAGTAAACTGGGTCAGTGTGTTAGGGTTCTTCTTGGCATCCCTTTTCCTTCAGAGATAAGGATGCTCCGTCCCGGGTGCAGGGAGGGCACCTCTCACGTGGGAAGTTTAGGACCTGTTTCAGAGAAAAAGGGCGAGGGGAGGAGGAGGTCAGCGTGACCTTCCTGCTCTTGCCAATTTCTCAAATTCCTTCAGCTTAGGATATTTAACATACCAAGATGCCATATTTTGGGGTAGTGTGTCCTGACCCCCACCAGGGACTATCTTTAAGAAAAGGATAAAAAAAATTAAAAAACAAGTTTTAGTATGAAAGCGTTGGAGTAAGTGGTTTTAACTAATTGCAGCTGAAAGATCTTGTTTTTGCAGCTTTTACAGAAGTGTTTACTCTGGGAACACACTGGTAGGACCGCGCCCCGTCTTTGGAAGGAAAGGAACAGGGACAGAGGAGGGGCTTTGAGGCCACAGCTTCGTTAGCAACTCATAAGCCTGCCTGTGCCTCAGCTGCAGACAAGTTTTCTGGAAAGAATTATCCAGCCCGGCTGGTGTGGCTCAGTGGTTGAGCATTGACCTATGAACCAGGAGGTCACGGTTCCATTCCTGGTCCTGGCACATGCCCGGGTTGGAGGTTTAATCCCCAGTAGGGGGCGTGCAGGTGATTCTCTCTCACCATTGAGGTTTCTGTCTCTCCCTCTCCCTTCCTCTCTGAAATCAATAAAAAAAATAAAATAAAATAAAATAAAAATATATATATATATATGTTTAAAAAGAATTATCCAGCCCTAACTGGTTTGGCTCAGTGGATAGAGCGTCAGCCTGCGGACTGAAGGGTCCCGGGTTCGATTCCAGTCAAGGGCATGTACCTTGGTTGCGGGCACATCCCCAGTAGGGAGTGTGCAGGAAGCAGCTGAATGGATGTTTCTCTCTCATCGATGTTTCTGGCTCTCTATCCCTCTCCCTCCCTCTCTGTAAAAAATCAATTAAAATTAAATATATATATATATATATATATATATATATATATATATATATATATATATTAATTGGAAATGAAGACCCAAAGGAACCTGATAATTCTTTATATATATATAAAGAATTATCCAGCCCAAAATGCCAATGCTGTAGTGCCTCAGTGGAGAAACCTCACGCTGGAGTGAATAAACCTAAGGAAAGGGGTTGGGCCAGGCCTGGGTGGCAACTGAACAGCATTTTATTCCTGACTTCTCACATCTCTGGGCCCTGGGAAGACAGCAGGGGAAGTAGAGAATAGATTGTTCCATTTTTAGGGTTGCAACTGTGACCTGGGTGACAGAGAGAGGGGTGTCCTGCACACACGTGCCCAGACTCCCCATGCTCTTCCTTCCCTCCTCTCTCATTGTTGGCCCGCTTTGGGCCATCCCTGTCCAGGGCAAAGGGTGAGCCCTGGCTGCATGAAGGGAGAAAAGAGCTGCGGGTGCTCCCACTACCGCGTGGCGCTCTAGTCTGGTAAATACCTGAAAGCAAACGTGCCTCCTCCACCAGAACAGATTTCCTCCCGGAGATCGTGCCTTTCTGACCTGAACGAGAAATTGGTGTTCTCCTCGCGCTCTGCTTTTCACCCTGTTTGCTGCGACACAATATCTCCGCTCTTGCCCTCATTATGCCAAAAGTGCCTCTCCCCCTCCTCGTCCTGAATTGCATTACAAGGCTTCCTAGAACTAGGAAACGGTAAAGGGTGCCCTGCCCCATTGTCCTCCCCTCACCAGAGGGGGAGAGGAAAAAGAATTCAGTCACTTTGGAATAAGGCCGCCTTATTCCTTGGCTTGTCTCCCAGGCACAGCACCATGACAAAGCTTTTCGCTTCATCTTTGCTGTACTTAGGTCAAATGAAGCACGGACCCCCAAAAGACTGATTTGGGGGGAAACCTGTGTGGGGCCAGAGTTCCAGGATGTACCCTGCCTCCACCTATGTTTTTCTGCAGGAGGTGGCTGAGGAATGTCAGAAACATGGAAAGCCATACCCCCCATTCCCTTGAGGGCAGCTTAGAGATAAATTAGGGAAGGAAAACATGTGTAATAGTCGGTACCTAAAGAAGTTGAGACCTAAAGAGGTGGAAGTTAACCTAATGCCCAAGTCACTGCCCAAACCACAAGCAAGATGGAAATGAGCCCGCCCAAGTGGCTGAGAGGTTGAGCATCGACCTATGAACTAGGAGGTCAGGGTTTCATTCCTGGTCAGGGCACATGCCCGGGTTGCAGGTTCAAGCCCCAGTAGGGGGCGTGCAGGAGGCCACTGATCAGTGATTCCCTCTCATCATTAATGTTTCTATCTCTCTCTCTCCCTTCTCCCTTCCTCTCTAATATATATATTTTTTAAGATGGAAAGGATGTTGAAGGGCAGCAGAATATGCTACCCCAAAATATGCAATTTTCGCATACTGATTATTTTGAAGTGCAATTATTTTAAAAACAGCCACTGCAGAGACAGTCTGACCCTCCTTTGTCCCCTGAAAGTAGGAGATAAACCTTCCTTGTGAAAGGTGCCCCGCTGAACCAGGAGGGTGGAAGGCATCTTTATCACTAGAGACAGGGAAACTAGGGCTGAGAAAGCTATATAAACAAAGCTTGTTACTTCACTAATTTACTTCCCCAAGAAGCCCAAACTTCTTCGTCTTATCGATTCCTCACCAGGGTATGTTTCTTTGTCTAAAAGGTATTAAAGCTGCCCTGGCCAGTGTGGCTCAGTTGGTTGAGTGTGGTTTCATGCACTGAGAGGTTGCCAGTTGGATTCAGGGTGAGGGCACACGCCCAAGTTGCAGGTTTGATCCCCACTCAGGGTGCGTGTGGGAGGCAACCAGTGGATATTTCTCTCTCACATCAATGTTTCTCTTTCTCTCTCTCCTTAAAAATCAATAAAAACATTTTTTAAAAAAAGGTTTAAAAAGTGCCTGCTTTAGTCACTTCTTTAGGTCTCAAATATACTTTTTTAAACATATTTTTATTGATTTCAGAGAGGGAGAGAGAGATAGAAACATCAATGATGAGAGAGCATCACTGATCGGCTGCCTCCTGCACATCCCCTACTGGGGATCAAGCCTGCAACCCCCGGCATGTGCCCTGACCTGGAATCAAACCCTGACCTCCTGATTCATAGGTCAACCGACACTCCACCACTGAGCCACGCTGGCTGGGTGGGTCTCATATTTTTATGGGACACCCATACATATAAAATTTGTTTTTCTCCTGTTAAACTGTCTTATGTCAACTTAATTAATAGACCAGCTAAAAAACCTAGAAGGGAAAAGCTTTCCATTCCCACAATGTACTTGGCATAGTGAAGTGGTTATGGTGATACCTCCTTGATCCACATGTTTGGATTTGCCCAGATAGGGGGTTATCCAGATAACTCTTTTTTAAAAAATACGTTTTTATTGATTTCAGAGAGGGAGAGGGAGAGACAGAAACATCAATGATGAGAATCATTGATCAGCTGCCTCCTGCATGCCCTCTACTGGGATCAAGCCCGCCGCAACCTGGGCATGTGCTCTTGACTGGAATGGAACCTGGGACCCTTCAGTCCATAGGCCAACGCTCTATCCACTGAGCCAAACCAGCTAGGGCCTCGTGTGTGTGTGTGTGTGTGTGTGTGTGTGTGTGTGTTTTAAGTCCAATTGTGGTAAAATAAATACACAGAATATAAAATTTACCATTGTAAGCATTTTTTTAAAAATATATTTTATTGATATTTTACAGAGAGGAAGGGAGAGGGATAGAGAGCTAGAAACATCGATGAGAGAGAAACATCGATCAGCTGCCTCCTGCACACCTCCCACGAAGGATGTGCCTGCAACCAATGTACATGCCCTTGACCAGACTCGAACCCGGGACCCTTTTTTTTTTTTAAAAATATATTTTATTGATATTTTTACAGAGAGGAAGGGAGAGGGATAGAGAGCCAGAAACATCGATGAGAGAGAAACATCGATCAGCTGCCTCCTGCACACCTCCCACTGGGGATGTGCCCGCAACCAAGGTACATGCCCTTGACCGGAATCGAACCTGGGACCCTTCAGTTCGCAGGCCGACGCTCCATCCACTGAGCCAAACCGGTTTTGGCAGAACCCGGGACCCTTGAGTCCGCAGGCCAATGCTCTATCCACTGAGCCAAACCGGTTTCGGCTGTAAGCATTTTTTAATGTGCATTCATAATATTGGCATAAAATATATCTGTGCAACCATCACCACCATCCATCTCCATAAGTTTTTTATTCTTAATTTATCTTTATTGTTGAAAGTATTACAGATGCCCCCTCTGTCCTCCCTCTCCCCCCACTAACTCCCCTTCATAAGTCTCTTCATCTTGTAAAACCAAAACTCTCTACTTCCCATTCTCCTTCTCCCTAGCTTCTGGCAACCACTTTGCTTCTCTCAGACTCTATAATACTTCCTCATGTAAGTGGGATTATACAGTCTTTGTCTTCTTGTGTTTGGCTTATCTCACTTAGCATGTCCTCAAGTTGAAGATGTGTCAGAATTCCTTCCTCTTTAAGGCTGAATAATAGTCCATTATATGTATACCAGGGGCCCAGTGCACAAATTCATGCACCTTGAAAGGAACTGTGGACTGTGAGGCTGTGGTAGGCACAGGGGCAGGTCTTGGCCCATCCTCCACGCCCCCGCTGGGCCCCTGCCCGCCTGTCCCCTCCCACCGCGGACACCACTTCCCCCTTGCCCCCCACTCCCCATCCCCTGTCTGCCAGCAGCCCTGCTCCCACCACCACCATCGCTCCCACACATTGATGGCGCTGGCCCCGCTTGCACCCGCTGACAGTACGCATGGAGTGATCAGGACCTGCGCCGGGCACTGGCAGCAGGTGCAAGTGGCAGCTCCGGTGCTGGGTGTGGGTACGAGCGGGGCTGGCACCGGCAGCAGGTGCGAGTGCCGGGCAGGACCGTGGCACACGGGAGCAAAGAATTTTCAGTAACCACCAAAGGCTTGCTCTGATGACAGCGGCCAGTGCCCGCCATGTTCTGCACACGCCCCCTGGTGGTCAGCACACATCATAGTGACTGGTTGTTGGGTTGTTCGGTTGTTCCGCTGTTCGGTCTATTTGCATATTAGCCTTTTATTTATTATAGAGGGTTATTATAGAGGACGCCTCATTTTGCTTATTCATTCATTCACTGATGGATACTTGGATTGCGTCCATGAAGATAACTTTAAATTTAAATTCTTTAAAACAGTTTCCATTTTAGATAGACATTTTTCCTAAAAGATTACATGCCCCAGCCCTGTTGAAAGAGGAAGAAGCTGGGTATGGAGCGGAAAGTTCTAGACTTTCAGGCTTTGGGCTAAGAATCAGAAGTCCCAAATTCAAATTCCAGTTTTGTTATCAAGACAATGCAATTTTAACTTTCCTAGGCCTCAGTTTTCTCATTTGCAAAGTGAGTGAGATTAAAAGCAATCATATCTTAATTTATGTGTTCACATTTTATTCTATCCACCCACCCACACCCCCATCATGTGCTAGGCAGCGTCATAATTCTGAAATTCTGATTAGAAATTAAGTCCTATTCTTATCACTTACTTGACATATCCCTTTTCTCAAACCTCCTTTTCTTAACCTGGCTCGGAATTTGCCAAATAGGCTCAAAGAACCAAAATGAGGTAATGAGTGAGCGCATGACATATAAACACTTTCAGGGATTATTGCCATCATACTGAGTATACTTCTGTGGATGGAAAAAAAGGGGGTTCCACGGAAAGTAACCTCACGGGCGACCTGATCCTAAATTCCTAACTGAGCAGGTCCTGGTGGGTAGTCACTAACTACAATGTGTGATCCTGGCTTGGATCCGAGATTGGTAAAAATAACTGTGAAGTGAATAAAATAATGAATAAAATAGTGAAAGATTTTAAGCCAGCCTTGTCCATTGTTCTTGTGGATCTACGTTGAAATACCAGCAGTAATACCCTTCAAAGGAAGTATTAATTAATCCTCAAGAGAACACATAATCTTGTTAACTATTCTGTAATCCAATCCCCACCTTGCTTTCTGGAATCTTCCTTACATTCCCTCCCTTAATTTCAAATGCATAAAAGAAGCTGCAAAACCGTCCTTCCCCAAGCATTTGAGATCTTGCTCCCTGGCATAAGCTGTCAGTTTGGCTCAAATAAACTCATAAAATTTTCTACAGGTTTGGGCGTGTCTTACGTTGACAAGTCATTGTATTCTCTGCTACTGTTTGCTAAGAGGAGAGGGCGGCCTGAGGCAAGGCGGCTGGGAAGCCAGGCTTTGGCAGCGACACAGGAAAGAGGTAACCAGAAGAGGACAAAAATGGAGGGTGTGGGAAGAACAGGTGGACTTGAAGACTTTTCAGAGAAAGGATCTGAGCTGGAGGCAGATTAAATGTTAAGGGGCTGAAATGTAACAGAGAGACAATTGCTGTCAAGTCGAGTTAAGTGAGGGGCCCTTGGTGGTGAGGCAGCCTAGGTGTGGCTGGGATGGAAGACAAGTCTCTCTTCCCCGCCCCTTCCCCTGGTGGCTTCTCCAGGGCTCTGGACTTTTCCCACAGACACAGTTGGTGGTGAGAACTGGCACAGGGGCTTCCAGCTTTCACATGCCAGTGCATATGCCAGAATCTTCCCATAAGGAGTCCTTCCCAATACAGGACGACTACTTACATTCCAGAAACGTCAGACAATAGTCCAGTTCCAGTCCCATGGCCTCATTTCCCTTTTCAAATACTCAAGCCTCAAAACATATCTTCGAGATCATTTTAAGATCATTCAAAAGGAACACACTCAAAAGCTAGATGTCTTGCTGAAACCGGTTTGGCTCAGTGGATAGAGCGTCGGCCTGCGGACTGAAGGGTCCCAGGTTCGATTCCGGTTGGGGGCATGTGCCTTGGTTGCGGGCACATCCCCAGTAGGGGGTGTGCAGGAGGCGGCTGATGGATGTTTCTCTCTCATCGATGTTTCTAACTCTCTATCCCTCTCCCTTCCTCTCTGTAAAAAATCAATAAAATATATATATTTTTAAAAAGCTAGATGTCTTGCTCCCATTCATTCACACCACAGACTCACTGGGCTCCTTCTCTGGGCCAGGCCAGGGTTTCTCAACCTGTACATGCATATTTTGGGGGCGGATAATTCTTTGTTCTTGGGGGCTGTCCTATGCAGAATAGGATGCTTACCAGCATCCCCAGCTATGTCCTCAAGGAAGGTAAGAATAGCTGAACTTTATGTGTTTAAAATTCTCCCCAGCCCTGCCTAGCCGGCGTGGCTCAGTGAGCATAGACCTATGAGCCAGGAGATCAAGGTTTGATTCCTTCCCCCTTCCTCTCTCAATTCAATAAATATACATTTAAAGAAAATACAAAATAAAATTCTCCCAGCACTGACTGATACTTTGATTTTGTAATTGGCCTCCATGTGCTGCACCCCCCGCCTGCCCCCTGCCAGCTCTAGAGCTGAAACAACTCAGTAGTAGCTCAAGCAGCATTTTTCTTTCTTTTTTCTAATAAGAACCACCTATCCTCACCCCCTAGACTGAAACTGCTCTAATCACTGCTGAGCAACTGTGCTATTTCTCTTGCTAGTTTAACAAACTTCATTACACAGGATTTCTTTTGTTATTGAAAATTGCCCAAAGTAAAAAATAAATAAATGAAAATTTCCCAAAGTGATTTTTCTTACCTAATGATTCCTACCTTTAGTATAATTTAATAACCTAGATTATATTCTACCTCTTCAGTTTAGAGCCACTTCCTTTTTTAAAAATCCTACTTGGAGATGATGGTTCATGTAAAATTGCTTCTAAGGCAAATGACTGGCCTAAAATCTGGGACAATTTGGGCAATAAAATAATGAATGGTAGTGATGGATTATTAGCCATAGAATAAGATAAGACTCTGTGAGTCCACATAAATGAATGGGGGGAAAAACGTTCTTCCCTACAGTAGAATGATAGCTAATAACTATAGAAAGAATGATGCTAAAACTAGTGGGTGAAAGTTTAATGAGGAACATACTCAAAGAATATCCCCACAAGGTACTTAGTCACTTCAAAGGGAAAAACAGTAACTTTATGATGGAGAAATCTGGCAGACACCATCTTAACCATGTGGTTAAAGTTAGCATCAGTAATATTGGGACATGCTAATCAATGTGCCTCCTGACATGATGCACTGAGGACATGAGATCACTTCTGCGATATTTCTGCTAAATGTGCACATATATCCTAAATCCAATCACAAGAAAACATGAAGACCTTCCCAGATCGAGAGGCAATCTACAAAATGACTGGCTCATATTCTTCAAAAAGAACACAAAGAAAGGCTGAAGAACAACTTCAGATTAAAGGAGACTAATAACTAAATTCAATGTGTGATCCTGGCTTTGATCCAAGATTGGTAAAAAATAACTGTAAAGAACATTATTGGGCCCAGCCGGCATGGCTGTGGTTGAGCGTCAATCTGTGAACCAGGAGGTCACGGTTCAATTCCCAGTCCGGACATATGTGTGGGTTGCAGACTTGATTCCCAGTGTGGGGCATGCAGGAGGCAGCCAATCAATGATCCTCTCTCATCGATGTTTCTCTCTCTCTCTCCCTCTCTGAAATTAATAAAAAGATATTAAAAGAAGAAGATTATTGGGATAGTTGATGAAATTTACAAATGTGTGTGGATTAGATAATAGTACTTCATCAGTGTTCAGTTTCCTGATTTTGATAGCTGTACTGTGGTTATGCAAGAAAATGTCTTTGGCCTTAAAAGATACACATGAAATATTTATGGTTATGAGGACACAAGGTCTCCAATTTACTCTGAGGTTTTAGAAGCACACATACACAGAAAGAATGAAGAAGCAAATGGGGGGAAATATAAATAATCAGAAAATCTAAATAGAGGTTATAGGGAAGTCCTTGCATTAATCTTGTAAATTTTCTGTAATTTGGAAATTATATGAAAATAAATTATAACAAAAATAATTCGCCACAGTGCCAAAATATTCCTAAGTGTGTGTGAGTCCACCTTCTTGGCTTGCTAAACACCTCCAAGGAACTTAACAGAACCTCTGCAATAAGTCAGAGGTTCCTCAAGATTCTAAATCAATAACCATTTACTCATCATTAATGGGAAAAATTAATACATTTAGTTAACTTTCCATATAATCAAAACTTATTTCTTTTTTTTTAAATTTAATAAATCTTTATTGTTCATATTACAATTGTTCCTCTTTTTTCCCACCATAGCTCCCCTCCACCCGGTTCCCACCCCACCCTCTGCCCTTACCTCCCCCACACTGTCCTCATCCATAGGTGTACGACCTTTGTCCAGTCTCTTCCTGCACCCCCCACACCCTTTCCCCCTGAGAATTGTCAGTCCACTCCCTTTCTATGCCCCTGATTCTATTATATTCACCAGTTTATTCTGTTCATCAGATTTTTTATTCACTTGGTTTTTAGATTCACTTGTTGATAGATATGTATTTGTTGTTCATAATTTTTATCTTTACCTTTTTCTTCTTCCTCTTCTTAAGGAGTACCTTTCAGCATTTCATATAATACTGGTTTGGTGTTGATGAACTCCTTTAGCTTTTTCTTATCTGTGAAGCTCTTCATCTGCCCTTCAATTCTGAATGATAGCTTTGCTGGGTAGAGTAATCTTGGTTGTAGGTTCTTGCTATTCATCACTTTGAATATTTCTTGCCACTCCCATCTGGCCTACATAGTTTCTATTGAGAAATCAGCTGACAATCGTATGGGTGCTCCCTTATAGGTAATTAACTGTTTTTCTCTTGCTGCTTTTAATATTCTCTCTTTGTCTTTTGCTCTTGGCATTTTAATTATGATGGACCAAGGTGTGGTCCTCTTTGGATTCCTTTTGTTTGGGGTTCTGTGCGCTTCCTGGACTTGTAAGTCTATTTCAGGTGTCCTCAAACTACGGCCCACAGGCCACATGCGGCCCGCTGAGGACATTTATCCGGCCCTCCGGGTGCCGTTGCCTGTCCTGCTTAGCAGCTGACTCGTCCCAGGCCTGCAGTGCGCATAGGAATTTGTTCATAGTTTTTTTTTTTAAACTATAGTCCGGCCCTCCAACGGTCTGAGGGACAGTGAACTGGCTCCCTGTTTAAAAAGTTTGAGGACCCCTGGTCTATTTTTTTCACCAGGTGGGGGAAGTTTTCAGTCATTATTTCTTCAAATAGGTTTTCAGTATCTTGCTCTCTCTCTCTTCTTTTGGCACCCCCACAATTCTGATGTTGGTATGCTTGAAGTTGTCCCAGAGGCTCCTTACACTATCTTCAAATTTTTGGATTCTTGTTTCTTTTTACCTTTCCGGTTGAGTGTTTTTTGCTTCTTTGTATTTCAAATCTTTGACTTGATTCTTGCGTTCCTCTAGTCTGCTGTTAGGTCTCTGTATAATATATTTTTATTTCAGTCAGTGTATGCTTAATATCTAGTTGGTCCTTTTTCATATCCTCGAGGGTCTCGCTAAATTTATTGGCCTTTTCTAGGAAATTCTTGAAAAACCTTATAACCATGGTTTTGAACTCTATATCCAGTCGTTTGCTTTCCTCCATTTCTTTCGTTTGTGATCTGTTTGTCTCCGCATTTTCGCTGCTTCCCTGAGTTGGTAGAGTAGCTTTGTGTGGTAGGTGTCCTGTATGGCCCAGTGGCTCAGCCTCCCCAGTTACCTGAGATGGACCCCAGTTACCTTGGTGCACCCCTTTTGTGGACTGTGTGTACAGCCTTATTGTAGTTAAGTCTTGATTGTTGTTGGTATCACTGGGAGGAATTGACCTTCAGGCCAATTGGCTGTGAGGATCAGCTGTGTCTATGCTGGGAGAACTTCTGTGCTGGAGACAGCCTTATGACACAAGACTTGCAAAATTGCAAAAGCCTCTGTGCTCAGCTTGGATGGGGCAGAGTCTCAGGGCTGAGCAGATAACCTTGGCTTCCCATCAGCCCTGCCCTATGAGGTCCCTGCGTCTCAGTGTCCCTCGGTAATCGCTGCAAGCACCTCTTAGAGAAAACCTCCCTCGAGTTTCGCTTGCTGCCAGACAGTCAGATTCTCCCCCAATGAATCTGGATTCCCAGATTCTCGCCGGAACTGGAGTTCAGCGCAGTCGGGAGCTTCCGTCTTCCTCCCGCTAGAGAAAGCCAGCGGCACACTCAGCAGTCAGTCCTCTCTGCGCACACTTGCACATGCGCCTCCAGACCTCTGCCTTTTGCAGCTCCCCTGAGTTTCCGTACGCTCCTCTCTTTTCCCGACAGTCTAGACTCCCCCCGTATGAGTCTGGGTCCCCAGGGTCTCGCCCGAAACTGGGGTTCAGTGCAGTCGGAACTGGGGTTCAGTGTAGTTGGGAGCTTCCGTCTCTCTCCTGCTAGAGAAAGCTAGCCAGGCACTCAGCCGCCCGTCCTCTCCGCATGCGTGTCTCTGTACCTCAGCCTTTTGCAGCTCCTCTGAGTCTCCGTGTGCCCCTCTCTTTCCTTCTAGTTGTAGAATTTCCACTCAGCCAGCTTTCCTGTGGTTCTGGATGATGCCCATTCTGTCTTTTAGCTGTAATTTTGAAATTGTTGTGCAAGGCAGCAGTTTAGGTGTTCCCCTATGCCGCCATCTTGGTTTCTCCAAAACTTATTTCTTTTTAAAAAACTATTTTTACTAGAGGCCCGGTGCATGAATTCGTGCACCAGTGGGGTTCCTTGGCCTGGCCTGTGGGATTGGGCTGAAACCATCTCTCTGTCATCCCCTGAGGGGTCCTGGATTGTGAGAAGGTGCAGACCAGGCCAAAGGACACCACTGGTGCACGATCAGGGCGGGGAAAGATACGGGAGGTTGGC
Organism: Plecotus auritus; assembly: GCF_963455305.1. Lineage (NCBI taxonomy): Eukaryota > Metazoa > Chordata > Mammalia > Chiroptera > Vespertilionidae > Plecotus > Plecotus auritus. Next base: position 14,453,000 of record NC_137771.1, read on the forward strand.
CAGAAGGGGAGGGACTGCGGAAGGGTTCCAGGGCATGTCTGCCCCGTCTTGCTCATTCCTGATCAATCGGCCAGACCCCAGGAGCAAGCTAACTTACTGGTTGGAGTGTCTGCCTCCTGATGGTCAGTGCATGTCATAGTGAGTTGTTGAGTGTATTAGCATATCATTAGCATGTTATGCTTTGATTGGTTGAACGGCCGACTGGTTGACCGCACACTTAGCATATAAGGCTTTTATCATATAGGATTGATTTCAGAGAGGAAGGGAGAGAGAGAGAAAGATAGAAACATCAATGATGAGAGAATCATTGATGGGCTGCCTCCTGGATGGAGCCTGCAACCAGGACATGTGCCCTGACCAGGAATCGAACTGTGACCTCCTGGTTCTTACATTGATGCTCAACCAGAGTGATGCCGGGCAGGCAAAACTTATTTCTTTAACTCATTCTTTCAGCAAATATGTGGGACCCTTGTATGTGCCAGACACATTCTAGTTGTTTGGTGAACCAAAGAGACAAAGATCCCTGTGTGAGCAGAGGGAGGCAGACAGTAACCAAAAGACATCAGTAAATGATATTGTAGGTTAAAAGTTGATAGGTGCTGTAAAGAGTAGAACCGGGTAAGGGGGATCAGAGTGCAAGAGCTGGGAAGTCAGGCCAGGCTGCCATTCAAAAAAGGGTGGTCAGGGAAGGCCTTACCGTGCAGAAGCTCACATTTGAAGGAGCGAGCTTTGCAGATATCTGTGGAAAGAGCTACCCAGCCAGAAGGAACAGCCAGGAGAAGCTGCCCAGTTTCAAGGAGCAGCAAGGAAGCCGCTGTGGCTGCAGTGGAGTGAGGAAGTCATATTTCTGCTCAAAGCCCTCTACTGGCTTCCCATTTCAAAAACCCTCACAGCAGCCCCCAAGGTCCTGTAGAGCTCCCTCATCCTCGTTTATCTTTCTCATCTCATCTCCTACTCCTCCTCTAACTTCATAAATTTTTGTTTTAATTATACTGGAACAAAAGTATCTTTTAAAAAAATGCATTATTAGCTTCTCAAATGCAGGCATCCCATTTGTTTTGACTGCAGGTTAATAATTACACTGCACTGTAATGACACCAGGGCACAGGGTATCCTGGTCCTGCATATAAATGAAAATGTTAGGGGCTGTCAAAGTATAATGTGCAAAGGTGTGAATTACATGAAAGAAAAACACAGAATGTCTGGGGTTCTATAGACTTTCCCCCTCCCTGTTGGTTTTATAGGGTTCCCTCCCCACAAAATGTGCTGGCATCATCTGTTTCAGAGAATCGCACAGTTTTAAATATCTCCAAGGTCCCTTTCAGCTCTAGACTGAAATGATGTCCCATTTTCAAGAAGGGAAAATTATAGCTCAGAAAAAAAAAAAAATATCTTGTCTAAGGGACATACAGGAAAAACCAGGAGTCTGTCTTAGCCACCAGAAGCCACCTACTCCTAACTCCTGGCGGCTCTGTCACTGTCTCCCTGAAGCTCCCGAGGACAAAAGCACAGAGGTTTCCTCCTCTAAGAATAAAAGGTTTTACCTTATTATTCTCCAGGGACAATTATGGAATGTTTCAGGTTGTGTCACTGATTACTTGCTATCATTTCGCGACTACAAATAACTTTAGGTTCCCATAGCAACACACTCTGCTCTGGAAGCTGACTTTGTTCCCTAATCCACGTGGGAAGGAACAAGAGCCTCTCCCAGAAAACTCACAGCAGGTAGAAGCCAGGTTAGGGAGCGTGGAACATGGGGATGGTTGTTAAGGACTTTGTCCAGCGAAAGACAATGAACCTACCATGGTCACCATCCTACGGGCCCACGGAGGGAAGCTGGCCAACAAATGGTCTTCATATTACAGGGAGCATTATGATGCTTGGCAGGACCAAGAAATTAAGTTGCTAAGCTTCCTCATCAAGTGAAAGAAGCTTCCACTGAACTTTCACAGGCTGAATTTTTGGGAAATGTGTACTGATGTCTGCAAGTTACTTCAAAGTGGATCACAGAAAATGGATTGATTGATGGAGGATGGACAGATATGTCCTAAAGCGAGCATTGTAGAATAATTGGAGAATCCAGGCGGTTTATATCAGAGTAGATACTCTAACTTCTATCAACTTTTCCCTAAGTTTGAAATTTTCATAATAAAATGTTGGAATAAACTCAAAGGCATATCACAGTATGAGAGAATAGGGAAGGGAAAAGAGAGTAAGTGTAAGAAAAACGGTGGTAGGGAAAGGAGGGAAAGAAAAAGGGAAAAGACAGAAAAGAATATTTTCAGTCTCCTCCCTAAGTTAATTCCCTTTCTTTCTCACTTCAATCCTTGAGAGCTGTTTAAAGCAGACGATTTGGACTGAACTAGATTGAAATTATCGATATATATCTTGGTGTCAAAAGGAGCTCAAAGGAATTTTTTAAAAATATCGACTTGCTAACGTCATTTGATGTTTTGGAATTGGCTACCATTATCCTAACAGGTGTTTTATGTAAAAATAAAGTAAGTATCTGTCAAGGGCAGGGTAGAATTAAACAACTGTCTTTTTAGCTAAGAAGTACACTCAATATCCTAAAAATGGAAGTTAAAACTTTTGAATGTTAGGGCCTGTCACTCAAATCCTAGGACTAGTGTAATATGTAGCTGGAAAGCTTCAGGGCTCAGTCCTTTACACACAGAGTTCAAAACAGTGAATGTCAGGGTAAACACAAAATGTTTAAAATCTTTGAAATTTGAAGACAAATTTTCTGTGAGCTACTGATAATTTCGTAAACAAACTGTACATGTCCTTGGCAATAGCTCTAGAAAACAACCCAAAACCTGTGAAAATAGTGCCATCTGGTGGTCAGAGTGTGGAATAGTCTAACACTGTCTTTCCTACCAACTCCTTTTCCTCTTTTGGGGAAGATGGTCTACTATTCCTCTATTTTTTCCACTATTCGTAGTTATTCAATAAGCATTTATAAGGAACCTTTGGAATACTAGAAGGAGCATATAACTTGGAGCCAGAAGAAGTTGTCGTCATACTTCTATTTCTTAGTATCCTTTGTCTTCCTAGCATTAGTTTTGAATCCTAAGTTCTCACAAGGACTTGCTCATTCATTCATTATCAAAGGGCCAGGAAAAGGTAATTATGTGACATGATGGAGGTGTTAGCTAATGCTATGGGGGTAACAATTTTGCAGTATATTGTAGTCATTTTGGTCATGTCATGGGAAATCCCACCTTTAAACAATTCCTTTCTTAGGGTAAGATTCTCCGTGCTCAGTTTTCTAATTAAGATAGGAATGCCCATACAATGGGTGGTACTTTAAATGAAAAAGCTTGGGTTCTGATAACTGCTTTCAGTTTACTGTGTGATTTGGGGAAATCACTCCCTTTTGAGTCAGCTTTATTTAGATGTCACCTGCCTACCCTACTTCACAGAGTTGTTGGATCTTTTATTTTCATGTTTTCTAATAAACACCCATCTCTGGGATCAGCAGCCCGGGCCTAGATTGACTCTACCTCTTCTCTAAGCAGAGACTCTTTCTGCTTCAATTCCCTTAGGGCTATAACAGCAGCTATAACCACAGGGAGTTAGGGCAGAAACATGCCTTTAAAAGTTGATTGTGTTGACCCATGAACCAGGAGGTCATGGTTCAGTTCCCAGTCAAGGCACATACCTGGATTGCAGGCTTGATCCCCAGTAAGGGACATGCAGGAGGCAGCTGATTGATGACTCCCTCTCATCATTGATGCTTCTCTCTCTCTCTTCCTCTCTTTTCCTCTCTGAAATCAATAAAAACGTATCTGGAAAAAAAAGAATTTGGTGAGTTGGCCATTAATTGAATAGACCCATTTCCTAACACAACTCCCTGGGCCTTTGATTTCTTTATTTAAAAAATAGAAAAATAGCATCAACCTCATAGGCATATTAGGATTAAATTAGGTCATTTATTTAAAGTGCTTAGCACAATGCCAGTACATGGAAAGGTGCTATTGTAATATATTACCAGCACCATTAGACACTGTGCCTCAGTAACCCTCACAATACTGCAGGAATGCTAATTATTTTGCTCAAGATCACAAAGTTATTCACTTTGACACTGATCTGGCTCTGAAGCCCATATGTTTTTGTGGCTTTTTAAAAATTGACTTTAGCCTGGCTGGCGTGGCTCAGTGGTTGAGCATCGACCTATGAACCAAGAGGTCATGGTTTGATTCCTGATCAGGGCATATGCCTGGGTTGCAGGCTAGATCCCCAGTGTGGGGCGTGCAGGAGGCAGATGGTCAATGATTCTCTATCATCATTGATGTTTTTATCTCTCTTCCCTCCTCTCTGAAATCAATAAAAAAAAATACTTTTTTTAAAAAATTGACTTTAGAGAGAGGGAGAGACATTGATGTGAGAGAGAACATGAATCAGTTTCCTCCCATACGTGCCCCGACCAGGGATCAAATCTGCAACCTGTGTATGTGCCCTGTCTGGGAATCAATTCGGCAACCTATTAGTGTATGGGACAACACTCCAACTGAGCCACACTGACCAGGGCCAAAGCCCATATGTTCTATTTTTTAGAATGCTTTTTAAAAATATATTTATTAATTGATTTCAGAGAGGAAGGGACAGATAGAAACATCAATGATGAGAATCACTCATCAGTTGCCTCCTGCAAGCCCCACACTGGGAATCAAGCCCACAACCCAGGCATGTGCCCTGACTGGGAATCAAACTGTGACCTCCTGGTTCATAGGTCAATGCTCAACCACTGAGCAACACTGGCTGACCTCCTTTTGATTGTGAAACATAACACCAATACAAACTGATCAGAAATTAATAAATACTTACATAAAACAAATACCCATGTTATTACCATGCAAATCAAGAAACAGACTCGTAAGTCTTGTGTCTCTTCCAAAACATTCTTGCACATGTATCCTGATTAATTTCTCTAGGGTATAACTTTAAGGAGTGACAATACTGTATCATGGGGTAGATGTATATGTATCTTCAAATTTACTAGGTAAAACTTTCATAAAGTGGTTTTTCTAACTTGCTTTGCCACCAGCAGTGTATGCCAATTGCTCACCAATACTTGCCATCAGCAAACTTGAATTTTTTTCTCCATCACTTGACAGTGGCCGGCATGTCATTGTGATTTTGATATACATTTCCCTGCTTACAAATAGGTTGAGCACTTTTTTTATGTTTAATCATTGGACTATCTTCTTTTATGACTCAAGTCTTCTGCCCAGTTTCCTACTGCATTGTCTCATGCCCTTCTTTCCACTCTGCATGCCACAAGGAATTGTGGGTTCAATTCCTGGTCAAGGGCATGTACCTGAGTTGCAGGTTTGATGCCCACCCTGGTCGGGGAGCGTGTAGGAGGCAAGCAGTCGATGTGTCTCTCACATCAATGTTTCTCTTTCTCCCCCTCCCTTCCTCTCACCCTTTCTAAAAATCAATGGGAAGAATATCCTGGGGGAGTGGGGAGGGGGTGAGGTATCAGTGAGGTCCAAAGGGACTACAGGGCATGCCCAAGGCCTCACAGCTAGTCAGTCTGATGAGAGGAAAGACATTTATCTGCTGAACTCTAACATGGCTTCCTGACACCAGGTACCAGCAATAAATACTGCATCGCTCTTCTTTTTTAATATATATTTTTATTTATTTCAGAGAGAGAGATAAGAAACATCAATGATGAGAGTCATTGACTGTCTCCTGCACACCTCCCACTGGGGATGGAACCTGCAACCCGGGCATGTGCCCTGACTGGAAATTGAACCACGACCTCCTGGTTCATAGGTTGACACTCAACCACTGAGGAACACCAGCCGGGCCATTACTCTTCTTGTGGACTTTTAAGACAAAGTGAAACTGTTCTGAAAACTCCAGTATTTAAAGCAAATAAGGTAAACTGAAATCTCCCTTCTCACCTTGCAAACATATTCTTACTTTCAGGCTCAGAGGATGAAATGTCTTCTTGTCCAAGGTCCACTGCTTCAAGGCTTCCATTCCATTCGCTCCCATCTTCTCCGAGGCCTTGGTTTAGCGGTCACCATCCCCTCTCATCTAACCTTCCCGTTTTTAACTGGCATTCTCAATCTTAAAAAAAAGCTTCATCCTCATACCTTCTAGCTGTTTTCTTCTCTCCTTCAGTTAGTCCCATGGTTGGCAAACTGCGGCTCGCGAGCCACATGCGACTCTTTGGCCCCTTGAGTGTGGCTCTTCCACAAAATACCACGGCCTGGGCGAGTCTGTTTTGAAGAAGTGGCGTTAGAAGAAGTTTAAGTTTAAAAAATTTGGCTCTCAAAAGAAATTTCAATCATTGTACTGTTGATATTTGGCTCTATTGACTAATGAGTTTGCCGACCACTGGTAGTCTATACTACTCCACATTCTCACTTTCCACTTACTCAACACACTATTTTTCCCTCATTGTTCCTCTGATATCACATTACCAATTTCTTTTCTTTTTTAAAAAATATTTTTATTGATTTCATAGAGGAAGGCAGATGTATCTATCATTGCTCGGCTGCCTCTGGCACAACCCCCACTGGGGATGGAGCCCACAACCTGGGCATGTGCAGACCGGGAATTAAACCATGACCTCCTGGTTCATAGGTCAATGCTCAACCACTGGCACAACCCCCACTGGGGATGGAGCCCACAACCTGGGCATGTGCAGACCGGGAATTAAACCATGACCTCCTGGTTCATAGGTCAATGCTCAACCATTGACCCACACCAGCCAGGCACACATTGCCAATTTCTGTGGACACATCTTTTTTTTTTTTTTTTTTAAATATATTTTATTGATATTTCACAGAGAGGAAGGGAGAGGGATAGAGAGCCAGAAACATCGATGAGAGAGAAACATCGATCAGCTGCCTCCTGCACACCTCCCACTGGGGATGTGCCCGCAACCAAGGTACATGCCCTTGACCGGAATCGAACCTGGGACCCTTCAGTCCGCAGGCCGACGCTCTATCCACTGAGCCAAACCGGTTTCGGCTCTGTGGACACATCTTAATCATCTTTCTCACACTCTGCTGTATTTGGCACTGTTGATCATTCCCCTTCATGACACTCCTCTCTCTTCGGTTTAGTGTTGCTCCTGTCTCCCAATTCTCCTGGAGGCTTATCCATTATAGCCTTGGGCTTCAGACTACATGTAGAGAGAGAGCCGAATTCAAGTTTTTGGCATCTCTAGCGACACATCAAACTAATTGTGATTTATCACCTCTTGATCCCAGGCCTATTCCTGCCTTCCTTATCTCAGTAAATAGCTACCATCTACCAGATAATCTAACTAGAAACATAGTGGTCATGCCTGAGCTTTCCCCTGCTGCTAAATCAATCCCTAATTCCTGCCATTACCTATCAAATAAGCCCAAGAGAGGAGGGAGATAATTCACTTATTGAGCAAATGTTTATTAGCACCTTATGTACATTTAAAACATAATACCAGTAGAACTCACCTCAGGGTAGACATTAAGCAGCCTATGAGTCTTAGAAAAATGTCTACCAACCCCATTGTCAGAAATGCTATACATATACTATTTACACTTAGGTCAAAATACTTTGAGAGAAATCAGAGTATTGAAATGGACTAGGAATCATAAGCATTCTTAGGTTTGCATGTCAAGGGCCAACTTTACAAACCTGGCTTAATAGAACAGCAAATGGCCTTAAATTCACCACATATTATGGGAGCCAGATCCCATAATGGTCCCAATGACTCCTACCTCCTGGTGTTTTTGCTTTTGTTGTAGTTCCCCTCCCACACAGAATGGGGTTGACCTGTGTGATCAATGGGATACTGTGGAAATGGAAGTTTGCTACATTATTCACTCAGGTTGGGGTGGGGGAGGTAGCTGCATGTCGTAAGAACACCTAACCTGTCCAATGAAGTAGTCCATTTGGCTAGGAACTAAGGTTTCCTGCCCCTAACCAGCACTAATCGCCAGGCATGTGTGTGAGCAAGTGAAACAAATCCTTGAACCCCTGTCAGGCCTTCAAATGTAACCTCTTGGAGACCCTGAGTCAGATAACTCAGCTAAGCCACTCCTGGATTCTTGACATAGTGTAACTGTATGAGATAATACATTTCTGTTTTAAATTGGTAAGTTTTGGCACCCACATAAGGAATATGGAAAACTTTACAGCACAAGCACTCATATTACTGAGCAAATGATGGTAGATACTCTGAAAATTAATGACTATAGGAAAGCCTGAATTGCCTTCAATTTTTAAGAGACATGAGAATTTTATTCTGGAAAGTTTTATCTAATGTCATCAGTGCTAGAAAATCCTACGTTTTTCTACATTTCTTCAGAAATTTCTGAGACTCATGCTGCAAAAAAACATGTGAATATAAAGAATGAGGGAGCCGAAACCGGTTTGGCTCAGTGGATAGAGCGTCGGCCTGCGGACTGAGGGGTCCCGGGTTCGATTCCGGTCAAGGGCACGTACCTTGGTTGCGGGCACATCCCCAGTAGGGGGTGTGCAGGAGGCAGCTGATCGATGTTTCTCTCTCATCGATGTTTCTAGCTCTCTATTCCTCTCCTCTCTCTTCCTCTCTGTAAAAAATTAATAAAATATATTTAAAAAAAAAAAAAAAAGAATGAGGGAAAGCCCGGTCAAAGTGGCTCAGTTGATTGAGCATCATCCTATGGAACTGAAAGGTTGCTGATTCCCTGTTGGGGCATCAATGTTTCTCTCCTCTCTCTCTCTCTTCCTCTAAGCATGTTCCCAGGTGAGGATTTAAATTAAAAAAAAAAAAAAAGATTGAGGGAAAGCCGTTAATGATACCTTTTACATTAGGAAAAATGTTAAAATCCTCCCTGGATGAAAAATCTATGAGTGCATTAATTTAGGAATTTTTTTTCAGTGATCCTGTCTTCACTGCTATGCAAGAACTCATATTGGAGGGGAACCCAGGAATGCAATCAACATGAGGATACCTCAACTTCAGTTGTGCACGAAGTGGCCACAAAATATACTGGAAAAAAAAAAAGGCATAAAAGTTCTGAGTATGGTATTACCTTTATCAGTATCTCATCCTTAGGTTGGGCCACCAACTCATTAATTTTTAGCCTTTTTGTTTTTGAATAAATATTGGTACCAAAACTACCCTCTAAAATAAACGTCGTCATATTAAAAAAAAACCAAAACACTAAAAAACAAACTAAGGCCGAAACCGGTTTGGCTCAGTGGATAGAGCGTCGGCCTGCGGACTGAAGGGTCCCAGGTTCGATTCCGGTCAAGGGCATGTACCTTGGTTGCGGGCACATCCCCAGTGGGAGGTGTGCAGGAGGCAGATGATCGATGTTTCTCTCTCATCGATGTTTCTAGCTCTCTATCCCTCTCCCTTCCTCTCTGTAAAATATCAATAAAATATATTTAAAAAACAAAACAAAAAAAACAACAAAAACAGTTTTTGGGGTAATTTGTTATGCAACAATAGATAATACATAAAGAATTCCCAAGGCATGTGAAAACCTATTCAATGTAACTTGTGGCAATTTTGTCCTGCAATTTTATCTATTGGAATGGGGAAAGCAAATAGACTCTTGGTTGTAAATAGAAAAATAAAAAGTTGAAAATGTGTCATAATAAGTTACCTTGAAGAGTACCCCATAGACCAATTTTTGTAGGGCAGTTGACAATTTCCAACTATGCGATGCACAAGTTAGGCCCTAGGGTATATTAGGTAATACATTTTGTAAAAACTGAGGACCAGACCAAGTACCCTGCACCTCTACTAAAGGCATCAATTTATAGTAACAGGTAAGTCAGACAGACACTAACGGGAGAAGTAAAAATTCAGACTCCTCCTTTTTCCTGACTACCAGCCACACACTTAGGTTTTTAGACCGTTTCTGCCAAAGCAGAAGGCAATAAATAACATCCCAATTTATCTTTACCCATATTTTCTACTCCTTTCACTTTTGGGTCCTAGAGTCAAGCTAAATAGAACCAATGGCCAGTCCATAGAATTGTGTTTTCCTAAAACTACTTCTGCACCTCTTAATATATTTCTATGCAAAACTCTTTCTCCATTACTCATCAAGAACAGAGGTCTCGTTTTGTGCTTTTTGCATACATACCCAAAGCATAGAACCTGGACACATGGTAGCTGTTCAGTAAAAGATAGTTGGCATATATGCCACCATTTATGACCTCAATATTTTGGTTCATCGTCTTAGAATATTTCCTTCTTACACCCAATTTCTAAAATTCTTGCTTACTTCAAATGTCATCTCCAAGAAATCTTTCCTAATTTCTATCATCTACTACCCCCAACTGTCACCCCAACCTCATACAAAATGGAAGTACCGTAATCACCTCTTCTGAATCACCACAGATCTTTAAGTTATACTTCTCTCCTCTCACTTTCTGGCATTATACTTCTTACCCACCTAGACATTCCTATTGAATTGTGAACCAAAGCCCAGCATCTGAATCTCCCATAAGTCAGATCTTAATTGAATGGAGTTTGGGTTTAGGAGTCCCTGTCTTCTGAGAATCTTCCTGGAATCTGCCTTCCTCTAATCCAGTGGTCGGCAAACTCATTAGTCAACAGAGCCAAATAGTACGACGATTGAAATTTCTTTTGAGAGCCAAATTTTTTAAACTTAAACTTCTTCTAACGCCACTTCTTCAAAATAGACTTGCCCAGGCCGTGGTATTTTGTGGAAGAGCCACACTCAAGGGGCCAAAGAGTCGCATGTGGCTCGCGAGCCGCAGTTTGCCGACCACTGCTCTAATGTTCACAATGTATTAAATCATTTGTGTGTATACTTCCATTCATGTGTTCAAAACATTTGTTGAACTCAATTGGCAGGGAATGCACACATCTTTGGATTCAGCTGTTCATTCATTCACCTATTCCCCCCCAGATGCTATCATTAGCAAATTGAAGAGCCACTCAGAATTTTGTACACTATCAAAGATCTTTATTAATATTCTGCCAATTATATGGGCATTCTCAATGTAGAACTGATTTTCAACTAATGTGCAGTAAGACTAGTGTTAGAAGAAACGAGACACCAAGGCCTGTGAAAGCCAAAAAACCTTCTTTGCTATTGGCCAGACATTACCCTTTGAGCTAAGTTAAAGTTCATGTTCCTAATTGTTTACTTTATAGGTGCCCAAATGTAATACTCAACATCACCTGGGAGAATATTAGAAATGCAGACTTTCAAACAGTATAGCCATTTTAGAAGTTTAGCAGTTCCTCAAAACGTTAATGTTAACATGACCTAGATCCATTGTACAACATCATGCTGATAACTAATACTGTGCTGTGCACTTAAAATTTTAAGAAGGTAGATCTCATGTTAAATGTTCTTACCACAATTTTTTAAAAAGAGCTATCATATAACAATTCTATTCTTAGGTATATTCATTATAGAAACAAAACCATGTCCACACAAAATCTTGTACACAAATGTTCATAGCAGCAGTATTCATGATAGTCAAAAGGTAAAAAATACAAATGTCCATCAACTGATAAAAAAATAAAATGTGGCATATCCATGCAATACTAAAAAATATTATTCAGCCATAAAAAGGAGTGAAGTATCCGATACATGTTACATGAATGAACCCTGAAAACATTATATTAAGCCAGCTACAGGAGTCCACACAATGTATGATTTCATTTACATGTTAATGTCCAGAATAGGTAAATCCAGAGTCAAAAAATAGATTAGTGGTTGCCAAAGACTTTGAGGATAGTGGTGGTGATAATCAATGGGGGTGACTGTTTATGGGTACAGGGTTTTTCGGCAAGATGAAAATTTCCTGATTAAGAAAGTAGTGACAGTTGCATGCATAAAAAAAAAAAAAAAGAAACCCATCAACTTGTACACTTTTAAGTAGTGAATTTTATATGAATTATATTTCAATAAAGTTTTTTTTAAAATAGATTGTTTTATTGATTTCAGAGAGAGGAAGGGAGATGGAGACAAACATCAATGAGAATCATTGATTGGCTGTCTCCTGCATGTCCCACACTGGGGTTTGAGCTCACAACCTGGGCATATGCACTGACTGGGAATTGAACCATGACTTCCTGGTTCATAGATGGATGTTCAACAACTAAGCCATGCTGGCCAGGCAATAAAATTTATTTTTTAAAAAGGAAATGCAGATTCTCAGGGTGACCCCAGACCTACTGAATGAAAATCTGCATAACAAAATCATCAGGTGATTCACAGGTACATTGAGAAGCACTGATCTAGAAGAAATATGGTCAAAATTGTTTCTCCCATTAATTTCATTATTCATAGAATAACAATTTCACTAGGGTAGATTTTTTTTTTTGCCTCCTCTATGCTCAGAACAATGCTAATCAGGGTCCTTAGGGTAGATTTTTCATCACAATTGCTTAAGATATACAATCAACCACTTCATATTGATTTTATAATATCTGATTTTTCCTTTAAAAATTTGCAGTTTTAGTACTGGGTGGCACCTTCATTAAGCTTAAGAGCAAAGCCATGGCATGCATATAATATCCTATATAATAAAAGGCTAATATGCAAATTATCTCAACTGGGAATTAGATCAGTGTGTGGGGCCTGCCAGCCAACTGCCCATGGCCCCTCCCCCTGGCTGGCCCTGATTGGGGCGGGCTGGCCGGAACCCACCCATGCACCAGGCCTCTAGTATCTATATATACAAAAGCCCAGCGACCAGAACGACCGGTGGCTATGACATGTACTGCGGCAGCCAACCAGCCTGATCCAGGCCCCAATCAGCCCCTCAACACCCTGATCAGGGGCGGGGCAAGCTGCCAACCGCCTGCAGCCCTTCACCCCCACCGGCCCAGCCCAATGGGCCCCCATCAGGGCTGGCCAGCCAGACCCCACCCGTACACGAATTTGTGCACCAGGCCTCTAGTATATCCTATCTAATAAAGAGGGAATATGCTAATTGACCATCAAATCCTCACAAAGATGGCAGCACCCACAGCCATAAGATGGTGGTGCCCAGTCCCCTCAGCCCTGCTGGGGCGCCTGCCTCCTGAGTTCCCCAGTCCCCCAGCCCCCCAGGGCTGCCTGAGGCTTGTGCTGCTGGCAATGGCAGCAGCAGAGGTGTGATGGGGGCGTCGCCTCCCGCTCCTGAGGGTTCCCAGACTCTGAGAGGGGGCAGGCTGGGCTGAGGGACCCCCACTCCAGTGCATGAATTTTCATGCACCGGGACTCTAGTGTGTATATATGTGTGTGTGTGTGTGTGTGTATATTTGTGTGTATATACATATATATTTTTAACCCTCAATAGTATTAGATATATAATAAACATTATTTTAATTAAACCAGTTTTGAAGTTGCAGCAATAACATATATAAGATGAACAAAGAAGATACACAACCAGATGGGAAATGAGACCAACAAAACCACTCAATTCATAAAAGTTTATTAAAGGCCAAATGGGTTTACAGTATATAACAGGATGAAGTGGCAGGAGCCTTAAACTACACATACAACAGGAATCAAATTACCTACCTGAGGTTCAAAGAGCAGGTTTTTTTTTTTTACTTCTGTAGTCCTATCTATTTTTTTTGAAGAATCCTAGAAAAACTCTCAGTCATATTTTCTCATCATTTAGAAGATAAAATGTACACATTCCAAAAAGAAAGAGGGGTGAACCAAAGGCACAATAGGTTCTGAATATAAAATATAACCAAGAAGCTCTGCTTCTGTTCTGGTTTTTTAATTTTCTGTGCATGTACTCTGCTGGGGCTTAGGAGTGTGGATTGTGGGAAGGGAGGACATCACACAAAATGACTGTCTTAGAGCCAGTCTGAGAAAGGGAATTTTTGATTTTCTAAAAAACTTATTACATCTTTAATCTTTCTGTGCTATTTAAACTTTCCTTTTTTAAAACTAGGCAAATTTTATTGCGAATTTGGGATGTTTTATGGGTACTCAGCCAGGTACTACACATAAGTATCCAAATTAAGAGCGCAGGCTCTGCAATCAGCTTGTCTTGGTTCAAATACTGGTCCTAGACCAGGGGTGGGCAAACTTTTTGACTCGAGGGCCACAATGGGTTCTTAAACTGGACCGGAGGGCCGGAACAAAAGCATGGATGGAGTGTTTGTGTAAACTAATATAAATTCAAAGTAAAGGAGCGGAGGGGAGAGCAAGAGAACCGGATAGAATAGCCGGATCCGGCCCGCGGGCCGTAGTTTGCCCAAGGCTGTGTAGACCATGGTTGCACAAATCTGGGCAAGATAATTAGCTCCTCTGCCTCAACGATGTAACAAAAATGGGCTAGCACTGATAGGGCAGGTATAAGGACTTTTAAAAAAATGTGTGTAAAGAACTTACAACAGTAGCTGGCATATAGGAAGTGTTTTGTAATTGTCTCTTACACACAAGTACACATGCGCAGAGATCTTTCAAATAGAATGTCATATTCAGATTAACATGCTAATTCTCCATTTGTGATGGAAAAATGAAATAGCCTCGTTTTATTCCATTTTCATTCCCTCACCTAGAATCTCATCTGTATTGTATGCTAGTCCATCTTTGTATTCCAGGGTCTAGCACAATGTTTATTTCATCAGCATATAATAAACATAAAACTTAATCCTATAATTTAAAAATTACCTATCAAGCCAATCAAGGTGATATTAAGAGACCTATAAATCTCATAATTTTACTCTTACTTGACTGTGTACAATGCAAATGTAACCTGGCAGAAACTTTGTAGCTTTTAAAATGTTTTTCTATGGACATAGTGAGGGATAAAATTAAAACTCAACTAAACTAATTTTTAACAAAGGAATTGAGCACAAACCAAAAAAATTGGCACTTTATACACTTCAATGAAAGTTCTGAATGCTTAGAGGGGAAGCTCCATGTTGCTTGAAACTCCACTTTCTCCACAATATTGAAAACCACACCTAATGGGGGCCAAAGAGACATCTCACTTACCTGAAATCTCCTAAAAACATTAAAGACAGATGTAAGGCTTAGCTGGTAATTTCCATGAACTCTGTTCTTTTCCTCTGACTGTAGTGGAGTTGACACGACAAAGCAGGTTTAGGAATGCTAGAAATGAATTCCTACTTGCCCTTGCATTCTTCATATTCATTTTCCCCAAAATTTCTGCAATGGTTGGCTTCCATTTCAGCATCAGTCACGAAATCTTGAAGGTCAGACACAGTAAACAGGGAAGGACATAAAATTAAGTGATATGGGTGTAGCTTTGAGTCTCACAACTTTAATAGGGATGAGTCATAGCTTAAAGTATGTGGAAATTGCATGTTCTGTTACTTAGTGAAATTTAGCTTAGTTAAGCTAAAAGTATTAGTTTGCTATAGCCTAAAATTTTGTTTGTTCCTTTAATAAATGTTGAGTGAAAAAATAATGTAATTCCCATAAAAGCCAGGCAGAGGTTGATGAATAAAGTATGAGTCTGCATCCTTGATTTATTTGCAGTAGTGTGTAAAGAAAAAACAATTCAAATAAAGGGAATACAATATAATGGCAAATTTTAAAAAGTGATTTCCTAATTTGTCAGTCAAATCTGAAATACATATTACTTAAATCAGGAAAAAAGTGAACTGATCTGATTAGCATTAGTACAAACTATAAATTAAAAGATAAGGCTTGCCCTGGCCAAATGCCTCAGTTGGTTGGAGCACTGTCTCACATCAAAAAGGTTGCAGGTCCGATTCCTGGTCAGGGCACATTCAGGAGGCAACCAATTGATGTTTCTCTCTCTAAAAACAAAAACAACACACAATAAAAATATATCTTTGGGTAAAAAAATTTAAAAATTTTATATATATATAGCTTATTCCATTCAATTGCTTATAGGAAATTAGCATTAAAATTTAACTCAGTAAGAGAAGAAAAATATGGATTCATGTGAAATTAAGAACCAGGAAATGTCTTTATGCTTTGCATAAAGCTAAAGTTTCTTACACTTCAAATGGTTAGCAAACAAAATTATTTGCTTCCCATAAATCATTAAATAGGTTTGCTGTGCTCAGACACTGAAACTTCAACACCTTTTGACACTCAAATGTGACAGAAGCAGAGTACAACTTTGAGAATGGAAATGAAAGTAGCTAGATGAGGGGAACTCTTGAGGCTGTGAAAATTTTTTTAGGGGAATAGAAGAGAAAACCATCGGTATGCCATAAGAGTTTGAGCATTCTGACCATATTATCAAGCAATTATCTTTGCTGAATGGTCCTGGATTCCAAATGACACATTCTTCCTCAATGTACCCACTCCATCACTGGGCTCAGCAGTCCGCACTGGAGACCATTTAAAAATGTGCACTTTGCAATAATCATTCTCTATCTTAGCAGCTAGAAAGGCAAAACAAAAGTTAGTGTATAAAACTACCTTTAGGGACTAGGGAAGAATACAAATTTATGGATGATGAACCTAATGACTATACACAAGTTTTTAGAAGTATAATGAACACATCCAGTCCTGAGGTGTTTTTAAGAAGGAAAAAAAACCCCATATATATATATCACCCTAGCTCGTGAGCCGCGGTTTGCTGCTCTGTTGACTAATGAGTTTGCCGACCACTGGGTTAGAGCATCGTCCTGATACACCAAGATTGCAGGTTCGATCCCCAGTCAGGGCATATACAAGAACCAACGAATGAATGCATAAATAAGTAGAACAACAAATCAATGTTTCTTTCTCCCCCTAACATCAATAAATTAAAAAAATTTTTTTTTCTTAATCTCAAAATGTCTGTTTTTCAAAGAATGGTCAAAGTACCATCTTTCCTCTCCAAAACTTATATTCTTTGGATTGACAGACATTCTATACGTGTAAGGAATACAAAATAAAATGAGGTGTCCAGTAGAGAGGAAGGAGAGGCAGTGACCCTACTTACACAGCCCAAATAAATAATAAACATTGGACTCGATATGCCTTCCATCCCAGAAAACTCCATGGATGAAAATCAGACAAAGCTACTGCTCCTAATTTGATTCTAATAGCAAAAGGTAAAAGGGACTTATGTTCCCTACTCTTTACTTTATAAAGAAAAACAAAGCAAAATTCAGTTTAAGACAAAAATGGAATCACTTTTTAGGATGACCTGGAAAAGCAAAGCAAAACAAAACAAACCACCATCACACCTGAGAAATTAAATAAAACTGAGACTGAGAGCAAGCTGTGTGCATGTTGTGCTCAGTGCTTTAGTTTGCAGTAAAAAAAAAAAAAAAAAAAAAAAAAAAAACATTGAAAGGGAAGACAAAATGGTTAGTTTCTTTTGAAACCAAGACACTGCTTACAGCTAATCAATAGCAAGAGCACTTGTGTTAAACTGGTATCTGTAAATTAGGCAAAAATAAAAGTTTGTCATTGAGTTGATAGCATTATGGATTACATTTGCTAAACTGAGACAGGAGTTTCCAACAACAGACTTCTGCCAATAGATATCCTGGTTCTTAGCATTTTAACAGCCAACAATAATTCTTAAGTTTCAAGGTTTGTATTTTGAAACTGATCATTCTCCAGTCTTATGAATTTTCATGGTAAATCTTACCTTCAAGGTCAGTTGTGACTCTTGTACTTCTAATATTGGTACTTCAAATCCTATAATATAACCTAATATAATCACAGCTTCATTGCTATCTCAACTGCTCTATGGGCTCAAAAGTGGATTGGGGGGAGGCGCAAAAATTCTGAGAAATGTAATCATTATACCTGTTCTATTATACCAGTTGAAGAGACTAACCTCATGATCTGGAGAATTATTGTTTCTCTTAATGCCTGGTTTATAAAAAGTTGACCACTTAACATGAGAAAAAGTGAAGGTCCTAGAGCTAGTTCTCATAGCTATTTTCATCATTCATTTGAAGTAAACTTCAAGAGTATCAACTATCCCATATATAATCTCTCATTCCAAAGTTAAATTACTTTGAGCTATTCATGTATTCTCTCATGGTATAAAAATAATCAAGGACAACATGATAATAGTCATATTCCTCTGGCCTACAACAAATTCAGGTACATTTTTAAATATTTGCAAGGTTTTCTAAAATATAATTTCAATTGTATGAGTGTCACATTATTTAAACCCAATATTCAGGGTCCCTGACTGAGGTGGGCTCAATAACCCACCTTTCAAAAAAAAAAAACAAAAATCACACTTGACTCACATTTTGAGTGCAGCTGCTGGCTTTGTCCCAATACTTCCACTCAGTTCTGAACTTAGGGACAAAGCCAAAAGAAAACCTGAACCTGTAGACCAAGCCTTAACACTGAGGCAAAATGGTCACCTAATTCAAAGAGGCAATCTCTCCCTATTTGGTGATACTGTGGACATAGTAGTAAAGGGTCAGATGTAAACTGTGTTCACAAAATTGAGATTTCTGCAGCCTCAGCTCGTGCTAATGCATTTAAAAGATTATAATAAAGTGTTAGGAGTATTTTAGTTGTGAAATGTGTATCAGGAGAATAAGGAGCCAGAAAAAAAAATCTTGAGTATAGTTCCAATTTTTTTTTTTTTAACATATACTTTCATGACAACCTAAAAGCCATTCAAATGCCCGTCATGAAGCCTTATCCTCTCCATTGGCTCAAGATGGTGAAGGTGATCAGATTCATGATTATAGATTTTTTTCTTCTGAAGATGCTCTTGCTCTCAGGCTGAATGCCATTTCTGCCTCCTGGATACAGAGCATCTGCTGCAAATTTGCACCTCCAGGCTGGCTTCCCATTCTTCCCCAACTTCATGCTAAGAAATGAAATGCTTATTTCATGTTAGTTGTAACTGAGCCACAAAGGAAACAAATCACACTGCAAATTACTTCTTTATATCACCTCCTGCCTCCCTAATGCTGACCCCATTAAATTCCCTGCAACCTCTTCTCTATTTTCTTTTTTATTTTTTGAGAAAAGTACCTTCCCTGTGTAATTCTCACAATATTTGTGAACTTTCCCTGCTCACTTTCTTTTATATATATATATATATATATATATATATATATATATATATATATATATATTTGATTTTAGAGAGGGAAGGAGAGGAATAGATATAAACATCAATGAAAAAGACACATTGATCAACTGCCTCCTGTACACCCCCCTCTGGGATCGAGCCTTCAACCTGGGCATGTGCCCTAATGGGAATTAAACCGGGGACCTCTTGGTTCATGGGTTGATACTCAACCACTGAGCCACACCAACCGGCCCGGCTCACTTCCTTAGGAAAAGACATTGAGCAAAGCTCCTGAAATTTTTTGGGGAAAAATCACTATCTAGAGGCAGATCTGTAGTAAAAGTAAGTATTACTTTTCATATAAATGATCATATCTAAAGGGTCTTATTAGAGAGGCTGCAAAGAGTTAATTTGATTAGCATCCTCTTCCTTATCTTCTTGCCTTTGGTTCCAAGAGTGAACCTTAGAAGCCATGGTCACTGGCAGATTGTGAGGGACAATGAATGGAGTTTACTTTTGAGAAGGTGACTCCACCTTCCTCTTAGGTAGCTGCTGTGGTTTCATGAGTCAAAGGAGATAAACTTCTAACCCAACATCAAAGAAAAAATATATCCCAAATGTATCATGAGATTTTTTCATTATTAAATTATTCAGTGGATTAATGGTTCTACCTGATAATCTTGGGTAAATTACCCATCTGATCTTGGCTAAATTAGTTTACTACAAATGAGACGTAAAAGTATTTTTTTATATATATTCTTTTTCTAAATCTTTTCTAGATTGCCATCAGAGCCCGTTTTTAAATATTTGACTATCAAACCAAAGTAAAAAAGAGAAAACATATATTATGTATATGCAGAAACGTGTTCTCACTCACTTTGCAGAAAAGAACCTAGTCTTTTTCAGTCATTCACTACCAAATTCTACTCCAAGTAAATGAAATTTAAGCAAACTTTAACTCCAAGTAATAAAAATACTGCAAAATCTAGTTTTCAGAGAATGTTTGACAGAAAAATTAGTGTTAACATTTTTAATGTCACTAAATTAACTTTAAAAATTAAAAATGAGTGGCATATCTTGCTTCTCTATTAAAATGAAGACTTTTTAAAGCAACTTTATGAAGCAAATAAAGGACTACATCACTTCCAAGGTTTTCTGGTCTTCTACAGCTTCTAGTCATAGAAAAGAATTTATAAGGACATGCAATACTTGGCACACCAGGCTCAGATACGTGGCAGACTCAGATATGTGACAGACATGATA
Source organism: Plecotus auritus (assembly GCF_963455305.1). NCBI lineage: Eukaryota > Metazoa > Chordata > Mammalia > Chiroptera > Vespertilionidae > Plecotus > Plecotus auritus. Next base: position 14,473,190 of record NC_137771.1, read on the forward strand.
TGGGGTTTATATCCAATGAGGGTGAGAAAACATTTGGGACAAAGCAGTAGTAAGGCCTGATTCTGATAAATGTAAAATGTGTTTTAGCCCTGGCCAGTGGTTCAGCTGGTTGGGCATCGTCCTGTACACCAAAAGGCTGCCAGTTTGATTCCCAGCTGTGGGCTCAATCACCAGTAGAGGGCTCGTAGGAGGCAGCCAATCAATGTTTCCTATCACATCGATGCTTCTCTCTCCTTTCCTCTAAAATAAAAAAATATGAAAAATATTTTAAATAAATAAATTATAAATAAGTAAAATGTGCTTTAGGTATTTTCAATTCATTTTACACTTAATTCAAGTCCTACATAAAATTTCACACAGAGGGAAAATACTGTCAAGTCCTCAGTATTTCCTAAAACAAATGTATAACATAAAACCACCTTTTTTGACCTTAAGGATTAAGAGAATTAATGCTATGTTTATAAACTTAAATAGAAGCAAAATATTCATAATTGTTTTGGCAAAACCTATACCACTTAATTTGTTTTGTAAATAATTTTCAGAGTGAATATGGTAAGTATGCAACTAAAGGAATTTGATAAACTTAATGTTAGAAAATGTTTCATATTATATTTTTTTTACCTATATCCTTCTTCAAGTCTGAGTACTCCAATATATGCTAGTGAGAAAAAAAAATCAAAATTAGCATTAGCACAAGGATTTTTAGTTAATACTACAAATAGAATCACTGGGGAAAAAAATCCAGAATAAAAAAACCTCAAAAATGTGACTGAATGAGAAACCCTTGAGGCATACGATACACCAAACTGTATTACTTACCAAACCTCTACACCATCTCCTGATAAATATCCAGAAAAAAAATGTGGATCTAAAATGTATCGTAAATGAGCAGAGACAGAACACTTTAATAGCTCTCCCCCTTAATGATGTAATTCAAAATCAAATTTTGACATGATATATATAGGTCAATGAAGTATAATTATTTTGACATCTTTTATAAAATTTCTAAACTTATGACTAAATCTCCCGTTTTCTGCTCCTAAGGATAGGAAAATCCTTTAAAAAGGAAGAGTCCAGCCCAGGCCAGTGTTCTCAGTATTTAGTGTTGACCCTTATCACTGAGGAAAGGTTGGGGATTAGATTCCCGGCTTCATGCCCCAGGTCGGAGTGTCCTTATCACAGGACGCAACCAGTCGATGTCTCTCTCTCACATTGATGTTTCTCTCTCTGAAAAGCAATGGGGAAAATATCCTCAGATGAGGATTAACAAAACAACAACAAAGGAATAGTAAAAAAACAAAAAGATAAGAAAAACACAAAAAAGTACAGGAGGAGAAATTCAACACATAACATGGCATAGAGGGAAGTTGAAGGGAAGAGAGAAAACACAAAAATAGAAACAAAACAAAAATCCCTTCTCTACAATACTCGGGCTCTATTTATGAATAGAAGCTATTTACAAAGCATTCCTGCATCTGTCTCTTCATCTGTACAATGAAGTTGTAGCATTTTTAAACAGCACTCGACATAGTAAGCACTTAACAAATGCTATTAGCATTAAACACAGAGCATATATTCAGTTAAATATTTTTTATTGGCTATTATTTTTATTTTTGCAAGGGTAAAAGCAGGAATCTTCCTGAAGGGCAAGCTGAATGGCTGAAATTTGAGTCCAGATTATGACATTACATCTAATAATACTTAACTTTCAGAACAGCTTAAGGTAAATTCTTTGAAATGTTATCTTTACACAGAAGTAACTGACCCAAACATAAGGTAGTACTTCTTTGCATGCCTAGAATATTACTTTTTTTTGGTTAATCTTCACCAGAGGATATTTTCCCCCATTGGAAGGGAGGGAGAGAGAGAAAAAGCCACATCGATATGAGAGACACATCGACTGGTTGCCTCTGGCATGTGCCCAGACTACAGGCAGAGAGCGAACTGCAACCTAGGTAGGTGCACTTGACTGGAAATCAAACCCGCTAACCCTTGATTGTGCAGGCCAATGCTCTAACCACTGATTGACGCTGGCCAGGGCAGAAATATTACTATTAATATTAGAAAGAGATGGAAAGCAGGATGTATGCCATTATATACAGGTAGGGCAAAAGGAGGTTTACAGTTGTTTGAATGGAAGCTAATAATGAACTCTGTTTTGCATACACACAACTGTAAACCTACTTTTGCCCCACCCTGTATAAAGTGCATCTGCATGCTAAATGATGTGTGACTCGAGTTTGCTGTACAAAGTGACCAGGTTAACCCTAGCTGGTGTGGCTCGGATGGTTGGAGTATTGTCCTGTTGCACCAGAAGGCTGCTGGTCAGATTCTCAGTCAAGGCACATGCCTAGGTTACGGGTTTGATCCCATTTGGGAGGCAACCAATTGATGTTTCTCATAGCAATGTTTCTTTCTCTCTCTCCTTCTTCCCTCTCTCTAAAATCAATAAAAACATTTAAAAAAGTGACCAGGTTATGCTTAACAAGTATAAAACCAACTTCTTTTATCCCTTTCACCCACAAAACTAAAGCTTTTATATATCTAAAGAAACAAACATAACCAAAAAATGTGGAAAATAGTCTATGATGCTAAGGGCAGAGCAATAGAAGCATACAATAGCAAATTAAATATACAAATTTAAGCCTTATATTCTAAAATCAAACTTTTGTCCTTTTTTAGCTTGTAACCCAGAATTCCCCTTAAGAAAATGCTTTGACTCTAGCTCAAAAAGCTAAATATGTATTCCTAGATAAGGATAAAAATGGAGAAAGTAGTTAGTTCTAATATTTATTACAAACTAGTTGTACAACCTTGGCTGTCACTCAACCTTTCTGGGTCTGTTTTTCCTTTGGTAAAATAGGAATTCTACTACCTAAGTGGTTACTATGAATATTAAAGAATATAAAACACCTAGCTTCATGTGTCTGGCACATAGTAGAAGCTCAATACATGGGAGCTATTCCTTGAATAATGTGAGGGGAATTGGACTACATCAAGTCAAATCAAGCCTTTTGCCCTGGCCAGTGTGACTCAGTTGGCTGGGAATCATCCTGTACACTGAAAGGTTGTCAGTTCAATTCCAGGTTGCGGGATCAATCCTGGGTAGGGGGCATGTAGCATGAGGCAGCCAACTGATGTTTCTCTCTCTCTCCCTCCCCTAAAAAATCAATTTAAAAATATATACCAAGAAGCCTTTCTTTTGTATTTTATCTTCTCCTGGAAGAGAAAGCTAGAGCACAGAATTCATAAGGCAGGTCTAACAGACTCTGTCTAAGGGAGTTTACCACCATGATTACAGTAAAAGAACTCTTAAAACAATTTCACCCACAGTTTGAATTGGATATTCTTTTCAGAAACATGGACAGACATACACCACACAAACATTATAGTGGTACCTTTGTTTTTAAAAATAGGACAGCATTTATCCACTTGTGTAATTTTTAGGCCAGAACTGGCCAAGTAGTGTTTTTTTTCTGTTTAGTTTGTGTACTCTCATGAAATGGGCTTTTAACAACTGTGAAACAAAGAGATTGCTCTGCAACAGTCCAAAGCAGAGAATCTTCTGAAGTTCCCTGAGTCACTAGATGCAGCCGCAGAACCTGAATACAAACTCTCATATCCAAAAGAGTAATTCTGACCCTCCTGCATTTTCTACTTAGATTTTTTTAGCCACAGTATCTGAATATGGTTCAGTACAATTTTGTGTCAAACTGCCACTTAAGTAATTCCAAACACTCCTTGAAGTGTGCCACTGATTAAAGTCTAGAAATCATTTTATACATAGCAATTTTACCATGCATACATTCCTGTTACTTCAAGATGTCACATTCCAATCATGTCTATTAGGAAAATGGACTAATCTTCCAAAGTAACAGCTAGGAAGTAATGGGTTAAAGCAAGGTGGATAAAGGCAGTATAACTTTCCAAAGCTTCACAATTAAGGTTTAAATACAATCACAGTCAGATTGGAAAAGAAAGAAAAGGTTTGGAAGAAAAGATACCAGGCAAGTATATGAAATCTCAAATTTCAAGAATCTAGATTTGGCATTAAGATGTAATAAGAATGTTGGTGTCTGTGTGATAATTATTATAGCAATTGTGTAGGACAAATATAAAAGAGATTAGGCAGAAAAATTGGAAGAGAGTTGTAATAATCTAAGAGTTGACTTGTAAGGCATACAACATTTCCTAACCTCTATGTCTTGGATTGGGGGACACATCAAGCTAATTTCAGTACCTAGAACATCATCTAGCATAAAGGTGGCTAAAACTGTCTAAATCTGAATGTTAATGCTATTGTAATACTATATAATTCACTTAAAAAGTATTGCCGAATTTCTAACATCTTTTAATGTAAGTTATTCAATCAATTGAAGTACTAAAGTTCAGCAGTTTTATACTGGTTCCAAGTCATTCTCCATTAAGATTAGGAACTGCCACCCTAAAATAGATTGACTAGAGAACTTAAGGAGGAAAAGACATAGAAAAAAATGACTTAACAGAAAATCCAACAGAAATACTAAGACTGCAACCTGTAGGATTAAGAGGTGCTCCCAAAACACCTAATTTTTTCATAGCTATGTCTGTAAGGTTTTGTTCCCTTTGCCAGTTGTTCCCCCTTTTTCTCCCCAGTGCCAGGAACAGATGTATGCACTAAACCTTTGTTAAATGAACACATGCTGGTAACTGATTTTTAATATTATGAAGTTTCATGTGACCTGGAGGCCCATAAAATTAGAGCAAAATACTAGTCAGAAATATGATTTGGGAGGATATAAAACCCAGTAACCCTAATAGTGGTTGAAATTCCTAGAGGGATAAAAGACTTGGGAAAAGCGTGTCACAGGGACTAGGAAATACAAAGAATTGTAAATCAAACAGAGCCAGAAAAGCTAGAAGTTTTGAAGGTTTACTCAATTGTGTCAAAAATAACAAAAAGATCAAGGACATCAGGAGAAAAAAGGCAATCAAATGACTTGAAGATCATTGCCTAGCGTACTGAACAATTAAAATGCTTTCCAATTAAGAATCTCCTAGGCAGAAAACAGCTAGATGGAACCCCAAAGCAACTGAGGACACCTTGGTTTGGAATTCTGAAATTGGTCTTGGTGCTGAGTATAACCAGAGCCAGCCTGACTTAGATTAATACCTTCCAGGGCACTAAGTAAGGCCCAGTTCTGATATTGTTCAACTGTTCATTCACCAGCTGTGTGTGTATGCGTGTGTGCACACAGAGTTAACAGGCAATCAATATACCATTCAAGTTTGCTTATGCATACTAGGTTTCTTTCTCCAGGAATTCAAATTGAGTGAAAAACTATCAGGAAATACTAGTAAGTTCTGGTTCTGATCTATCTTTATTCTATGACCCTAGCCTAGGTAAAACATGAGTAATGAAATAAAATGGAAACAGCAACACTCCACTTCTAAAACATATACAAAGATAATAATTAAGGGAAATCATAAAAGTATTTAAAAAAAGACATAAATCAACCCTACACAAAGCCATGGTTATGTATGCACCCAGCATATTTCAAGACCTTTCATTAGCCACTTCAAAGACATAAAACAAAGCCAGTGAAGGTACAAAACAAGGCAACCAAGAAGTATTTACAAAAATAAAATGGCTTTTACCTTTAAAAAGTAAGAACTCCAATCTGGAAAGAAAATTACACAATAAAACTGAATTCCGTGTAAAATCATAACGGTTGCAGGTAAAATACCACAGCCTGGCTCCATTTTATTAAGTCATTTAAAAGAAATCCTGAAACACTCTAACTAGATGTTTTAAAACCAGTAAAAGGAAATCTCAAATCACAACATGTGTAGTAAACTTGTGACAAATATCACAAGTACAAAGAAAGAGTAATTTGAAAAACTGTAAACAGGTTTAAGAAGGGCATTGTTCAATTAACAGAGGCTACAATGATAGCACATTTCTATACAAAAGGAAAGTCTGAGCTTTTCAGAGGCTATCATTAATCTTCCTATTATAAAACAATCCTTCTGCTCTTATTTCTCTGAAACTAGTTCTTGGCCCCACCAATGGTTCTAAGCTTGGAAACTACTAGTTTAACCAGTTAGTAATAAGCCAGTTATCCAGTATTTCAAAGATGCCTAATGTCATGTACCTGGTAAGACTGCATAGAGCAGTGGTTCTCAATCTTTCTAATGCCGCGACCCTTTAATACAGTTCATGTTGTGGTGACCCCCAACCATAAAATTATTTTCGTTGCTACTTCATAACTGTAATTTTGCTACTGTTAATGAATCGTAATGTAAATATCTGTGTTTTCCGATGGTCTTAGGCTCTACAGCAGCGGTTGTAGAACCTGTCACCACAACATGAGGAACTGTATTAAAGGGTTGCGGCATTAGAAAGGTTGAGAACCACTGGCACAGAGCAAGTAAAATCCAGAAGGCAGTAGCGGGGTGGCTAAATATGAGCTCTGGTATCACACCCACCCAGTTTAATACCAGATTTGCCACTTCTAGTTAGGAGGCCTTGAACCAAAGTATCTGTATCTTTGTTTCCATATCTGCACTTATTCCACGGAGTTAGTAAATACGTTTAAATAACTTAAGGCAATGACATCCCATTGGAAATATTCAGTATTAGGTCTCCCATCAAATTAGACTGAAATTAAAACCAGTTCAACACATTAACCTCAGTTCTCTCTTGCTGACTAAAAGTTCCAGCTGGCAGTTATAGGCCTTCAAACTTTTTTTTTAGGAAAGCAGACTGCCAGGTGCAGCACCTCATTTGGATGTGTCTGGAGTCTTGGAAGCTTGACTAGTCTACAATCTCCTACAAACAGATCCTGAGAGCTTGTTTGGAGGTTCTAGCAGAGGAGCACAGCTACTCGTATACTCTTGACCAAAGACCCATCCTCTGGAGGGAAGGTCATCCTCTTCCACTAATGGCGCAGCTTTAGGAGAGGCACACGGATTGATAAGGGGACACCCACCTAGCCAGCCAGATCAGCCAAATCAACCCTGGTGATCAATGGGTGACAGATGCTGCAGCTAGATGGCCCTCACATCTTAAAACTTTTTTAAAAAGAAAATATTCATGGATAAAAAATACAGATGAAAAGGTGAAAGGCTAGCCACTGGGTTAAAACATGTATTCTTGTGAGACACGTAGTCCTGGGATTTTTTTTTTTTAAGAGCTATTGCCATCCATCTTTCCTTTCTAAATTATACCAGCAGTCACTCCTATCAAATATATTAATGTTCTATGACACTGCTGACAAAAAATGTAATATCAGACACTAACCAGTTTGTAAGACATAATGGAAAATGAAATGGCTTGGGCTCAAGAATTTTTATGAGGTATAGGGAATGGAGAAAAACATTTGTTTAGTAAATCTATTCCACTTGAATAAAGCAACATGTGTATGTCAGGGAGGGAAAAAATGTTTTAAAGAACTGCTCATTAATCCAACCTTACCTGGGGGTTTCTGACTTAAAGGCTTAAAGTTTTCACTACTGAAAAAATAGACAAAAATATAAGGAAACCTACCTTTACATTTGTTCTTTCAGATTCGTAGTCACCCAACCTTAATTTTTTAATATTTTCTTTAACTTAAATTTGAACTGCACAGGTGAAAATTATTAAAATCAAGATATATATCTATATATATATATCTATATATATCTATATATATATATATATACACACACACACATATATATACCCATCCAGTGTACACTAAACTTTAGTTAAGAAAATCATAGTTTACATTTTATAAACTCGTTTGCTCTCTAGAAGTAATCTCAATCATACATATTAGTCATGTATTCTGATCATAACAGTGTTTTATTAGGAGCCAGAACACTTTTCAAACTTCCAATGGTGTTTCTGGAAGTTGGTTTTGATGATTATCATTACTATTTATAAATCTATTATCGCCTCAAAATTCTTTGAAGGTAATGATCATAATTTACTAATTTTGTATTCCTAACTCCTGAAACATAAATCACTCCATGGTTGTGAAATTAAGAAATGACATATCAATTCTTGGTGTTAGGTATGGACTAAATGTAACCTTTTCAATAAGTAGCTGACTTTTAGCTATCTAAATTTGGTTAATGATGTACAAGATCAATCATTTTAATGATATTCCTTCCTAAGTATTAACAGGTTGATCAAGATAATACTGTTCTTTCTGAAAAAAACATAAAGTTAACTGCTTTTATAACACTTCTCAAGGACAAAACCCAGGATAGGAGTTTCTGGTAATTCCTACTATCATACTCAAAGCTCACACTGTGGAGAAATAAACTAGCAATTGTCATAAACATTTATCGTTGCTTTTCCAAAATACAATATAAATACTAAAACTGCTATACAAATGTTGGTTAAAAGAGCAATAATGACATTTTAGGAAGTATTGGCTAGTCATATTAATGTAATATTTCACATCATTAATAATCTCCAATTAGGACATGGTTTGATGGTTTGATTCCCGGTAAGGGCACATGACTGGGTTGCGGGCTCAATCCCCAGTAGGGGCCATGCAGGAGGTAGCTGATCAATGATTTTCTCTCATCATTGATGTATCTCTCTCTCTCCCTCTCCCTTACTCTCTGAAATAAATAAAATGTGTATTTTTAGCCTGGCTAGTGTGATTGAGCGTCAATCTATGAACGATGAGGTCATGGCATATGCGGGGATTGTGGGCTCGATCCCCAGTGTGGCGTGTGTGGGACCCAGCTAATCGATGATTCTGTCTTATCACTGATGTTTCTATCTCTTTCTCCCTCTCCTTTCCTCTCTGAAACCAATAAAAATACATTTTAATATATGTGTCTTTTTAAAAAAATAATCTCCATCTGGCAAACATTTAGTATACAGAGAACAAAACCAACCTTGTGAAAAGTTTATTAAGGAGAGCTAGTTTTCTTAGAGCCAGACTAACTGAATCAAAGAAATGACTTGAGAGCTTAGGCATGGTAAATAGTAAGCCTTCAGCTCCTCCATAATATGTGTCACAATATTGTCACAGTGACCTTAAATTCAGAACTGGTGAGTACTGAGAATTCCTGATTCTACTTTGAAATGTCCATTATTGTAAGCAATGAACCAAATTACACAGAATTCTAGAAGCAAGATATTACAATCCTTAAGAATAGGCTTTTAACAAAAATACTGATGTTTGTTGACATATTTTTTACTGTACAGCTCAATTTTTATGTAACAGAGCAGAAAATACCTTGAGTAATCTAAAGCATTATTTTTTAAAAATGTCTCAAGACCACCTTTCTTTCTGTCTCAGGAAAGATAACACTTTCTCTAAGAATGCATAAGGAGAGTGGGTTCTCCACACCCCCAAGTTTATGGCTAAGCATAATGGCTTCTTTATGTGTAATTCTGCATCTTGCACGCACGCGCACACACACACACACATACACACACACTCAGGTCTGATAAGTGAAACTCTTCTACTATGTCCTTGAGACATGTAGAAGAGCTGAAATCAAATATTAAATGATAGAGAAGGCTTAACAAACCAACACTTTTAAAAATGCTTAAACACTAATATAGACAGAACTCAGAAATGAAGATAAATTTGAGTTTCATGAATAAAATATGTGGAATTAAAACTTTTAAAATTTTTAAGTCATTTGGAACATGGCACCCCTTTCCAAATCAAGTATAGGCTTACTTGGTTAAAAAAAAAAAAAAAAAAAAAGCTGTCTTGAGAGACCAAAATCCAATGATATTTGGGCCTACATTTTTTATAAATGAACGATGGAAGAAAAACAAATGACAATTGAACTATCAACATAACACACACAAAAACACTTTAATTTAGAACAAAACTATTTTACTCTAAATTCAGATTAGGTTGGCTTTATTTCAGGCATAACTTAAAGAGCTTTGAAGTAAACATAAAATTTAACATTTAATTCTAACCTCATATTAATTAGGCCTATTTCTAATCCAATAATTGAGAGTGTACATATACTTGAGGCAGAACAGGTTTTAAACCCTGGTTTTGCCACTTTATAGGTATTATATAACAAAAGACTTAACTCAATTTCTGAGTTCTTCATATGTAAAATAGGGACAATACCACCTACCTTACAGGGTTGATGATTACACAATACACAGAATGTAAAGCAGTTCCTTAGCACAGTGCCTGGTAGAGGACTCACAGCATAGTTAGTATATGTATTAACCTACCATTGGCAAACAGCAGAGCATATGTTTTCCATACTTCATCTATATTTTTATTTTTCAAATTAAAAGTTTTAGAATGGGAAATCAGATAGTTTATCAGCTATCAGGGACTACCTTCTAGCTCTTTTACATAAAAATGGATATACCTGCTATTTCTATTCTTCAACATTTCCCATCTTTTTATCTTACTCTATGTTATTTTAAAGTCATTTAATGATATTCTTCCTTAATTTGCTCTAATTAATGAATGTTAACTTTTTCTGCAAAGAGATTTCAAAAAACAAAAAAACCACATGGGTATTTTTAGTAACCTATTAACTTTTTGAGCTTTCAGTAACTATTTTTATCTTTTATGACTTTTGTTGTAATTTGTTTTCTGATCCAATGCCTAAGTAAACATGCCGTGACATTTCCTCAGTGACCTGAATTTGGGCTTTTTCCTTCCTATTGTTATTTTCCACCAATTCCCTAAAACTATTAAAGCCTGTTTTTCTAAATTAATTTCATTTTCTTGCAGAGTATGTTCCTACCCTTCCCTTGGGACCCTAAACACTAGTAACTTTTGAGGTGGCCTTTACCAAAATTTAAAAAACCTTCATCTAGATCCAACTAGACTACCTTGATCCATACCTTTTCTACTAAGGTCTATATTCTGAAATTCCCCCAAAACGTGAAATACTTAACCTATCCTAGTCATGAACAATGGTATCACTAGGAGCTTGTGGGAAATGCAGGCTCTTGCCTCACCTCAAGTCATTTGAATTAGAATCTTTTTTTAAACAGAATCTCCCAGGGATTCCCACTCACATTAAAGTTTGAGAAAACTGTTGAATGGTGAATTGTTACCTAAATAGTTTAACTAGGAAACTAAAATAATGACCAGAAGTTATTTCAAAATTATTTTGATAAATGCAATATAGATGGTCTCATTTAGATCCTCCCACCCCCATTTTGGAAAGTCAAATAGAAATGACATTACAACTAACAAACATAATACCTACATTACTCTTCATGATTTAAAAAGTTCAATAACAATATTTATTGTTGGTTGTAGATCAAATTGTATATAGCTTATAGTCAAATATGTTTAATCTGGTAAGGTTCTACTTCTTAACAGGAAGCATGAAAAGTTTCAGTATGACAAGACAATATTAACCATGTAGTTGAATAAAAAAACCGTTCTTGCCCTGGCCAATTTGGAATGTGGACCTAAGGGTTGGGGGTTCGCTCATCAGTAAAGGGCACATACCTCGGTTGCAGGTTCGATCCCCGGCCTGGGTTGAGAGTATCCGGGAGGCAACCAGTCCACGTGTAGACACATTGATGTTTCTCCCCCCCAACCCCTTCCACTCTCTCTAAAGATCAATGGAAAAAATGTCCTCAGGTGAAGATTAAAGAAATAAACAAAAAAAACCTTCCCAACTCTTCTTGTTTATATTAGTTTTGTAAGAAAATGTCTATACATGATCATGATTTCAGTCACAAATTTCAAGTCTAAATTAATAGAAATGTGATTTTCATAGCTATAGGCAAAAGATATTCCCTTATGTGAATATAATACACCTCACAGGAAAATACCTAATAAAAATCTTACTTCTAAAAATTAACTAAATAAATTCAGGGCTTTAGGTAGAGCAAAAACACACCAATAGAGCCTAAGTTTAAAATCTTTGTCAGAAGCAACCCCTTTATTTTTGGAAAAAATACACCACAAATCTGCAAGCTGCTCCATCTCCAGCTCTACCAACACCTAAAGATGCCCAAGTTTAGATTATTTCTGTTAAAATATTTCTTCCTGTCTCAGTGAGTGACCTTTGATTTGGGGACAACAGGAAAAGAACAAAAACAGTAAACTCTTTCTGGAAAATACTGGCCAATGGGAAGTATTTTGTCTACTCTTTATTTTAAAACAATAATCACTTTTTCTTCTCCAAGGCTATTTAACAGTTTTCATTCAAAAAAGATAAGATACACTATGTTACTACTCCTTATGAAGAGTTCCTTTAATTTGTTTATAAATCATTAGGTTCCTATCACCTTCCTCCTTAATCTTTGTTGTTATTTGGTACTGTCTGCAAAGAAATGAGCACATTACTTCAAGTAGATTTCCATTCTAAATTGCAGGACTTCTACTCTTTTGACTAAAGGAACTAAGAACACCCCAAGGAAAAGAAGTAAAAATAAAAGCTACTGTATTAAGTCTATCTTCAGGAGAATGGGAATCAGCATGAAAAGAGAAACCTTCATAAAATTTACTGTAAGAAACAAAGAGGGGGCTCTCTCTATATGGTACTTCTTATACACTGAAGTTATTACCTGCTGCTGCGTCCAAACACAGCCTTCCTCAAATATTCCTTTATCACCTCCTTCACTTGCTGGCATGTCATGTCAATTGGTCTAGGACACTGGGGCAGTAAAATGCTTACTGAAAGCATCATACAAATGTTTCCCTCTGCCCACCTCTGTATGTTTTCTAGGATCATTTCTAATGTGGAAATGCCACAATTTCATCAGAAAAATCTTATTGGCAGCCTTGTCATGCCAAAGCCAACATCCCTATCGGTAGACCTAGTTCTAAACTCCAATAAAGCTACTTCCTGACACTTTAATAAACCTCCTTTATGTCAGTCCTTTCAGTCCTATTTCTTTACTGCCTTCCATGGAACAGGTGTCCAAATGAAGATAGGAAATCCATTTGACTTCAAATGTCTCAATTACAGAACTACTGAATTTGATTTGTATAATGGAACCCATCACACACCACCCAAAATCACCAACACAACATTTTGAACATGTTAAATTTTATTAAAAATATTTAACATTGTACAAATATTCCAATACAGTTATGGTACCTGAACGCTGTACCAAAAGCATGATTTTTATTAAACTGCTGATTAAATGGTCTTATAAATGTTTCTATTTTAATATTCTCATGTTACTGTATGCGTATCAGCAACATAATGTTTGCAGGAGCTTTCAGCTCAATTATAGAAATAGCCTTGTAATATAGTGCTAAACATCATAATAGGCATCATTGAAGTACAATTGAACAGGCTACAGAAGTCTCTTTTGTCCAAATGACAAATCAAGATAAGATGTTCATGGGATCCTGATAAAGTTACTATATAAAATGAAAGCCCTTATTTATATTTGAGGAATGTATGTATTAAGTGCAATCTTAAAGTTCTATACTCTGATCTTTTCTACCACTGATACATGTATAAAATGTGTCAGAAGAGAACAAGTACCTTAACATAATGACACAATCGCTAAAATTCTTCAAGTATTTCACTGCAGTGATGTTCAGCTAGTCTACATCAAGCTTAGAGATAAGGGTTTACATTCAGGACACCAACTAGCACATGTTTAATACCTAGGAGATTCTTCCTGGACTGATACACCCAACCAACAAAGAAGGCGTAAGAATAGTGAGGAGATTCTTCAGGCATGAAAATCCAAAATTATTTTCAATCAGTACTTACGTTATATTACATTTTTAGATGGTATGGTCAGAAATGCCTAGTTATTAAATTTAATTTCCTCAATTTATACTTTACCTTAATGGAATCCCCTAATGAGTATGAAAGATTTTAATATTTAGCACTAATCTAAAAATTGACTCTTAATTCTACCAATATCTACTAATCCTATCAACTTTCCTGAGTTTCAAATGAAACACAAGTTGCTGATTAATTTGTTTCTGCTATGTTCAAGGTCCTAATATTTCACCTATGTATTTTCCTCTTGACACAAAGTTGTTATATCAAATGTATCTTTATACTGAATAAACTACTGTTTTTCAAATAGCTAAAACTTTTAAGTTTCATTTTACAATGTTAAGATTTCTTTTGGAGGATTTTAAAAAATTATTTCTCTTAGTGATTAACACCTCCATTCTATCAACATCGTCCTAATTTTACTAATATTAGTTTGCAATAAACATCCCTTAAGATGCATTATATGCTAATATACCAAATAAAAATGTAAATGTAACGAAGATATTGGATTGTTTGAAATCACAGTAAAATAAAGCAAATTTATTGTCTTGCCAAGAGACATTATTTAGAATCTATCTTATGAAGTGTCTATTCTGATCACTTAAAATAATACCCTGAGTATTTCATTACTTCATACTGTAGGCCTTTCCTGCTCATCTACCAATTTGAGAATAAAGAGCATGAAGTACTTATTATATGTTCCTATTAAGAACAAAATTATTTAAAGTCTTATTTTTCTATAAGGCCAACATAAATGCCCACTTATAGGATATGGGCATTCTCCCACACTTAATGCCCCACTACTAATAAAAAAAAAATAGGAAAAAAAAAGTTCTTACCAACAATTCCACTGGTTATCGTCCCCAGCGAACCCCACCTAGCAAGTCGACATCATGACATGTCAGGTCAGGGCAGCCTCAACCTCGCTTCCCTGATAGTCAGGTGATAAAAGGAAGGAGTTAAAACAGGAAAAGTATACTTGCAGATTTCTGGATAACATCTGAAAATGATTAAAAAACAAAAACAAAACAAAAAACCCAGAGCTTCTGGTAACCTCTAAATAAAAAAAAAATATATATATGTATACACATTTTAAAAGAAAACTTTTCTATAAAGATTAACAGTAACTACTTCAAATTAAGAATTATATTTAAATTACCGACCCGTGCTTTAAGTATGCAATATTTTTAAAGCTTGGTGTTTGCATTTCAAAGATAAGAACTAATCAACCAACTTCTATGCAAAAGTAAACATGACTGGTTAATGGATTTGTCATTCTGGATTCTCTAGTCGGTTATCCACTCCACTACTCCACTTGCTTACTCTGAACAACTAAGTTAACAGAAGCTCTCATTCTTAGAGGAACATAAATACACTTATAAATCCAGTGCACTCTTTCTATAAGGCTTTTTCATAGTTCCTCAGTTAAGAGACTCCACATAATTAATGATATCACTAATATTACTATTTCTTCCACATTACTTTGATTGATTATAATGGATAGCTCAGTATAATAAAATTATCTTTGGAAAATCAAAACAGCAAATTTTAACATAATAAGGAGTCTTTAAAATTAACAATAGCCTTATAGCAAGTATTTACTGGAAGGGTTTGGTTTTACAAATAATACACAATTAATAAAACGTAGGTATGATTATCCAAATGGGCAGGAGGCAAATGATGTAATGAGTTTCAAGAATATTATATGGCTTTTCGCTAGGAATAGAATTTTATATCCCTTCTCTTTTGGAATTTAAAATATATAATTTATTTTGATGCATTCTGACCTTTTTAAAAAAGAGGGTTTGTCTAAGTCAGATTTCAAAGTCAAGTGAGAGAAAAATTATTTATTAATAGAAAGCATTGGGCTTTCTTATGCAGAATAACCACAGGAACTAAAAAAACTGAAAAATTATGCTGAACTCTTTTGTTTAAAAAAACTAACTTCAGAACCATAGTAACTTAATTTTCATATTAATTGACCAAATGTGGATTTATTAAAAATCTGGCAACTTATTAGAACATTTTTGCTTTTAAAAAATTAAAACAATGTCATATACATACATTTAAGCAACTGCTATAAATGAGTGATCAAATAAAAATTAGCATTCCATTATGGGGGAGGGGTTTATTTATGCCAATCTCAGGAGGGTAACTACAAAGAAGTCTATCTCATTATAAAGTAAAAACTTCCTAACACACATTAATATAGCAGGCTCATAAATAAAACCAAGTGAATTAGGTTGGGGAACAAAAAGATGACTGGAGTATAGAAAATCAAATTTCCCAGAACTCATAATTTGTGCCTATTAAAAACAAAAATGAATGCAAATCTAGAATAAAGACCTTCCTCAATGGACATTTTTCAGATTTAGATATTAGATTGTTAGATTTCTGTGAAAAGTTGAGCTTTGAATCTATTTTTTCTGAATGCTGCTATAGCAATAGTTTACAAAGACAAGGTAAAAGCTCTAAAGTGAGACTTAATGTTTATAAAGTTTCATTTTACTGCTAAATAAATGGATCTATAAAACAATATTAGAGGAACATTTCTATAGATACACTTTTAATTGGTGAGAATAAAATGTAATTTGCAATCGAAGAAAGGATTTGATATGGAACCCAAGTTTTGTTCTTATGTTTTTGCTGGGGTTTTATATTTTAGGATGGGTGGGGGAAGCATCACTTTATTCCAAGTCCTAATTTCCTTCATGGTAACTTTGTAGCTGGTACCATCTAATTTTTAAGAAATACAAACAACTCAAATTTTATTTTTAGATCCTTTCTTCTTTCCAAGAAAAATCAGGGTTTTATTCAAGTCTAATTTAGATTTATAATGAGCTTCAAGTTGTATTTTCGAAGTTTAAAAGCAGTATTTAAAGAATTTTCGGTGTCTTTACTTTTATACATGGGCATTAAAATACATCAACACAACTAGATCTAAGCTTTATCAAATACATACCCATGTTGACCTGAAACTACTCTAAAACAGACTATATAATTCCTTTATCAGTTTATAAAAAAAAATAGGAACATTAATAAGGCCAGTTAACTTACTGTACTATGTAATAAGTACACTTTTCAAGAGAAATAAAGATACACTAACTTTCATCAAGAAATATTTTCTTATTCGAAACCCAAAATATAATCTAATCAAACTTGTAAAAAATTAAGTGGCTTATAATTTTGAAATCTAGCGCTACTGTTATAATAGACACCAAATAGAAACAAAACACAAAATAAGGTGTGTTGTTTTTAATTATTTCCCAATGGCTTGTTTTTATAATTTAAAAACAGTTAGATCCACCTAAGAACAAAACGGAAGGGAAAATTTTGCAGTAATTTGAAAGTAATCCAGACTGTCCTGTACTGTAAAGTTTAGATTCTTTTGTTCCTCTTATTCTCAAGCAAAAAGGCCATTACAATAAATCAGAATTTCTAAAGGAAACAGGGAAAGAGACATTATGACTTGGCCAACAAAAACTTTGGCCATTAGGGATAGTTAAAAAAAAAGGTGTTAACCAAAAGTCAGAAGTATGTTTACTAGATATTTTTAAGCCTCTCTTGTAAGGCTTGTGTTTCTCAAAACTAATTTACATAGCAATAGCAAATCATATTCCTGAACTGAAGTGGCAGTCCCGATCATGTATACTAAAACTTGAGTTTCATCCGTAGTGCAATTGACACCACAATACTAACATTTTTTCCTGTTACATATGTATTCACTTATTCAGCAAATAAGGCCTTCAGACAACAAATTATCCTTTATAGAAATAATGTGGGTCAAAATAAATTGCAGTCTGGTTCCCTAATCCCACTTTATTTAACATAAATTATCCAATGCCTGCAAGAATGTTCAAAAGCCATTGAACCTGTTTTATAAAAATAAGGATAAAATTTCAAAATTTAAGAGATTATGAGAGAACACCAATCAATGAAGTGCTATTTGGAATAAATACTAGAATTTAGACTAAGCCTCAGTCTGATAGCCACAATACATATTAAAATAGACAAGAAATTTTGCATAAATTTGATCACTCACATAGGCAGTTATAGTTTGAAAACAATTATTCCTTGCAAGGATTACGAATAAAATAATGTTTTAGGACACAATTGAATTTGAAATAGGTAATGTTTTGAATAGATTTTTGAGTTTTATTGAAATCTTACATGAACAAGAAATTGGAAATACAATCACATCAAAGAACAAATTGTCACGGCTTTGACGTTTAAGCCAAACAAATTTTGTAGGGCAGATTTCAAAAAGGTGTGAAGTAATAACAATTTAAAAACACAGTTAACCTACTTCTAGGAATGCAAAACATACAATCATAGGTTATTTTCAATACAAGAAAACTTAAATTTTTGTTTGCTTTAATTTCTTAAAACTACTAAGACAAAGTACTAGCTTGTATTTTTATTTACAGCATACTCCATACTCCTATGTAATCTATCTCAAATGCAAAAAAATGAAACTGTCCAAAACCAAAGGTTCTGCAAAATCATGATTTAACAGTGTGCTCAGCTTGTTTTGAAGCTAAAAATGAAGCCTGAAACAATAAAAGCATTGTAATCCCCGGAATAAGGGAACTCTGCAAGCCCAATAATGTCCAAGAGCATTTATGAAAAGAGGAAAAAATAAAAAGACTTGAGTATATACACAATAATGATTTCTTCAGCCCAATACAAATGGCAGCAAATTGCTACTTAAAGATGAAACAGTTAAGCCAATTTTTGTGTTTTTTTTTGAAGAATGTAGTAGATCTAGAGCCAATCATGTCTTGCCAGTATCATTTTCAAGCCCTCACTTGTCTATTTCCACTGTTGCCCATAAGTATCCTGATAAAATTCCTGGTTGTCATTATTGTAACCATAGTTACCAGTATAGTCACCACCTTGTTGAAGCGGCTGCTGAGCGATGGGTTGGGAACCCCAGTTCTGTTGGTTGTTGGTCTGACGGCGCTTGGAATCAGGTTGGTTGTACCCATCTGCCTTTCTCTTGCCACCTACATTGCCCCCACGATTGCCCCGAGAGCCACGGGAACCACGGCCTCTCTGCTGTTGTGCAGGACCCCCTCTGCCACCCCTAGAGCCTCTTGGTGGTCCCAAAGGTGCCCCCCTCTGTGAATAGCCAGTTCTACCTCTTGGAGGTGGTGCTCCCCGCCCCCTTGGTGGTGGTGGAGCACCTCGCCCTCCCCTTCCTCCTCCTCTTCCTCTTACTGCATAGCCATCATCATAGCCGTAGTAGGGATCTTCATAGCCTCCACGATAGTCGTGATAATCATAACCATAGTAATCATCATAGTAATCTTCATAGCCATAGTAATCTGGAGGGTAGCCATATCCACCTCTCCCCCCACCGCGACCCCGACCTCTAATTGGAGGTGGCATGCGAGGAGGAGGGTGATAGTAATAATCTTCATACCTAACAATGGAGGGAAGGGAGAAAAGAAAAAACAAATTAGCTTACTTCATGACTCTTCCTGATTTTGTTTTATTAACCTGATCTCCGCTATCAAGTTATTCTCTGTTCAAAGATGTATTTACTAAAATGCAGACTCACGCAGTGCTTCTGGAGGCCTGTCTAGCAGCTTGGCGTTCTTTCCTTTTCTTGTCTGGTGGCTTGGCTAAGACTATTTCAATTTCTTCCCCTTCTATTTCTTTGCCATTCATTTCATCCATGGCCTATACAGAATTAGAAAAATAAATTTATTTTACAAGTAATACTTTAAAACACAACTACATAAGCATATCTGTGCCAGTTAATACACTAATAAACAATTTAAATATTTTAATTTGCAAAAGTTGAATCTAGCCACAAAGTATAAAAAAATAATGGAAGTACCTGTTTCCCTCAATCTCACCCTCTTATATGTAAATAATATTGAGCACAAAACTGATGCCCTACTCTTATATTTAAAAAAGTAAAAGGGTCACCTATTGCTGTTCCTTAATTCCAAATAACTAACTCTTCAATGCTTAGCCATACTAAAGAGGCAAATCCACACATGGGGAAGATGCCAGTATCACAAACTTTTCAGGATTCCAAGTTTTAAATAAATATATAGCATTCAACATGTAGGTGGTCTTACACTGTTCTTTCATAAAAATTTTAAAGGGGGAGAAGATAAGAGATCAACCAAAGGACTTGTATGCATGCATATAAACATAACCAATGGTCACAGACACTAGGGGGGTGAGGGCATGTGCTGGGGGATGGGGATGGCCAGGAAGAGGTCAATGGGGGGAAAAGGAGACATACGTAATACTATATGTAATACTTTAAACAATAAAGAATTTTTAAAAAATATTTAAATAAAAAAAAATTTAAGAATGCAAAACACAAATGAGGTCACTGATAAGATTAGCAGTGAAATTCAACAAGAAATTGACACAAACACAGGCTAGGTTTCCCTCACAACACTTAATCTGGAACATACTTTGTCTAAACAAAAGCACAGCCCAGAAAAAGCCTGACCTAATGAAGTACTCACCTGGAGGACAATAATCAAAAGCATTCTATGCTCTAGTCCTTTATTTATGTTGTTCCACCTAATAGCCTCTGCCATGCTTCAAGGTTCAGGTGACTCTAACAAAATATCACCTCACCACAGTTTTTCTATTTCCCTATACAACCATTTCTTCTTTAGACATACATAAATGCTCTATCCATAAAGAGCACTTAGTGATTTACAAGTATCCAGTCAAATCCATCCTTCTCTAGATAATAATTTTCTCCCTTTACCACCTTAGCTTTTGGCTACTTCAGCTAAAACTAAATGAGGCTACAGAAGCTTCCTGGTCTAAACAACAGAATAGAGCAGCAGTCGCCAACCAGTGGTCCGTGAGGTCCGAAAGGTTGGCAACTGCTGAAAAAGAGCATCTACTCGCTCACCTGGCCATAGCAATGAATGTGATTCCCAGCTGCTGAGCTAAAAATTTTGTAATTTTACACACTTGTTTGGCAAACCACCCTACCAGTTTTTATGGACCTGTTATTTAATACCAACTGAATCAAAGGACTATTTAGAAGGTATAAACTTATTAGTTATCAATGTTTGATACCATTGGCAATTTCAGAAGGCATACATTAAATTCTGTACTGAGTTGTGAATTTTATAAGCAATAATGTCTAATTAATTAGCTGCCATGAAAAAGCAAACCAATCAATTCTAAATAGTCAAAGATTTTCTACAAGGCACATTTAAAAGCAGTACCCTGGGAGAAGGCCTGGGGTGGAGAAAAGCTGGGTAGAGGGGGGAAAAGGAGGGAAAAATGGGAGACATCGGTAATACTGTCAACAATTAAAAAAAAAAGCAGTATCCTGGACAAGAAAGAAAACTGATCAACTAAAAGGTGGTACCACTCATTCCACCAATAAAACATGTAGAAAAAGAACCAAGCCTGAGCCACTGAGAATTTTGGATCCATCTTCCCAAGTACAAAAAAAGAAAAGCTTTTATTAGTGTCATGAGTTCCCACTACTGCCAAAGGATGGAGAACAAGAGAAAAAAGAAACTAGAAATTTCACCCATTAAAGATGGCGCTGATGCTCAGCCGGTGTGGCTCAGTGGTTGAGCATGGACCCATGAAATAGGCCATGGTTCAATCCCCAGTAGGGAGTGCGCAGGAGGCAGCCGATAGATGATTCTCTCTCATCACTGATGTTTCTATCTCCCTCCCCCTTTCTCTCTGAAATCAATAAAAATATATATATATTTTAAAAAGTTCCAGAGTTCGGCAAAGTTGAAAACTAATTTTATTTTAATTTTTAAAGGCACTACATATGTTTATCAAGTTTCAATAGCAGATTCAAATATCAAGAAACAAAATTTCTACCTTAACAGCTGCTCCTCTGTCTTCAAAATGAACAAATGCATAATCTTTCAACTTCTTCACCCTTTCGAGTTTTCCAAATTCAGAAAATGACTTTTCCAGTATTTCTTCTGTCACTGTAGTAGCCAAGTTTCTCACAAATAAAACTTTCACCTAATACAACAAATATAAAAAACTGGCATTGGCTATTTAATTATAGCTGGTCTTACATTAAAGTATTTCTTCCTATCTTCATGGCATAGGCTTTTTTCCTCTAAAACATTAAGTGCTATGATAGAAGGTATAAAAATTGCCAACAAAATGATTCAGATATTAGTTACCGATTTATATAAATATTGGTTCCTTCTCATGTCCTATAATTAAAGTGCCTAACATTGTAAATAGGACCTTCAAAAAACCAACACATTAATTATTACTAAGTTAACTTACAAATTTTGCATGGTCCCTAAGTCTCCCTTAAACATGTTTTTCCGGGTTTTTTTTTTTTCCCCTAGTACAGTGGTCTGCAAACTCATTAGTCAACAGAGCCAAATATCAACAGTACAACGATTGAAATTTCTTTTGAGAGCCAAATTTTTTAAACTTAAACTTCTTCTAACGCCACTTCTTCAAAATAGACTCGCCCAGGCCGTGGTATTTTATGGGAGAGCCACACTCAAGGGGCCAAAGAGCCGCATGTGGCTCGCGAGCCGCAGTTTGCCGACCACGGCCCTAGTAGAACTGGATAAGCTGATTCTAAAGTTCATCTGAAAAAATAAGCAAATATTGCCAGGAAAAAGATAAGAAAAAAATTTAGAGACTAACCTTACCAGATATAACAACCATAATGCTTAAATTAATCAATGAGTGTAGTGTTAATCTGGATAAAAATAAAAGTCAGATCCACATCTCACACGATATGCCAGGATAAACTCCAAATAGACACATACACACATACACACACACACACACACACACACACACACACACACACACACACACACACAAGGATGATGGGGAAGTGCTAGAAGAAAATAATGTTTTTATAACACACATTGGGGAAGGCTTTGTGACTCAAAATTTATTAACTATAAATCTATAAACTATAAAAGGGTGATGGATTCAACTACTAAAAATAAATGGCTTGCTAAAGCCGGTTTGGCTCAGTGGATAGAGCGTCAGCCTGTGGACTGAAAGGTCCCAGGTTCGATTCCGGTCAAGGGTACGTAACTTGGTTGCGGGCACATCCCCAGTAGGGGGTGTGCAAGAGGCAGCTGATCGATGTTTCTCTCTCATCGGTGTTTCTAACTCTCTATCCCTCTTCCTCTCTGTAAAAAATCAATAAAATATATTTTAAAAAAATAAAAATAAAAAAAATAAATGGCTTCACCTGACCAGTGTGGCTCAGTAGTTGAGCGTCGACCTATGAACCAGGAGGCCATGGTTCCATTCCCCATCAGGGCACATGCCCGGGTTGTGGACTCGATTGCCCAGTGTGGGGTGTGCAGAAGGCAGCCGATCAGTGATTCTCTCTCATCATTGATATTTCTATCTCTCCCTCTCCCTTCCTCTCTGAAATAAATAAAAATAAATAAATGAATGACTTCTACATAGCAAAAAATACAAGCAAAGTAAAAACCAAATGACTTATATAACAAAGAGTTAATCTTTCTTTTATATCAGAGATCCAGAAAATAAAAAACTCAACAGAAAAACTGAATAGAAAAATATGCAAAATTCATGATTATATGTTTCATACAAAAAAACAACAACACACAAATGACCGGAAAACATAGTAAAAACTTAAACTCATGCATAGTAAGAGAAGAAAACTCTTAACGGCTTTGAAATACCGTTTGTTATCAAACTGACAAAATCCAAAAGTTTAACGATACACTAATTTTGACAAGGATGAGAATAGGCCTCTTGTATTTCACTGGTAGGAGGGTAAAACGATCTGGTCCACTTCCCAAAGAGGGGAATATAATAATCTTAGTAATAACAGGTGCATTTACCTGTTGGCCCACAATTCTACCCGAGAATCTATCCTACAGATATATCCGTACTTGCATCAACTGACATGACAAAAGCTTATTCACTACAGAAACAACCTAAAAGACCAGAACAACCCAACGTCTAGCTGGTTGAATATACTATGATACATCTCCCGAATGAAACACTATGTAACCACACAAAAAAATGAAGAAAGAAAAAAAGGAGGAAGAATTCTAGCTGGTTTGGCTAAGTGGATAGAACATCGGCCTGCGGACTGAAGGGTCCTGGGTTTGATTTCAGTCAAGGGCACATGCCTGGGTTGCGGGCTTGAACCCTATTAGGGGGTGTGCAGGAGGCAGCCAATCAATGATTCTCTCTCATTATTGATGTTTCTATCTCTCTCTCCCTCTCTTTTCCTCTCTGAAATCAATAAAATTATATTTTCAAAAACACACACAAAAAAACAAGGAAGAGTTCTAAGAGCTGTCATGGAGAGATTGCTAGGATACATTGTTGGTTAAGACTTTTTTCCCCCGTTTCTGAAACAGGGATCCAATTTAATAGTAAATGTGACAGATAAGCACTGTGTCATAGTTTAATTGGCAACATTTATAATTTCTTAGTGGTACTTATAATAATGGTATACCTTCCTTAGAGCTGATGAAATAGAGTGGTAAATAAAACAAATATGAATCAGTGAAAACAGTAAGTTACTTGTATAAAAAGCAGGGAAAGAATACATCCTCAATATCTGTGAGTATTTGCCCAAGAAAACATGAAAAGATAGTAAGAGATTACTAAAACTGAATGCCTATAGGGAACCAAGGGGTATGATACAGATATGGTAGATGGGGCTAGGGGTGGAATTGGGACTTCTCTGTCTATACCTTTCTATACAATTTTGATTTCTAAGCTAAGGAAATATATTAACTATTCAAACAAAAAAACAAACATATCCACTGAACAAAGTGTTGCTATATGAATAGAAAGGATGGGGGAGAAAATCTTAATGGGTGAAAAAAATGGAACTGTTTCCATCTCTCCCTCTATCTCCTTTATTTTTCTAAATGTTGTCAATACTGAAGTATAACTACATCAGACAGGCCTCCACTGATTTCCTTTTTAACTAAACATGGATCCCTTATCTTTTTCTGAAATGAAACCATAATATACTATATAAAAATTACTTGTTGCCCTAGCTGGTTTGGCTCAGTGGATAGAGCGTCGGCCTGCAGACTGAAGGGTCCCAGGTTCGATTCCGGTCAAGGGCACATGCCCAGGTTGCAGGCTCAAGTCCCCAGTGGGAGGTGTGCAGGAGGCAGCTGATCAATGATTCTCTCTCATCATTGATGTTTCTCTCTTTCCTTCTCTGAAATCAATAAAAATATTTTTTTAAAAATTAC
Source organism: Plecotus auritus (assembly GCF_963455305.1). NCBI lineage: Eukaryota > Metazoa > Chordata > Mammalia > Chiroptera > Vespertilionidae > Plecotus > Plecotus auritus. Next base: position 14,498,092 of record NC_137771.1, read on the forward strand.
TTGTTAAAACTGTATTTAAAAAGATACATTTATTTAGGTGCTTAGGTTCTGTTTGATTTTAAAACTGACCCGACTTGGCAAAAGATCTTCAATAAATTGTCTGATAGAGTGAAATAACAGCAAAAGCTTTATTCTACTGTGTAAATTCTCCCTCATTAGAAAACAATAAAAGAGTCAGTAATATTCAAGTTTATTCAACCAGTATTATTCAAGTTTATAGAGGCCACCTATTCATTCCAAAATTTGTTTCAGATGCAGAAAGAACAGTTACTAGAATAAAATTTGAAGTTTTCTAACCCTATAAAAAGATATAGGGTAAATTTCAATCTGAAAGATTATCAGAAGTATGTGAAAAGTGGTTGATGAGAAAATTAGTAGCTATACTTTAGAATTTGGGGGGATTTGATTCCCCTCATATAATGTGTAATATACCTATAATACTATTTTTAAAATGTTTTTATAGGATAAGCAATACAGGCTACAATACAGTTTCTACAAGGTAGAGTCAAAGTTATAAGAGATCTGAAGATATTTATCCAATCCTAATAAAATAGGTCACATCCAAATTCAGTAATTTTGCCCCAGTCACAACTGGGAGAACAAGTGAAACTGAAATCAAACTAGAAAAGGAAGGAAGGAAGGAAGGAAGGAAAGAAGAAAGAAAGGAAGGAAGGAAGGGACTATCTATTTAAGGAATATGTTAAAAAGATACTGAGCAGCACATCTGAGAGCCTCTCTGGTTCATTCTCAATGGATCTTCTGTTTAACACAAAGATGTTTTTGCCTACAAAAAATTTATCATACTAATATAAACTGGGGCTCTCCAAACTAATCAGAGTGAGGACTGCCTTCTCAGAACCTAGAGGCAGACTTCTCATCCAGAAGAATCTAATCACTAACTTATGATCATCCATAAAGTTGCTACCTCCCTGAGAAGGGAAAAGACATTTACCAAAATACTCAAAAACTCACTAAAAGGGACAGAGATGCACCTCTAATGTGTCCCTTCAATCCCAGGACTCACCCAAAGGAAAACCTGAGAATGAGGATTCATGGCACCATCTGTTACCAGGCAAAGATCTTGGCAATGCAAGGATAGGACAGAGGAAAACGAGGTCCCTCTATAGGACTTGACATGCATATTTTGCCACTACCATATAACAGCAAACATGCAAACCTTTTGCCTTTCTTCACAGGGACAATACCCTAAAGGAAGCTTGATAATTAAAAAAAGAAAAACTTTTTAAAATAAGAGAAAAAAATTAGATATAAATATAAATAAAATTATTCCTGGCCATTTAATAAAAGTCATAATATGGTCAATGAAGATAATAATTCAAACTTTACCTCTTTCTTTACTAAGAACTTGTCTTTTTTTTCTTTTTAAACCTCTGTATTCCTTATAATGCCTAGCACTAAACAAATTCTCAGTGTGTATAAAAATACTTAATGGAAGGGATTTCATTTCAGTTCCTTTACACGTTTAATCAGCAGGAAAAGGAATGGTTAATGGAAATTCCTGAATATCAAGAAAGGCTGTTAAGTTTGATGTTAAAACAGGTCCTTGCCTAAATAGTTAAAATCAAGAGCTATAATATTAAAAAAAAACTCAAAAAATTTTGAGCTTCATTCTGAGTATAAAATTTAAATGATGACCACACCTCCATCCCAAGCAATTGCATTTACCTTAGCCATGACTTCTGGATCTGGTTCTTCCACAGGGTCAGCCCATTCAACTGTAACTACATTTCCCCATACTTTTACTTTTCCACTCATCAGCCGGCGTCTGGCTTGTGCTGCTGACTTGTGATCCTCATATTCAAGGAAGCAGAACCCCCGATTCTTCTTTTTGTCATCGGGTTGATGATAGAGAATAACGTCCACCAAACCCTCTGTTAAACCAACAGCCAGATATATAAGCCAAAAGCATCCACCACACATCTACTGATTAGGTAGACCTAAATCCACTTGCCTAAAAGCAAAAAATAACTGAAGAAGCCTCAAAATGATTCACTAATTACCTAATCAACAATTTAATCAGCATTATAGATATGAGGTTTGGGACAATATTTTTATGTTTCCTTTTAATTTTAGGGGTCGTAAAGATACAGCCATAAACAATAGGTGCAACTTCTACGTTTTGACATATAACTTTCTACAATGTTTTAGAGGTTTGATGTAACATTACCTTATAATTTATGAAAATACTACATCAAGAAACTTAAAAATCAAATTATTGATATAAAGCCAAGAGAACTAAGATTCAACAACTAACAATCCTTGGGTCTAACTTAAAAGTTAGTTTTTACTAAGAATAAAAATAATTGCTAAATACTGGTGTCCCTCTAGTCTGTCCTGTGCCCTCATCTTTCCATAAATCTTCTTTCTAGGTAAAAACCAGCTAGTTCCTACTCTTAAATACTATCTATATCCTTAAGAATGCTTAGATTTTATTTCTACCCCAGACTTAAAAGACATTTCAAATTTAACAGTCCAAAACTGCACCACCACTCCCCAAATCTGTCTTCCCTAGATTTTCCTACTTAATAAACAGTGCTATCTCCTGGGTTTCTCAAGCCAGAAATTAAAGACTCATTCTTGATTTCCTCCTTTACTTCATCTCCCCTATCCAATTCCAAGCCAATCTACCTCTTGCATCTCCACTGCTCAATCTCCTATTTGAACATTATGAAAGCTTCTACTCTTTACCCCTTTCTAAGCCATTATATATACAGCAATAGGAATAATATTCTGAAAACATAAAACAGACGTTATTCCCTGTTTAAGACCTTCAAATACCATCTCATTATACATACACTAAAATCCAAACTCCTTACATGGTCTACAAAAGTCCTACCTACTTCATTTCATATAATTCTACCCCTAATTCTACCTTTTAAAAACACTGGCCTTCTATTAACTTTAATATACCAAGTTCTTTCTTGCCTTAGAACACAGGCACGTGTTACTCTCTTGGAATGCCTCTTTGTATGCTACATCCTTCTCATTCTTCAGGTCTTGAATGAAATGTCACCATATCAGAAAAGGGTTCCATAACCATCAAATCCCCAATAGTAGCTATTCTCTACCTAAATATCCCTTATTTCCTTCTTCACGGTGCTTACCACAATGTGTAAACATTTCTTTAATTTTGGTGGGGAATCTTCTCTCCTTTCCCAGAATGTAAGCTCTACAGGGCAGAGACTAGATCTCTTATTCACCACTGTATCCCAGCAGATAGTACAATACTAGCACTTAATAGGCACTGGATAAACACTTGCTGAAAAAATGAATACATGGATATAAAGCTAGAAAGGAGTTGGTAAATTATGATAAACTAGAGGCCCGGTGCATGAAAATTAAGCATTGGGGGGAGTGTGGGGAGTCACTCAGCCTGGCCTGCACCCTCTCGCTGTCCGGGAGCCCTCCGGGAGCGGGCCTAAGCCATCAGTCGGACATCCTCAGCACCTCCATGGAGGCAGGAGACGCTCCCGCCAACTCTGCTGCGCTCGCCAGCTGTGAGCCCGGTTTCTGGCTGAGCAGCGCCCTGACCACCAGGGCAGCTCCCGTGTTGAGTGTCTGCCCCCTGGTGATCAGTGCACATCATAGCGACCAGTCATTCCACCTTTCAGTCGATTTGCATACTAGCCCTTTATTATATAGGATTATTATATAGAATAGTGGCAGTGGTTACAATGTGGGATGCTAGAAGTAAAAAATTCCGGAGTGGCTAAATGTGGGGCAACAAGTTCCAGAATGTGATCTGCATGTGGGGGAGCTGAAGTAAAGGACTGAAGATGAGGTGGTCATAAAACTAGGAGGCTAGGGTACTGGATGATGCCTCTATGGTGAAAGTACTAAGAGTAAGTCAATTTAGGACAGAAGAGGAAGACTGTGAGCCAGAAGCAACCTTCAATTAATAAGACAAACTGAAACCAGAAGAGCAACAGATGACAGCTTGAAGGGGAAAGGATAGTATATCTGGATGACAAAAATGTAAAGAAATAGTGGGGTTTTCTTTAAAAGGGAAAGTAATACTCTAAAAAAGTGTTTTTTAAACCACAGCTAGTGTTTAGTAGCTCTCTATTAGCATTTTAAAAATGGAAATAGAAAAGGAAATATCAGACTAAATCATGTAAAGTAGTAAAAGTATATGGTTTCATTAAATTTTGTTTCAGTTACATATAAATGTATACAGACCAATGTATAAACATATACATTGTAATATAAAATGTACTTCTCAATCAATTCCATGCATTTAGAATTGCAAATTTTGAAAAATATGATCTAGATGAGCTAACAGGAAGAGGACAAGAATCCTAATCCCTTTGGACCTGAAGTACACTGAATGTCAGAAGGGGAAAGCCTTCACTTGAAGACCACAGGGCAAAAGCTCTGGCAAAAGCCAAGGTTCAATTAAGGTAAAGTGAAGGGGACATTCCAAGATATTAAGGATATGAGGAAACATGCTTAATGCAAACCACTATAAATATTAAAAAATTCAAATGATTTATCAAACTGGCAAAATCCAGAAAATAATAAAAGCAGGAGAGATGCTATTTAGAAATTTAATAGACACTTAAACTCTTCGATTAATGTACACATCCTTTTTGCACTTATAAACAGTACCACAGATTTCCCAAAATTAATTTCTAAATACATTTTCGTTTTACCTGTGACTTTACTGAATTCTTCCAGGATGTTTTCTTTAGTCTTATTCTTTGGAATTGATCCAACAAAAAGCCTGTTGTTTGCCACAGAAATGCACACTCCAAGGTGTTTACCAGGGCGAATTTCATAGCTGTCACACTGCAAGGAAGAAAAGAACCAGACACCCCACAACCACCCCAAACTCAGGACAACCGATCTCAATCTAAAATATTCATTAATTTAAGGTCAACCACTCCCTGCTTCATGAACTCACCAAGTTCCCTCAGGCTTGTCATAATATAAATGTGTATTTTAAACTTGTTACAGCCAGTCTTTCATTTAATTTGGTTTTGTTAACTTTCACTATTCCTCCATATTATAAATGACTCAAAGTTATTCTCATTTTATTTTTAAAACTATCTTATTTCATATTTAAGATTTTATCTATCTAAAAACTTTTTTCCATGTTTTTTTTTCAGAAAAAGTACTTTGGAGATGAAATCAGATACAGACAAGCCATTGGCAAGATAATAATATATAAAGAGTAACAACTATGTTTAATCAGTGCAAAAGAAATTTAGAACTTCACATTCTACACAAACCACAGAATTCTAAATATATAAAGTTTTAAACTGCATATCAAACACAATACTTTCAAAAGTATATAAAATGATATAAAAAATGTTTTATTTAAATCACTATATGATGGTTTCCTTGATAAATTTTAGCTTCTCATGCTTTAACATTACTTACCCATTTATTTATTAAAAGACATGTTATTATTAAATGAAATCATCCATATGTTGCCAAAACATGGAAATAAAGATTTAAAAACTTAATATTAAATAAACAAACTGTAAAAAAAAAAAAATCCATAAAATCTGGGTCAAACTAGAAGTAGAACTACTTTAGAGGCAACTTATGAAACAAAAGCCTTGGTTAAAGAGGTTACTGCTCTAGGACTAGAACTAGACTAGGTGAGGGCTTTAGATATCTGGCAAAGATTATGCCAAAATACAATGATACTGTTAAGTTACTGAGATGGTTGTATTTTAATACAGTAGGAGTGAAGATATACATAATTTGCAAAACTTAGTTACTACTGCTACTCATAAGTAAGTACGAAGAGTAAAAGGCCCTATAAAAAGGAATTAATAGAAGACTGGTTATAAAATAGCAAAAAAGAGAAGGATTAAAGACAGAAAAGACTGAATGACCTGGAAACAAAAATATAGAAAAGAAGAATATACTTAGAAAATAAATTTTATGATTAGGCTGTGACAAAAATAAAACAAAACAGATTCAGAACCATTTCCTGAATTGGCGATAGTGTCCTAAGTCTTCATTATACTTTAAGAATCCTATCATAAAGTTTAACAGCAAGAAATGACATCCTTTCTATCAATATTCAAATGGAATTTTAGATACTAATCACTCTAATTAATAACTTTTAAAAATATATTTATATTTATTGATTTCAGAGAGGAAGGAAGAGGGAGAGACAGAAACATCAATGATGAAAGAGAATCATTGATTGGCTGCTTCCTGCATGCCCCCCACTGGGGATTGAGCCTGCAACCCGGGTGCCTGGACCGGGAATTGAACTGTGATCTCCTGGTTCACAGGTCAACACTCAACCACTGAGGCACACCAGCCATGCTCTATTAATAACTTTTTAGAATTATGGGACACTTTCTCCAACACATTAATTCTTGGGTATCCTCATTTCTTTTTTACTTTTATAATCAGAAAACACAGAGCAAAGGCCACATACCAACTCAGTCAACATAAAAACATTCAAAGCAATAATAAAGAAAATAAAGCAATGTTAACTGCAAACATTTTAAACTGAGGTAATTCTCTCAAATAATGACTTGCTAGACAGCAGGTATATCTGTTTTGTTATCACATACCAGTTTAACAGCTTCCTGTGCAGCTTCCTTTCCACAGAAGGTGATAAATGCATACCCTCTGTTCTGACCAGACAGTGGATCCATCATAAGACGTAGGTCCCAAATGGGACCAGCCTTTTCAAAAAGGGGTACCAACTCATCCTCATATAAATCTCTTGGTATTTTACCTACAAAGACCTGAAATAAAATCTCGGTATTAGAATCCCAATGTAAGCATTTGATTTTAGATCTATAAAGCCTAACTGCCTTTTCTTTAAGGGGATGGGGACAGGAAGATGGTTAAGGAGCAATGGGATAATAATTTGAATTTTGTGAAACTGACCCTAATTTTTATTATAATGACTTTAGGGTCATCAACATAGAACAATATTCTATATTGAATAATGGAAACTGATAAATAAGAGTGTGCAAAATTTGTACTAAAATTTGAATATTTATAATTTATTTTCCTCATAAAAGTGAAGAACACGTATGTTCATGGAAATATGTCTGTTTTTATAAAAATAAAATTGAATAAAAGATTAATGTGGTCTTCCTCAAGCTTTCTCAATCTAAACTTTTTATTATTTAAAGCTCCAGGGCTTCTTCAATCAGGCCCTTTCTCTACCAGAATATTATATTTTAAGGTCTATAAAAAATTCTTCACCATATAAAGATTTAGTATTCTACCTTAATAAAAATTATATAGGATTAAATTATACAATGATAAATTCAAATTAAGTAATCATACACAATTTTCTTCAAGTTTCTACATTAGTAACATCAAAAATAATCCTTTATGTTAAAATATTTGCAATCCAGTCTTAACGAGTAAATCAGTGTTTGCATGAGATAAATGGTCTAGTGAAACTCTTCTACATCACCGTTTCATATTCTGAAAAATAACCTGGTTAATGAATAATAGCAATCCAAAAGATGTCAAAATTATACTGGATATTAAGTTTCTGATGTTAAGCTCCATAACAGTTGTGCAATCTAACACAATCCTTTCCAAAAAATGGATTCACCTTCATAGCTGTTGGGTAAAACCGGAGGTCTTCTTCTGAAAAATCTAGCATAATTCTCATACAACAGTTATTCCAATTCTGTCTTCTTGAGTTCTCCAATCCTTGTTCAGTCACTTTAAGTTCTTCTGGGAAAGTTACTAGTTTCCTCATATTCCTTCCTCTCAACCTTAAAAACTTTTCTCAGCATCTATTTTCACTTCTTTCCTTTATACCTCAGAGAAAGAGATTTACTTCCTTTCCAAGGTTAACTTCTTAATCCTAATAAAACAGCACATTTCTTTTCACCACCTTCTTGTGGAAATAATTACAAGCCTTTATTTCTTCAACTCTTCTATTTTTTGCTCAATACACCCTTCTTTCCTGTCAACTGGTTCTTTCCTCTGTCTATAAACATGCTAAATCTCCCACAGCTAAACAAAATACAAACAAATAATACTTTAGCTTCTATATCTTTCCTTTTACTTTTATATGCTTAGAACATACCCCCCATGTTTTATTTTACTCATGCAGTTTTTCTTTTCAATATATCTACTAGATGCTTAGTACTGGTGCAGCTACAGAGAAGTAAAAATAAGACATTTAAGGCATCATTTTAATGGTATCCCTACAGAAGCATCTTTCTAATGAAAAATCCACTCAGAAAAGCACTTGGCATCTATGCTCTCTTTAACTTTCCAAAATTGACTTCTAAACTGCATGCCCAAATGTCACTAATGAACTTCTAATGACCAAATTTTCTTTTCTCAGTCTCACCATCCTTGCCTCAACAAACATCAAGACTGGTGATCCTACCTTCTGAAAATCCTCTTAAATCTTCAGAATCCTACACTAACCTGATCTTCTTACCTTTAATTATTTCCCTATCCTTCCCAAGGCGATCCTTCAATCTACCTACATGTTTCCCAAAGTTATGGTTCTACTATACTACACTGTATTTTCTTCACTTATAAAGATCTTATCCCCAAAGCCTACAACTATATAGTCATCTTCCAGATCCCCATCCCAAGACCTAATTCTGTGTCTCCAACTGCCTATCAAACATTTCCTCTTGATTGTCATTAATAAGTCTAGCAGTGCCAACTTGTTTTTTTAATATAGATATATATATAGATAAGAATATCAGAATAATACAATAGTAGTTATAAGACATAAAAAACTTTTCTAATTGTATTTTTCCTTATTACATTTCTAAATATTCTACTATGAAGATAGAATACATTTGTAACAAATGTTTCCTTTTTCAAAAGTCAAACTGACTAAAACCCACCCTTGTCAACTGGCTCCTCTGAACTTTCACCATTTCTCTTGGAAGAACATAATTTCTGCTGCTCCTCCAACAAGGTGACTGAGGAAATATTACTCCCATAAACTAAACAAAAAAAATCTCAAATATTTTGAATCGATCCCATTCTCATCCATGTCCAATTAATCTTTTAAGTATCAGCTTAAAGTTGCTCCAATGCATAATGCCTAGCCTATACAGACAACTGGTTCCTTCTCATGAAACAAACCTTTCATGAGACATGGAAATGCATACATTTTGGACTCATATGCCATGTATTTTTCTAAGTTCTAGGGATATAGTGAACACCACAGACAAGGTCTAGGTATTCATGAAGCTTGTATTACTGATATAAATATAAACAATATTTTTTAGGAGGTGTTAAAGGTTAACAAAAATAAAGGAAAGAAAGGGATAAAAATTATGAGGAAGAAACTGTGTTTTAATCAGAGGGCCTCCTTAAGGAGGTTAAATTTGAATTGAGACCTAAGAGAGAAAATAAATAACCTGAGGAAAGAACATTCCACAGTGAGGGAACAAGTACAAAAAGATGGGAGTACAACTGACATTGGTGAAGAACAGCAAATAGGCCAGTTACTAGAATACAACGTCCACACAGAAGACAGTACTGAGAATGAGACAAAGGTTAAGTTAAATCATGGTTAGGAGTTTGGGTTTTATTCCAATTGTGTTGGGAAGACATCAGAGAGCTTTGAACAGACAAGTGACGAGGTATGACTTATGTTCTAAAAGGAATATTTGGGTAACTGGGTTGAAAATGGAGTGTACAGGGAAACAGGCTGACTGGTCAGGTTAACAGGGCAATCCCAGAAAGGGATGATGTGGCTTGGCAAAGTAAAGTAAAGCTATGAAGGTAGGAAAAATGTAAAAAATAGTGAGTTTCAAATTATATTGAATTCAAATCTACATTTTAGTTACCTTGAGCAAGTTTCTTAATTAGTGAATCTCAATTTCCCCATCTGGGAATAACACCAGTAAGAGGGTTCAAATTTCCATGTGAGTGGAGAGTTCACAACTTGTTCCTCATTTTATTCCCAGCATTGGACACCGTGGGTGCTCATCTTTGAATAGATGTATGAATGAGCACCTACCTCATACTGTTAACTTCTGCACTAACTGGATAGATCCCATCCCCTTTCCTACGCAAGGACGCATGGACCAGCAACAATTTTATCAATTTCCCCTTTTATAAATGAATCATTTCCATCAGCACATAAATATATTTTAATTTCTTCCTTAAAATTTAAACAAAAATATATCTTGACTATAATACCTTCCAGTTATTATCCCATTTCTTGCTACCTTTGTAGCAAAATTGCTAAAACAAACAAACAAACAAAATTAAAAAAAGCCTGTAAGTTCTTGCTATCTCAAATTCCTCATCTTCCACTCTCTTGAATCTTCTCCAAATCAGGCTTTTACCACCATTCCTGTCAAAGTCAACTAATGACATCCACCTTGCTACAATCGTCAATTCACAGTCCTCACCTTACCTGGAAAGTTTGATATAATTAACCAGACTTCCTTCTGTGAAAACTTTCTTGACTTCCGAGACACCAGACTCTTGGTTCTTCTTACCTCACTGGCTTGCTCTTCTCAGTCCCTTGTTAGTTCCTCCTCATCTTCCCAAACTCTAAATGTTGAAGGGCTGCAGAGATCAGATCTTAGACCTTTTCTCTAAGCTACACATATTTCCTTGGTAACTGCATCCAAACTTATGGTTTATAAATACCATATAGATGCTTATGTCTCCCCACATTTACAATCTCCAACCAAAATTCTCCCCTGAACTCCAGACTCATATAAGCAACAGATCAAACAACAGCTATACTTGGAGTTCTAAGAGATATCTCATAACATATCCAGAATTGAACTACCATCTTTCAATCCTACTAATTTGCTCTTTAATACAGCCTTCCTCTCATCCTCTCATTTCAATAATGGCAATTCCATCCTTCCAGGTGCTCAGGTAAGAAGTCTTGAAGTCATTCTTGGCTGCTTTCTCTATCCCCATATCTAACCTATCAATAAATACTGTTTAAGCCCTAACCAGTTTGGCTCAGTGGACAGAACGTTGGCCTGTGGACTGAAAGGTCCCAGGTTCGATTCTGGTCAAGGGCATGTACCTTGGTTGCGGGCACATCCCCAGCAGGAGGTGTGCAGGAGGCAGCTGATCGATATTTCTCTCTCATCGATGTTTCTCTCTATTCCTCTCCCTTCCTTTCTGTAAAAAAATCAAATATATATATTTTTAAAAATAAATACTGTTTGATCTGCCTTCAAAATATCCAGAATCTGACTACTTCTCTCTAGCTTCAGCTATACCAACCTGCATTATCCTATCTAATAAAGCTGGAATATGCTAATTGACCCTCACGGCATCACAAAGATGGCAGCGCCCATAGCCAATAAGGAGGGAATATGCTAATTGACTGCCCCGCCCTCAAAGATGGCGGTGCCCACAGCCACAAGATGGCGGCGCCCAGTCCCCTCAGCCCTGGCCTTGCCATGCACCTGCCTCTGGAGTCCCCCAGTCTCCTCAGCACCTCCAGCTGCCCAGGGCCAGCAAGCCTCGGATGGCGGCTGCCCAGCCACCCAGGGCTGCCTGAGGCTCAGGTAACCAGGGCTGGCCGAGGCTTTCACTGCCGGCAGTGGCAGCAGCAGAGGTGTGATGGGGCGTCGCCTGCCCCTGAAGGCTCCCGGACTGTGAGAAGGGGCAGGTCGAGCTGAGGGACCCCTCCCCCCGCCAGTGCATGAATTTTCATGCACCAGGCCTCTACTCAACTCTATAAATATTAACAGGGCACAGCACTGAAAAAAAAGCTACTGATAAAAGGTGTCCTAAGGCAGTGGTCGGCAAACTGCGGCTCGCGAGCCACATGCGGCTTGCGAGCCGCGGTTTGCCAGTCTGTTGACTAATGAGTTTGCCAACCACTGGGACAGCGGCTTAATCACAAGGAACAACAACAGCCTGTAATTACTGGAATCGAGAGTCTAGGTCAGTGGTTGGCAAACTCATTAATCAACAGAGTCGCAGTTTGCTGACCACTGTCCTAAGGTAAGTGGATAGTGTCGGCCTGCAGGGTCCTGGGTTCAGTTCCGTTCAAGGGCATATACCTTAGTTGTAGGCTCCTCCCTGGCCCAGGCCCTGGTTCAGGAAGCAACCAATTGACATGTTTCTCTCAAATCAGTATTTCTGTCTTTCCCTCTCTCTCTTCCACTCTCTCTGAAAATCAATGGGAAAATATCCTCAGGTAAGGATTAAAGAAAAAAAAAAAAAAAGAAATACACAAGGATGATTGATATTAATTTTGAAATGCATTAAAAAATTTATACTGACAAAGTTCTCATCTATTTTATTGATTTTTAGAGAGAGAGGAAGGGAAAGAGAAACATTTTTGAAAGAACATAGGTTAACTGAGGATTGAACCCAAAACCTAGATATGTGTCCTGACCAGGAATCAAACCTGCAACCTCTTAGTGTATGGGACAACACTCCAACCAGACACTCCAACCAACCGAGTCATCTGGCCTAGGCTGAAATGCAATTGTTTAATGTGGCTAGTAGCCTACTCTGGTTAGAGTATTTTTATATTTCAGAATATTTGTATTTGAATATTTTATAACTGTCCTTAGAAGTAAATTCTGCTTTATATTGTTTCTATTAACAAAATGCAATGGTGCTTCATAATTACATTGTTCATCATCCAAATTTTCCCTCTACCCATTACAAATACATGGGAAAGAAAGAGCACATGGAGTGGCACTATGAAAATATACCTGACACACAACTAAGTAAGGAAGATAAATGTCAGATTATACTACTACTTAAATAACACATGTGCCTATATTTTTAGAACCAGACAGATTTGCCTCATTAAGCATACCTAAAATGAAAAATCTGTATTTTCAGTAAAAGTAATTTAATCACTTTACAGAAAAGATTCAAAAGAATGAGCTCATTGTACTGTATCATTTGAATGTTAAGATTTTCCAAGAGAATACTAATTTATTTTAGAAGAAACATCTCCAAGTCTGTGATCAACAAAGCATTCAATATTATAAGTATTATAAATCACTGGGGGCCAAAAATACTGATTTATCTTAGAAATAGGAGGTAGCTTAATTTCAAGATCAGTTTAGCTTAGAATATTAAAAGAACTTAAAATGGCTAAAACTAAACAGTATTCAAAAACATGCCCTGGTTGGGTGGCTCAGAGCTGGTTGGAGTGCCGTCCTGTACAACAAAAGGTTGCAGGTTTGATTTCCGGTCAGGGCACAAACCTAGGTTTTGGGTTCAATCTCTAGTCAGGGCCCATATAGGAGGCAATGCATTGATCTTTCTTTTCCTCTCTAAAATCAATAAAAACAGCCCTAGTGGTTTGGCTCAGTGGATGCAGGGTTGGCCTGTGGACTGAAGAGTCCCGGGTTTAATTCCGGTCAAGGGCACATGCCCAGGTTGTGAGCTCAATTCCCAGCAGGGGGTGTGCAGGAGGCAGCTGATCAATAATTCTCATCGTTGATGTTTCTATCTCTCTCTCCCCTTCTTTTCTGAAATCAATAAAAATATATTTAAAACAATAATAATAGCCCGAACCGGTTTGGCTCAGTTGATAAGAGCGTCAGCCTGCAGACTCAAGGGTCCCAGGCTCAGTTCCAGTCAAGGACATGTACCTTGGTTGCGGGCACATCCCCAGTAGGGAGTGTGCAGGAGGCAGCTGATTGATGTTTCCTTCTCATCAATGTTTCTAACTCTCTATCCCTCTCCCCTCCTCTCTGGAAAAAAATCAATAAAAAAATATTTTTAAAAAATTTAAAAACCAGGGGACTCTTCCCCCTCCCTACGTGGGAGTCCATTTTGTGGGACTCTTCTCTCTCCCCACGTGGGAGTCTGTACTTGTTCTTCAATAAATCTCCACCTTTGCTATAAAAAAAAAAAAAAAAAAATTTAAAAACAAAATAATAAATATATTTTTTAAAATATATTTTATTAATTTTTTACAGAGAGGAAGAGAGAGGAGAGGGATAGAGAGCTAGAAACATCGATGAGAGAGAAACATCGATGAGCTGCCTCCTGCACACCCCCTACTGGGGATGTGCCCGCAACCAAGATACATGCCCTTGACCGGAATCGAACCTGGGACCTTTCAGTCCGCAGGCTGACGCTCTATCCACTGAGCCAAACCGGTTTCGGCAATAATAAATATTTTTTAAAAATCAACAAAAACATATCCTCGGTGAGGATTTATTATTATTATTTTTTGGTTAATCCTCACCCAAGTATATTTTCCCATTGATTTTTAGAGAAAGGGAAAGACAGAGAAACACTGATGTGAAAGAAACACATCAATTGGTTGCCTCCCACATGAGTTCTGACCAGGTTGCCTCCTGGGAGGAGCCCGCAACCAAGGTAAGTGCCTTGACCGGAATGGAAGCCCGGCCCTTTTGGTCCCCAGGCAGAAACTCAACCACTGAGCCAAACCAGCTAGGGCTCTTGGGTGAGGATTTAAAAAAAAAAAACAAAACAATAAATTAAGCATCACATCTTTTAAAGTTTTTTAAGCTCCAATTTTTAATTAACTAAAATGAAATAGAAATGTTTTCCTTTTATTAAATGGTTGATCCCTGAGCCATTTGGGCTCCCTATGAACTGTTCAGAGTAATCACTCAGTTGTGTGTAAGTTATCCTCCACCCCAATCCAGAACCAATAGATTCTGACAAATACCATAACAATTATTCCTTTACTCACTTGGCATCAAGGCTTGGAAAAAACTTTGGCTGTCTATTATCTATCCATCAAATACTTCAAGAGTAATAGAGGAAGTCCTTTGAGGCTCCGGAAGCAATCAACAGAAGCAAACAGGCAGCTCAACAGTCTTTTGAGTATCTACTGGGGTTCATTCATTATCCAGTTCCTATTTGCTATTTTGCAAACACAGCAGCTTTTCTTCATATATAATTCAATTCACGTGCTACAAAGTCATATACTTTTAGGTCTCTGTCACTGGTTCTGTAACACTTCCATTAGTAAGAAATCAAAGCATTATATCTCAATCTGCCATTTCCTCTGAATTCCTAAATAGAACATCAGTGCTTATGCACTTTAAACAAATAGGAGTTTATTATATACTAGAGGCGTGATGCATGAAATTCGTGCAAGGGGCTTGGCTCCCACCGCCCACACCACAGCTGCCTCTGCCTCGGCCCCCTCGGCTTCATGCGGAAGGTCGTCTGGTCTAATTAGCAGATTATGCTTTTATTATTACAGATAGCCGTGATCTCCATGGATATTATATTTTTATCAATGGAAACAAATTAAAACAGAACTTGCTTCTCAAAAGTTTTATAATACCAGCTGAAGAATATAAAGATATCATAACCAATTTAGGTCTGAGAGTCAAGGCACACTAAGAAATACATTATGAAATGAATATCTATCATTCTTGTGTATTTCTCAACGCAGGAAATGCTTAGTAACAACTTCTGTTAATAAGTGCTCATTTATAGTATTAATTTACAGATTTTATCCAAAGATAAAACCTCACAGTCTTCGAATAACTTAATTTTGTCAAATCTTAGGCACTGACCCTAATTTCAACTTCCTCAATCAAGAGCTAAAAATATTTTAATGACTAATGAAACATAAAAGAACAAGAACACTAAACCCTCACAGCATCAAAAATGACACCAATTAGCCCTGGTCAGGGTTGCTCAATGGTTAGAGCATTGGCTTGAGGACTAAAGAGTCGAGGGTTTGATTCCTGGTCAAGGTCGAGGTTTCAGGTTCCATCCCGGCCCCATCAGGGAGGTAACCAGTCGATGTGAGCTCATTATCGATGCTTCTCTCTCTCTCTCTCCCTCTCTCTTCCTCCCTCCTTCCTCTTTTTTACTCTCTCTCTAAAGACCAATGGAAAAAATATCCTTGGATGAGGATTAAAAAAATAAAAAAGACCAATTGAAACCAATGTATTAAATCTATATTAAAAATCTACTTTTCTTGCTGTACACCTAAAATTAATATAAAATATTGACTGTCAACTGTAATTGAAAAAAAAGCACACCTTTTTTTTCTAATTTTCCAAAACTTTAATTTTTAACAAGTATAGGTCAAATCTCATGAAATCTAAATTTATGGGAGGAATCCAAAATTTTACATTGCGATTTTATACTTTTTACACTTGACAGGAGGGGTTTAGGCTGGTGATCTCATATAGGGATTTTGCTACAATATCTGCTGTATGTAATGATATCTAACATATAGGAAAATGTATTTCTCCTATATAAGAGAATAATACATGTTTTATAACTAGCACACCAATTATTTGTTTGTAACTGGATACTCAAAATAGTTTCCTAATAAATTATTCAAATGCTTTGAGTGAAATCTTAAAGAGTACTAGTAAAATCCTTATCTATGTAAAGCAAAGATAAAAAAAGTCTCCATGAATGAAACCGATCTAATGGGCAAAAAAGTTCATTTCTGTAATTATGAAATATATACAACCAATTAAATTTACACCGGGCTGTATTGTGTGTTGTGAAGAACATAACAGTATTATATAGACTTAATTTTTATTCCTAAGAATTTTATTCCTAAGAAATACAATAAGCCCTAGCCGGTTTGGCTCAGTGGATAGAGCATCGGCCTGCACACTCAAGGGTCCCAGGTTCGATTCCGGTCAAAGGCATGTACCTTGGTTGTGGGCACATCACCAGTAGGGGGGGTGCGGGAGGCGGCTGATCGATGTTTCTCTCTCATCGAAGTTTCTAACTCTCTATCCCTCTCCCTTCCTCTCTGTAAAAAATCAATAAAATATATTAAAAAAAAAAAAAGATAAAGGATACCAAAGGGGTTATGGGAGTATAAAAGTGAAAAAAAGGCCAAATTACTATTTACTTGTACACTATGTTTCAATGACACTTGATCCTATGAGGAATGTAGATGGTTGAATCCCAATTACAATTCTATCAATAATTATATAACATTAAGTAATTTAGTTTTTTTAATTTTATTTATTGATTTTTGAGAAAGAAAGAAGGTGGGAGGGTGGGGGGAGACAGAGAGGGGAAGAGAGTGAGAGAGGGAGAGAGGAAGGGAGAGAGGAAGGGGGGAGGGGGAGGGAAGGGGAGAGGGAAAGAGGTAGAGAGAGAGGGAGGGAGAGAGAATCAATTCTTTGTTCCACCTCCTCACACATTCATTGGTTGATTCCTGTATGGACCTCAATCAGGAATTGAACCTGCAACCTTGATGCATCAGAGGATGACATTCCAATCAACTGAACTACCCAGCCAGGGCAATAATTTAGGGTTTTTTGTTTTTGTTAATCCTCACCAGAGAATATTTTTTCCATTTTTTCTCCTTTTAAATCATTAGCATAAAGGGATATGAAGAAACTTTTAGCAAGGCACAGATGGAGGACAAATTACTTCTTTGTTCCAAGTATAAACAATGTGCTCAACATTTCCACATCCTTCCCTTGTGCAACCCACTCCCATCAATAAATCTCTCAGTAAATATTAAATACCATCTATGTGATGGAGGGAAAAAGGGTCAAGAAGGGAGGACAAACATTGTTCAAAATTAGACATAAAGCAAAACCAAAAACAGAATATAGCAATTATTTATCCTTAATAACCTCACACAAGCACCTAATGCATGGTGGGCTGCTAGTTGCATAGTTTTAGCAGCTGGATCCAAGAATTCTACATTCCTTTACAAAGTATTTGGGTATCTAACAGTTATAATTATTTTTGCTTATAATGGCAGCAAAATACAAATGGATATCCAAAAAAATAATAGCTAAACTTAAAAAGAATCAAGTATTTTTCCTACGTGCACAATAGATAGAATAATCTATAAACTGTAAAGATTTTGGCAAACAGCTGACGAACACTTACTTCTGTTCCAATTCCAGGTTGCATGCCAGAGTACACACTGTCTGGTGGAGGACCACCATACTTCCTCTGTCCTGTGGTTACATCCAGAGTATAACCAGTCCTCTCAAGCAATGCCTAAAGGTAATTATACATGTTTATACTTGAATATTAAATATCACACACAAATCAGTATATTAATATTTTCCAAAAGGTATTCCAACCTGTTAAGACTATGTATTTTATAATTAGGTTAAAAAAAAAAAAAAAAAGACTAAATTCACACTGGTTCCTCACACATGCTGCTCCCACTTTATTTTACTTCTCCTTTCCATACATTTAATGGAAAGTTTTAGGCAAATTAAGTCTCTATGGACTCGCCACTTTTTTGTTACAAGAATAGAAATAGGGGCAAGGATTATTAAAAAGTCTATGTAAGCTGACCTGAGGCTAACAATTTGTACTTCATACCACAGTATTTCTCATTGTGTACCCCCTCTCCTTCAATTAGACTTCTTTCCTTACTTGTTCCTTTTATATACCATACTTATATCCACCAGTGATTCTTTTCAAATAACGTGTTCTCTATCCTTAAAAAAATCAAAAGTCCTGCCCGACTGGTGTCATTCAGTGAATGAGTGCCAACCTAGGAACCAGGAGCTCACCATTCGATTCCTAGTCAGGGCACATCCCAGGTTACAGACTCAAATCCCAGTAGGGGGCGTGCAGGAGGCAGCCAACCGACGATTCTCTCTCATCATTGATGTTTCCATCTCTCTTTCCTTCTCCCTTCCTCTCCAAAATCAAAATAAATACATATATACTGAAAATCAAAAGTCCTACCTCTCATGCAGCTTATCCCATTTACTATTTCTGACATCTTCATACTCTTTCTATTGTACTCAAATAATTTAACCTGTTTTATTTGGTCTTTTGTTTTGTATTCCTGTTATACTATAAGCTCTTTAAAAACCAGACAATTTCTCCAGGGTGGTGGATCTTATGGTCCACATGGCCTCCAAGGAATAAGAGCCCCTTGGACTACCAGCCCCAGCAAGAGGAAGAGGCCTTCAGCTGCTGGGAATCCTTGCCCCAGATCGATCCCCCAACACACTGAGAATCTCCTGACCACAGTTTCCATCTCAGACCCCCTGAAGAAGAGGAGGGGCTTAGGTAGCCCTACCTTGTTGTGCACCATCAATAAAGTTCACTGTACCAAAAAAAAAAAAAAAAAAAAAGAACCAGACAATTTCTCATATAGCATAGATTCAAAATATTTGGCAATTACCAAATGAATATACTCAGGTTTCAAAAAACAAAGGAAACATCATGTTTCCTAATTCCCAACCTTCCTCACATTATATTAGGTATTTAAGGGGAATCATAGGAAAGAAAATAATGTCTGTGCCCTAAAGGTTGTGCTTATATGAAAGGCCTACAGAACAGAGACACGAAAAAAAAATGCAATCTATCTAGAAAAAAGAGTTTTACACTTTAGGTTTTTAAAATTATACAATGTCAGGGCAATTAAGAGATATTAGACATCACCAAGTTCAGTGGTCTTCAAAAATGTCTTTGGAAAAACCCTAGGATACCAGTTTCCTTAGACCTTCTATTCTTTTACCTTTGACTCAAATAGAGCTGCTCTACTTTTAAACATAGAAATACATATATTACATAATACGTGCATATGTACATTACATATTTAAACATGATGGTATTTGCATAATGTAATATACACACTTTATATATATCATATACCTTATCAACAGCAAATAGCTTTAGGGAAATAATACAGGCTTATTCAATGAACAGTAGTAAGTTAAAAAAACGCAATTATTACATCAAATCTATACATATAAAAGCTTAAGTGACCATCCAACCAGTAGCTATGACATGCACTGACCACCAGGGGGCAGATGCTCCAACCAGTAGGTTAGCTTGCTGCTGGGGTCAGGCTGATAGGGACTGAGCAAAATGGGCCAGACAAGCCCTGGACAAATCCATGCACTGGACAATTTCGGCCTGATCCCCACAGGCCAGGCCAAGGGACCCTACAGGTGCACGAATCTAGGCACCGGACCTCTAGTTTTCACATAATTATTTTTAAAATATTAAGCCTGGCTGGTGTTGCTCAGTTGGTTGAGCTACCAAGAGGTGCTGGTTCAAATCTAGGTTGGGGCTCATGCCAAGGATGCCAGTTCAATCCCCAGTAGGGGTGTGCAGGAGGCAGCCGATCAATGATTCTTGGTATTTTCTCTCTCTCCCCCGCCCCCCTTCTTCTCTCTGCAATTAATAAAAATGGGGTTATGCCCTTTTACAGATGAGGGAAAAGAGGTACAAAGGAGCGTTTATGTAAGCTAATTATATGGCAGAAACTACAATTTATATTTCCTACCTACATAAAACTATACAAACAACTTCAACATTAAATAACTAAACACCAATCAATACCCATTTGATTAAGGTTCACTCGTCTTTCACTAAATGCCCTATATTTACCTTTCGTAGCAGTTTATCTATATAAAATAATAGTAATAACAGCTCATAGCCCTAGCAAGTTTGGCTCCGTGGAGAGAGCGTTGGCCTGCAGACTAAAAGGGTCCCGGGTTCGATTCTGGTCCAGGACACATGCCCGGGTTGCGGGCTTGATTCCCATTAGGGGCAAGCAGGAGGCAGTTGTTTAATGATTCTTGCTCATCAATGTTTCTATTTCTCTCTCCCTCTCCCTTCCTCTCTGAAATCAATAAAAATATATTTTAAAAAATAATGGCATATAGTTATGTTTTTGCTACATTCCAGGTATTATTCTAAGCAGTTTCAATATCTTAATTCCTTTAATTCTCACAACTCTGTGAGGTAGGCATGATTACTATTCCCAGTTTATAAGTAAACTGAGGTAAATAAAACTCAAAAATGAGAAAAGCAATTATAAAAACACTTTTACCAAGAAAAAAGAAACAAAGTGGCCCTAGCTGGTTTTGCTCAGTGGATAGAGCATCGGCCTGCTGACTGAAGGATCCCGGGTTCGATTTTGGTCAACAGTACATGATCATGTTGTGGTCTCCATCCCCAGTAGGGGGGCGTGCAGGGGGCAGCCAATAGGTGATTCTCTCTCATCAATGATGTTTTTATATCTCTCTCCTTCTCCCTTCCTCTCTAAAGTCAATAAAAATATATTTTTTTAAAAAGAAACAAACAAACAAAGTGCTTGGAAATAAAATGAACCAGAAATATGACTGGATCAATCCAAAAAACTGTTATAGGAAGCATCAATAAATATATATCACTCATAGCCCAAAGCACAAGGAATGAGGGAGAGTCTTGAATCAGGGTTTTTCACCAAACATACGATTAAATCTTTGCCCCCAAATTCTTCCTATGTAATTTTCCCTAAATTATTTCATTTCTAAACACTAATATTTTTAAAAAGTGGAACAGTAATGTCGACCAGCATGGCTCAGTGGTTGAGCATTGACCTATGAACCAGGAGGTCACAGTTCGATTCCCAGTCACAGCACATGTCTGGGTTACAAGCTCAATCCCCAATAGGGGGCTTGCAGGAGGCAGCTGATCGATGATTCTCTCTCGTCACTGATATTTCTATCTATCTCTCCCTCTCTGAAATCAATAAAAAAATATACATCTTTTTTAAAGTATTCAATCTCATCTTTAACTTGATTTCATTACCAAGTCAAGTTTTACCTTAATCTTTGCTTCATCAGGTCCCTTTGTAGACTCTTGCACCTTGCTTCCTTGTTTCTCCCTTTGCCTGTAGGTCTTCATAACTCCACATAAAAATGCACTTTTGTTCTAGAACAGGCAAGTAATTCAATGAAAAAGAATTATTAGGAATCACTGAAGGGTCAAATACATATGAAATTTAATTTCAGAAGACCAGAATTTAAACAAAATATTTACTCATTTATTCACTCAATAAGTATTTGCTGAGTGGTTACTATGTGCCAGTGAATGGTGCAGAAAGCAGCAAGATAGTCTTTCATTTGTTGATATTTAAAAGCATCTGGACTATCTTTGCCACATGTTCGAAAACTATTTCTCCCACCTTCATTATTTCCCTTCAAGAAAATAAAACAGGGAGAAACCAAGACGGCAGCACAGGTAAACACCGAAACTGCTGCCTCGCATAACAATTTCAAAACTACAACTAAAAGACAAAACGGACATCATCCAGAACCACAGGAAGGCTGGCTGAGTGGAAATTATACAACTAGAAGGAAAGAGAAAAGCACACTGAGACTCAGAGGAGCTGCAGAAGGCAGAGGTACCGAGGAGCATGCGTGAAGAAGGCTGGCAACTGAGTACGCGGCTGGCTTTCTCAACTGGGAGACAAAAGCTCCCGACGGCTCTGAACTCCAGTTTCGGGCAAGACTCTAGGGACCCAGACTCATTCGGGGAGAAACTGGACTGTCAGGAAAGAGAAAAGCACACTGAGACTCAGAGGAACTGCGGAAGGCTGAGGTACCGAGGCACGTGCACGCAGAGAGGGCTAGCAACTGAGTACGCGGCTGGCTGTCTCAATCGGGAGGAAGACAAAAGCTCCTGACGGCTCTGAACTCCAGTTCCTGGCGAGACTCTGGGGACCCAGACTCATTCGGGAAGAAACTGGACTGTCTGGCAGTGGGCAAAACACGAGGGTGGCTTTCTCTCAGAGGTGCCTGCAGCGATTACCGCGGGACAGTGAGACCCAGGAGTCTCTTAGGGCAGGGCTGATGGGAAGCCATTGCTGTCTGCTCTGCCCTGAGACTCCGCCCCATCCAAGCTGAGCACAGAGGCTTTTGCAAGTCTTATCTCATAAGGGTGTCTCCAGCACAGAAGTTCTCCCAGCATAGACACAGCTGATCCTCACAGCCAATTGGCCTGGAGGTCAATTCCTCCCAGTGATACCAACAACAATCAAGGCTTAACTATAACAAGACTGTGCACACAGCCCACAAAGGGGTGCACCAAGAGTGTCCACACTCAGGTAACTGGGGAGGCTGAGCCACTGGGCCCTATAGGACACCTAGCGCACAAAGCCACTCTATCAACTCAGGGAAGCAGCGAAAATGCAGAGACAAAGAAACAGGTCACAAATGAAAGAAATGGAGGAAAGCAAACAACTGGATATAGAGTTCAAAACCACGGTTATAAGGTTTTTCAAGAATTTTCTACAAACCGCTGATAAATTTAGCGAGACCCTCGAGGATATGAAAAAGGACCAACTAGAAATTAAGCATACACTGACTGAAATAAAAATAATACACAGAGATTAAACAGCAGACTAGAGGATTGCAAGAATCAAGTCAAAGAGTTGAAATACAAAGAAGCAAAAAAACACCCAATCAGAAAAGCAAAAAAAAAAAAAAGAATCCAAAAATATGAAGATAGTGTAAGGAGCCTCTGGGACAACTTCAAGCGTACCAACATCCGAATTATGGGGGTGCCAGAAGAAGAGAGAGCGCAAGATACTGAAAACCTATGTGAAGAAATAATGACAGAAAACTTCCCCGACCTGGTGAAAGAAATAGACTTACAAGTCCAGGAAGTGCAGAGAACCCCCAACAAAAGAAATCCAAAGAGGACCACAGCAAGACACATCATAATTAAAATGCCAAGAGCAGCCGAAACCGGTTTGGCTCAGTGGATAGAGCGTCGGCCTGCGGACTGAAGGGTCCCGGGTTCGATTCTGGTCAAGGGCATGTACCTTGGTTGCGGGCACATCCCCAGTGGGAGGTGTGCAGGAGGCAGCTGATCGATGTTTCTCTCTCATCGATATTTCTAGCTCTCTATCCCTCTCCCTTCCTCTCTGTAAAATATCAATAAAATATATTTTTTAAAAAAAAAGAAAAAAAAATGCCAAGAGCAAAAGACAAAGAGAGAATATTAAAAGCAGCAAGAGAAAAACAGTTACCTACAAGAGAGCACCCATACAATTGTCAGCTGATTTCTCAACAGAAACTATGCAGGCCAGACGGGAGTGGCAAGAAATATTCAAAGTGATGAATAGCAAGAACCTACAACCAACATTACTTTACCCAGCAAAGCTATCATTCAGAATTGAAGGGCAGATAAAGAGCTTCACAGATAAAAAAAAGCTAAAGGAGTTCATCACCACCAAACCATTATATGAAATGCTGAAAGGTATTCTTTAAGAAGAGGAAGAAGAAGAAAAAGGTAAAGATAAAAATTATGAACAACAAATACATATTTATCAACAAGTGAATCTAAAAATCAAGTGAATAAAAAATCTGATGAACAGAATAAACTGGTAAATATAATAGAATCAGGGGCATAGAAAGGGAGTGGACTGACAATTCTTGGGGGGAAAGGCGTGTGGGGGATGCAGGAAGCAACTGGACAAAAATCGTACACCTATGGATGAGGACAGTGTGTGGGGGGGGTAAAGGCAGAGGGTAGGGTGGGAACCGGGTGGAGGGGAGCTGGGGGGGGGGTAAAGAGGAACAATTGTAATAATCTGTACAATAAAGATTTATTTAAAAAGAAAAAAAAAAGAAAAAACAGGATCAAATGATCCAAAATGTTTAAAATCTGAGCATTGTAAACAATAAAAAACTAGTAACAAGTAGCAAACTTTGATTTTAAGTTTTTAAAGTAACTTACTACAAATAAAGAAGAGGGGGGGGGGGACACTTTTTCACTTTATACTGTTTCTGAAAACTCTTTGCCATAAGCAGATTTTTCCCCCCTTAAACTAATTTTTTAAAAGAAGCATGGCTTAGTGGTTGAGTATAGACCTATGAACCAGGAGGTCATGGTTTGATTCTGGGTCAGGGGACATGGCCGGTTTGTAGGCTCCATCCCCACTGTGGAGTGTGCAGACAGCAGCTGATCAATCAAATCACTGATGTTTCTATCTCTCCCTTCCTCTCCCTTGTTCTCTGAAATCAATTTAAAAAAAAATAAAAGCAAAGGTAATCACAAACAAAAAAATACCACTACTCCACAGGAAAAAAGTAATAGTATAATAATTGCAGGTCATTAGTTATTCAAAGACATTTCTGAGTAATAGCCTTACCTGAACATGTGATAAGTCGCTTTCCTTGAACTGTTGTAGTACAGACAGAGCTCCTTCTTCATTAAATTCCCTGAGAGCATCAATTGCTCTTTCATCAAGATCCACATAAGCTACCAATCCTACAAATTAAATTGAAAGGGGGTAACATTATTGCAACAAAAGGGAAACTCTAAACTGTACTATCAATGTTTAATCAAGAACAGTTACATTTAATACTATCACTAACACACTACATTTTTCATTTAACTATATGCATATGGGCAGCTATAGAAATACTATGTAGAAAGGTCAAGAGTTAAAATATGAAAATAAAAGGTAAAATGTCAGTAACTACAAACATGAATTTTAATCATGTTATGTCTGAAATTATCCTTAGCTTTTCATATGGGGGTGTAAATATATCCCATAAAAAACGTAAAAATCTTAACCCCATTTCCCACTGCTCAGAGGTTTAAGTCTTGGAAGTTAAATCTGATGTACTCCCGTTCTACAGATTACGCATTAATATAACAAATTCTGTTTTATGTTAAGAGTGGTAACAACATACTGTATTTCCCAAGGCTCAATCTTCAACTTATATGGACTGTTGTAATTGTTGCTAACCACACAAGAGGTGGGGGTTGCGGGGGGAAGGGGTAAGAAAGAACCACTTTTACTAAATAATTTATTGCGCTCTCCAAAAAGTATCAAAGGCTTTTCCTCCTCAGCACCAAAGATAACATGAAACACATTTGTTTATCAAAGCATCTACTTTGCTGCAGTCAGAATGTGGAAAGGCATAATTTTAAACTCTTCTACAAATGCAAGTGCAGCTTGATCAGTCAAATCTGAAAGTCATATTTTAAGGCATTTTTTTTCTTCTCAAGTGTCAAGCTGAGATTTAAAAGATGCTGTGGCATTCACAACACTGTCAACAATGACAATTTTTTTTTTCAAATGGCATTAAGGACTTTACTATGGACTTACAAGTAAACTATACAGAAAATATACACTGCATTCTGTATATGTAGTATATTTAACTGCACACAGAACATCCACTAAGTTTCAAATATAATCACTTAAGTCTGTTAAGTGTTATATTTCCTCTCCATATATGTATAAGGAATATATTTCAGAATTGATCCTATGTAAAATGGAAATATTTGGCAGATTAAAACCCTAAGTCCATATGAACTAACATCAGAAGTGACTCCATTTGGAAAAACCAAAAAGAACTTTATTCCACACAGCAAATATATTTTAAATAAATGTAATGCCACTTGCAAAGGTACCTTTAAAAAAATGTTGCAAGGATTTATTTCAAAAGCTCAAAATGAGCAACTCTAAATAATTGGAGTTTCCTTACTTGAATATTCCATTATCACCACCCAGAGCCACACTTCAGGACACCCAGCAATCCATTCTATCAATCCAACCCTACACTTAAAACAATCAGCCATTTATCAATAACAAAACACTCTGCAAGAGAGCATCTCTAAGCAGACCACTGCCAATACTCTATGGCAGAACGTCACAGAAAGTTCCTGAGGACTGATTTTCAAATGGGACTCAGGAGTAATTTTTAGATGTCATTATAATGTCTGAAATTATCCTTAACTTTTCATATTTAAAATAAATTTTAAGGACAAAAAACAAACAAACCCAATACATGTTACTCTGGTACTTAAGACACATTTGTGAGACAATTCAATTCTCTCTCCCAAAATCTGGATAGGCACACAAAACACTGAGGAAGGAAGTTTCCATCCATGGCCCCAAAGGGGGAAGATACGTTTATTTTGAACAACACTAAGAGTAAAAATTTCTCTCCCTCTTTAGAGCTTCAAACCACTTACAACCAACCATATTAAGATGTTCAAATTTGCTTAAGTACTTAACCATAGGACTTCTAGATTTAAAAAAGCAGCTATTACAAACCAAACACTTCCATATTACTGAGAGATGTGTGTTTCTATTTAATAGAAACTAGACAAGCACAAACTCTCAAGGAATCTGACATATATTATCATTTCAGACAATACAGTCTAACAAATCCTCGTATTATGCCACCTAATCAGACCTAAGCTGATTTAACAATCACTTTAAGAAGCTAAAAGTAGAAAAGTAAAAGCAAAATGATGACTGATTTAAATTAAGGGAAAAAAGTAAAAATTTGATATGCTGAAACATACATTTTAATTGGTGGTAAATCTAAGACAAATTGATGCACTGTTCTGAAACAACTAAGACTGCATATTCAACACTAAGAAGGCTTCAAAATAATGAGATAAGAATATCAAAGTCAAACCCAATATGCCCTCAATGAAGGGAAGGTAACAAACATTCAGCTCTACATAGATCAGAAACAATAAGTATTATTAAACCTTAACAAAATCTATAAAATTCAAAGTGGTTTGCCCTCACTTTCATAACCAGTCAGAAACAAGAAATGCATATTATACCTGTCTGAAATATTTCATCAAGTCTTTCTGCCACCTTCTGTGGGAGGCCTGCCTCTATCAGTGTCTTGTAGTGTTCTGTGTGAGTTACACTGGAAGTATCCATTGGTTCTTCCTCTTCTTTTAACTGTACCGCATTACCATTCACCTGATTAGCCATTTTATTATGCTGCTGGAAAAAATTCAGGAGCTATATTACATTAAGCCAAAAATAACTAGTTTGTAGGACAATGCATGATTTATCTAAACTAATTTGTATACATGCTGCTAATAACCTCTATCAAAATAATATTTTATGCCTTTTGTGATGTATCTGACCTAAATTTGCAATAACAATCCTGTAAAACCATAGAAAATGTACATGGAAGCATTAGCTCTTTAAGGAACTTCATGTACACTAGGTTAAATAAAGGCTTAAATTTACTTAGGTAGAATCGCTGATTAACAAAAGCAGCTGTTGTGTCCTGACGAGTATATCAACAAATCACCGGAAAATCCTAAAAAGCCCCTCAGCACTCAATTCTTATACCGTTTTTTAAAGTTTGGTTTAAAAACATAATGAACACCCACACACCACTTTAGCAAGGTTTAAGAACATTCAAATTTTCCTAGCTCTACTTCAAATCCAAGATAAGTGTAAAATAAATGCCCTGATATCTCTGATTCAACACACTGGTGGTTTGGTTTCTCCGCCTCACATAAAACAAAACAAAAAACACACAACTTGACATTATTTTTTCTTCTAAAATTAATTTGCTATTCCCATTCACAGATTTAAAAGAAAAAATGACCAAGTTTAAAAGCTAACAGATTGTTTAAGTCCACATAAAATAAAAAGTGAGCTATAATTGAGGTTGCTTCATATTAAAAAAAATCATGAGTACATATTAAATTTTTCACATCAGTAAAATAAAGCTGCAAAAACATAATAAAGAATGGATAACTAATTTCTTCCAAATAATTTCAACAAACATTACTTCTCTAGGAAGGTCAGCTGTCTCAGATTAACCTACCCAAATCATTTTGCATATTCAACCTGTATGTAATGTTCAAATGAACCAACTCCCTAAAGAGAGAGATTAAATCATAAAACCATACAAAAAGCCAGTCTCTGCACTGCCTCAAGACTAAGTTTGTCTGTGGTGAAATTACAATGAGATGAAGATAATAAGCATCAGGATATAGACATTGCAACAAATACTGAAATAAAGGGCATTAAGGTGGATCTCAAGAAAAAACCTACTTTTACTGATGAAAACTCAAGATACCTAGTCATCTATAAAGAAAATACAAGCTTCCTAAAAGCACTAAAACTCCTAAGATAACCACACTTCCAGATTGCTTATCAAAGACTATGCAAATGCACCAGGTGCAGTTTTCTGACTTAAAACAACTTTTTCAATTCAAAGTCCACTAATATTTAGTTGAAGTTAAAGAAAAAGGGAGGAAGATTGAGAGGAAGGAGGTAATAGAGAGTAGGAAGAGAGGAAAATGCTGAAAGGGTTACTCTGAAATGAAATAATATCATGACTTATGATTACAAATCATTATTAAGACTTGAGAGCCCACTAATGTTTATACAGGCACAGACTTTGTGGTTAAACTCTGGGTTGATAAATGTTTCTCAAGGCAAGCCTCAAAGTCTGATGAACTGGCACACTTTTTTAAATGTTTCTGTTAACACTCAAAACTGGCACACTTTTGACCACACAAAATGACTTAAAAGTGTAAGATGAATACGTTTACTGATTAATAACAACCTATTTCCATAAAGATGCATCCTAAAGTCCAAAGTCTCTTTGTGAATATATAGTTCTATTTTCCCATGCTCCCCGACCC
Source organism: Plecotus auritus (assembly GCF_963455305.1). Lineage (NCBI taxonomy): Eukaryota > Metazoa > Chordata > Mammalia > Chiroptera > Vespertilionidae > Plecotus > Plecotus auritus. Next base: position 14,527,156 of record NC_137771.1, read on the forward strand.
CCAAATACGACCATAATAAGATCATCACAACTCAAACGTTCTCATCAGTATCACAAGACCCTTACAGTATTGCATCTGGAAATACTATTAGTCACAGAAAGCAAGCAAATTTTTAACAGAAAAGTTCAATGAACATCTGCTAAGGTGGTATGTTTTTTAAAGTATATGTAAAGCAAAAAGACAAGTTGCATTTTAAGGACAAGACAGAATTATTTATGACTACTATTTTATTGCAAAGGCTCACTGCAAGTTGATCCAGAAATGGTTGAAATTTTCAACAACAAAAATAAGTGTAAACTTCAACCAAAAAATGTAAAGTAAGTAGATTCTGGAAAATAAAACCTTTCAGATCACAGAAAAACCTTTCTCTTCAAACCAAATACCATGTGCTCATTAAAAAAAAAAAAAAAAAAAAAGACTTTTTAGGTCACACGAGACCACACCTAAAACTCTTATGTCAATTCAACACAAATGCCACACAGCCAAATTCTGATGCAGCAAATATACTAATGTAACTGTAGTCATTTGATCTGAGCATTTTTGCAAAAAGCAAAAATTTCATTAAGATTTAAAAGGGCTGCTGGGATATTTGGGAAGTCAGCACTAGCCCCTCCCTGACTTTTTCTAAACATCTCTGCAAATTCTTCACATTAAGAGACGGGTTGTAGAAGAACCAACAAAATGAAAACTAACGGTTATCTCATGGTTTAAGTGTGTCAACCCCTTATCCTACGACTGACTCATGAGACATAAATTCAGCCTCTTGAATACGGCAAAATCTCCAACAGCGTGAAAGGACTGGACCTTTCAAGAACCCAGAGGCTGTAAGTTTTAATGTTGGCAATATGCTTACTGCGGTTTAAGAAAGAGAATCCCCTTTCCAATTTAGTGCGCCTAAAACATTCTTAGAATTATATACTTCAGGCGCCGCTTGAAGCCTAAGGTTCACGGCCCCTAGTAGTCATTTTTTCCTTCAAATCTCGACTCGCAGCATGCAGAATGGGGAGGGGAGAGAGGTTTCCTACACACATCGGCCTTCGGCGTCTGCTCCCACAAAAGTTTTTCCTCGGCTCAAAATACCCGGGGTTTGCATCCTGCCCTCTGTCCACCCCACCCCTTCACGCCCGTCCGGGCCATCAACACATCCCACTCGTGGCGAGGGCGGCTGATTAGGGAGCGAGGCGGCTCCGGCAGGGAGAAGCGACGAGGCTGCGGGCGCCTTAGGCCGCCAGCCAGCCAGCCCGGCCGCGTGGAGCGGCGGGCGGAGGCGGGAAAAACACTGCCGACCGCGACAAGCCGCGGGAGGGCGCCCGGCGGGCCTGACCGCGGGCCGGAGGTTGGAGGGGCCGAGGGAGAATGAGCGAAGGCGAGGACGCGCCTCGCGGGGCTAGGCCCTCAGCTGTGCGGCCGGACGAAACAGAAGCCGCCCCCAACCCATCCCCACCCCCACCCCGGGACCTCGGTGCGAAAACGAAACTGGGGACCGGGTGCCGAGTCCGGGTCGGGTCGAATCGGGGCTCCCGGCCCCTCCCCCCACGGGCCTGGGCGAGACTCACCCGGGAAGAGCAGGGGCCGGCGGCCAGGCCCGTGAGAATCAGCGCGAGGCGCTTTGAAAACGACAAGAAATGGCGCGCGCGCCACCCCCTCCCCCCGTCATGGACAGAGATGCGATCCCGGCAGCACGCGGGGTTTCCCGGAACTGCTTCCAGGGACTCCGAGTTGCCGGGCAATCACCTCGCTCAATGGCCTGAGAAGCAGCTCCTGCGACCAATGGGAGCAAGAAGAGGAGTACCTCGCTGAACGGCTCAGGAGCCAATCGATAAAGCCCTCGGCTGAGCCAATGAGGTAACTCAGCGCCGCCGGCCGTGGCGCCTCCGGGGCGGGGGCAGAAACACAAAGGGGTCTGTGGTGAAGCCCGGGGTAGAGCCGTATCTGCGGGGCACCAGGCCCTGAGGGCCAAGGCTCCTCCCTGCTAGCCAGCCGCTGACTGGAGGTCAAAAACCTAGGCCTCGCGCCTCGTGGCCGTCTCCGGAACCCCGCCTCCTCCGTCCCCGCCGGCCCGCTCCGTCGCGGCCCTCCCGCCCCTTCGCCGGGGCTGCAGCGTCCCGAATCCCCGCTAGCGGCGCCGCCACCGCCGCTGCTCGCACCAGACACGCCCACCGCCACGCGGTCGGGCCTCCCTTTAGGTCATCTTTTGGACTCTGGTGGACCACGATTGCGGGATGATTTTGGCTGGTCGTTTGGGGAATTTAGTGTAGAAAATCGTGCCGTGGAACGATCGGAACACCGCCCCTCCGTCGCGCTGGCTCCCTTCCACACATCGTTGGGAGCAGCTCAGAATGTGAGAGAAATCAAGTGGGCAACACTCAAAAGCAGCGCTACACGCAAATGATAGAGCAGGGACTTTTTTCCCACAGGGTTTGGAGTCAATTAGGACAACCAGAATTTATTTATAAAGTAGGACAGATATATGCATCCATGAAGGCTTTTCCTTGCTGGGAAAAGGGCTAATTCCCAAAGGAGACTAATCCCCGTTATCTCTAACCCTGTTTCTCACCTTCCACCCCTCCTAGCTTGGTTCCCTAGCTTCGCCTTGTCCAAGCTCACTTAGGTAGAGCCAGCCCTTCCTTCCCTATCCTGAACCCAACCTCCAATGACCCACCCTTCTTAGGAAGTGGAGAAGGGTAAGCAGTGGTCTGCAGCACTTCCAGATACTCTTGTACCATTTAAATGTCTCAGACCCGCCCTAGCTAGTTTGGCTCAGTGGATAGCGCGTAGGCCTGCTGACTGTTGACTGCAGGGTCCTGGGTTCGATTCTGGTCAAGGACACATGCATGGGTTTGTGGACTTGATCCCCAGTAGGGGGGCGTGCAGGAGGCAGACGATCCATAATTCTCATCATTGATGTTTCTCTCTCCCCCCTCTCCCTCCCTCTTTGAAATCAATAAAAATATATTTTAAATAAATAATTTCTCAGACCCTACCAACCAAAAATTATTGAAAATCTACTATGTGCCCAGTACCAAGCTGTCTCAGTGAATCCAGGTTTTGCATTGTAAAATGTGAAACGTAGACAAATGCTGGGATCTTTAAGAAAAATGATATAAAATAATGAATACAAATTTAGAAAGAGTCTAGGAAGGACATGGTAAAAGGAAAAGACCTTGAAGCTTAAAATGTATTAGCCTCTAGCTCAAGGATTCTTAACCTATTTTGTGCCATTAGACCAGTCTGGTAAAGGCTATGGATCTCGTCCAGCCAGTGTGGCTCACTGGTTGAATAACAATCTATGAACCAGGAGGTTGTGGTTTGATTCCTGGACAGGACATATGCCTGGGTTGCGGGTTCGATCCCCAGTGCGGGGCATGCAGCAGATTGATGATTCTCCCTCATCATTGCTGTTTCTACCTCTCTCTCCCTCTCATCCTCTGTGAAATCAATAAGAAATATATATTTTTTAAAAAGCTATGGCCCTAGCCAGTTTTGCTCAATGGGTAAAGCGTTGGCCTGCAGACTGAAGGGTTCTGGCTTCGATTCCTGGTCAGGGCACATGCCCAGGTTGTGGGCTTGATCCCAGTGGGAGGTGTGCAGGAGGCAGCTGATCAATGGTTCTCTCATCATTGATGTTTCTATCTCTCCCTCTCCCTTCCTCTCTGAAATCAATAAAAATATTTTTTAAAAACTTGTGGTATATTAATGTTTTTCTTTATTAACACATGAAATGTCAAGATCTTAAAAACCGGTTTGGCTCAGTGGATAGAGCGTCAGCCTGCGGACTGAAAGGTCCCAGGTTCGATTCTGGTCAAGGGCACGTAACTTGGTTGTGGGCACATCCCCAGTAGGAGGTGTGCAGGAGGCAGCTGATCGATGTTTCTCTCTCATCGATGTTTCTAACTCTCTATCCCTCTCCCTTCCTCTCTGTAAAAAATCAATAAAATATATTTTTTAAAAAAATGTCAAGATCTTGCAGTGGGTCAAGTAACTACTGAAATTTTAAAGCAACTAGAAGATAGTTCAATAAGTCCATAATAATTAAAACGTGATATGAAAATACCTGGGGTTTCACCTGGCTGGTTTCTCAGTGGTTAGAGCATCTGCTCAAGGACTGAAGAGTCTCATGTTCAATTCTGCTGAATGGCACATACCTCAGTTGCAGGCTCGATCCCCAGACCCATGAGGCAACCAATCGATGTGTCTATCTCACATTGATGTTTCTTTCTTGCTGTCTCTCCCCCTCCCTTCCACCCTTTCTAAAGTCAATGAAAAAAAAAAAAAATCGTCTGGTGAGGATTAACAACAACAAAAAAAAAAAAAAAGAAAGAAAAGAAAATGTCTGGGATTTCTATTGACAGTGAAAGGTTCTGCTAATTGTGGTTTGTTGCCTGCATTCACAATGGAGGAAAATGCTGATTTTCAGTTGGATGTTAGTGAAAATAAAGATGTTATTTTTTCCCATCTCAGTCAAAAGACTGTTGAATTTCACTCAAAGACACTTTTAAGGCTACAGTGGCCACAAGATAAGAACCCCTTGGTAATCAAAGCAATTCTATCATCCAACAGTTTCTGGTGTAATATTTTGAGTATGTAGCCATACAGTCCTTATAAGTATACTCCACCATTTTGACCATATATCTTGATATCTTTATTTGGAAAATATGGTCATCTGAGCTTTGCATTTCCAAAAAAAATTTGTGTGTGTGTGTATTCGTGAATTCAATAGTCCACACATATTTTTCACATGCCCTCTACATACAAATCACTGTGTTAAACATAGTAACTATAAAGTGAATAAAACATAATCTCTGCCCTCAAAGAGCTTACATTTGAGCAGACAAGGCAGGCAAAGTATACAAATAAATATAATAAATATGAGCCCTAGCCAGTTTGGCTCCGTGGATAGAGCATCAGCCTGTGGACTGACAGGTCCTAGGTTCAATTCCGGTCAAGGGCACATGCCCGGGTTGCAGGCTCAATCCCCAGTAAGGGCGTGTGCAGGAGGCAGCCAATCAATGATTCTCTCTTATCATTGATGTTTCTCTCTCTCCCTCTTCTTTCCTCTCTGAAATCAATAAAAATACATTTTAAAATATGTGTATATAATAAAAATTAGTTGTTAACAAGAGCCCCAGGTATATCCCTAATCTTTTGAGATTAGATGATAAATCAGTGCACCAGGCCATTCCACAACCCTTCCTTCCCTGTTACACACCAAATTTGTGGTCTAAGTTGGTATGTCAATGAACATGTTTTTGCTTCTTAAAACAATGACAGGGCACCAGAATATTCAAATTGAAGCTTTGACTTACAACCTGAAGTTAACATAGGATGTTTTAAATGATCAAACCGTCTTACTGGATCCTTAGATTAATCTTCATCATGCTTGTTTGTTTCATAACATTTAGCATATTCCTCAGACTCCAAACATGATTACATCTATTCAGCCTCTCCAAAATGCCTTCACTTGCCACTCACAAGAATTAGCCACCCAGGCATAGTTCAAAGGCACAGACAGGAAAAAGGAAAATAAAGAAACAATGTAGAAAGGAAGAACCCACAAGAAGAAATGGAAAATGGAGAAACACCATGTGTAGATTGTTAGTGGAAAGTGCATTAAAAATCAACTCTTGCTGACATTTAGGAGCCAAGAGTCCTCTACTCAACTTTACTTGAAAACCTCAGTTCTGCCTTGAATTCATTGTCAAATAGAACTATATATTTTCTTCATCAAACTTTAATGAATTGTATTATTTTAAGGCACTTTCCAAAATGGTGGTGCTCCCATCGAAGTTGAGCAGAACTGAAGGCTGTTTTTCATTTTTAAAAAGATGCCATATGGCTGGCTTGCAAGAGCTTGTAGTCAACCTACCCTAAGAGCTTATTGAATGACTGCTTTATTGTAATTTTGGGGGGCATTTTTAAAAAGATTATCCTTGGGCTAGCATATTAAATTCCCTTCTAATTCTCAAATTCATCAAAGCTGTTTTAATGGGAAGAAAGTATATTTTCATCTTAGTGGCACAACATTTTAAACAATAATCAGTACCATTTATTGTGCTTCTACTCTATCAATTGTATTACATATACTATTTTTTTTAATATATTTTATTGGTATTTTACAGAGAGGAAAGGAGAGGGATAGAAAGCTAGAAACATCGATGAGAGAGAAACATCTATCTGCTGCCTCCTGCACACCTCCCACTGGGGATGTGCCCGCAACCAAGGTACATGCCCTTGACCAGAATCGAACCTGGGACCCTTCAGTCCGCAGGCTGACGCTCTATCCACTGAGCCAAACCGGTTTCGGCTGTATTACATATACTATTGCTGATCCTTACATGAACCTTAAAGATTAATACTATTATGCCATTTTATTGAGAAAACAGGGCTCAGAGAGGTTAAAACATTTGCTCAAAACCACATAGCTGAACTAAGACTCAAATTCAGTCCTGTGTGACTTCAAAGCTACTTCACTAAGCTATTTTTCAACTTAAAGCTCAGCATTGGCAGATTCTTCATTTGTAAAGGTACATATTTTTACTAGTCTAATAATCAGTTGTCTGATTAATAAGTTGGAAAATACTATTTAGGGACCAAAGCAAACTGTGCTATAAGGTAACGAGAATAGGCATGACTGGGTAGCTTGCAGGGGTCCTCAAACTGCGGCCCGCCAAGGACATTTATCCGGCCCGCCGCCGCTGCCTGTCCTGCTTAGCAGCCGACTCGTCCCAGGCCCGCAGTGCGCATAGGAATTTGTTCATAGTTTTTTTTTTTAAACTATAGTCCAGCCCTCCAACGGTCTGAGGGACAGTGAACTGGCCCCCTGTTTAAAAAGTTTGAGGACCCCTGGTTAGAGTGTTGTCCTGATATATCCCCAGTCAGGGCACATACAAGAATCAACCAGTGAATGCATAAATAAGTAGAACAACAAATCAATCAATCTCTCTCTCAAAAAAAAAACACACCAAAAAAAAAAAAAAACACACATGAGAACATTTCCTCATATGGTTTGCAAATTAGTTTCTCAATGCAATTTGAGCTTATCCTGAGATATGACAGTATTTACAAACAAAATTGTGGCCTCACAAGATCTCAGCATTGGGGAGCAACAATCCTTCGGGTAGGTTTGTTAGAAAAGGTCTTGTCCTGGCTGTCATGCCCAAGTGGTTAGAGCATCGGTCCTCATACAGAAGGGTCTCGGGTTCGATTCCTAGTCAAGAGCACATACCTGGGTTGCAGGTTTGAACTCCAGCCCTGTTCAGGGCGCATTCTAGAAGCAACCAATTGATGTGTCTGTTTCACATCGATGTTTCCCTCCCTCTTTTTCCTCTCTCCTTCCCTCCCTCCCTTCCACTGTCCCTAAAAATCAATGGAAAAAAATATCCTCAGATGAGGATTAACAAAAAAGAAAAGGTTTCATACAGGTTTACCTATATGAACTTCATACTACTACTAAACACTTGTTAAGAATTTACCATGTTATCTTACTTAATGCTCACAACAATATATGAATATGAGGCAAAGTATCAAAAGGTATCACCTCCCTTTCACAAATGAAGAAACTAAGGCTCAAGTCAGAGCTGAGACCCAAACTCTAGTAACTCCTAGAACAAGTTAGGTATGAGATCTGAAAGAGGAGGAGGAGTTGGCCAGAAAGAAAGAGATGCTGCTTGGATAGTGTTGCAAGTACAGGGAAAGTACAGAGAACAGAAGCTGAGGAGAGCAGCAGAGGCCAGATCATAGATGGCCTCCTCCTAAGTCACACTGCTGGAATTTCACTGTGTGCTGCTGGTGATGGAAAGCGTGAGGTTTTATATAGAACAGTGGCAAGAAGGGATTTGCCCTTCGGAAAGCTCATACTAGCTGCGGCAAGGGAGAGTAGACTGAAGAGGGTTGAAAACAGAAGACTCATCATGGGGTTATGTAAGGAAGATGTGGCCTGGTAGTGGTCTGAATAATTGCAGTTAATATTTTGAGCCCTGTCATTTCATTTTAAACTTTGCAACTCTATGAGGTAGATATAATTACCCCCCATTTAATGGATGGGAAACCCAAGGAACAGAAAAGCTAAATAATTTGTCCAAGGTCACATGGTAAGTGGTGGCAGTAGAGCAAGGTAGGAACGTTGGAGAAATATTTAAGAGGTGGTATGGTCATGTCTAGGTGACTATTCAACTCGTATTATTGATTTTGGGAGGATGGCTAAAGGAGCAGGAATTATCAAGTATGTTATGCAAGTTTCTAGCTTGGATAACTAGGTAATGAATGAATCAGTTAGGAAATACAGAAGCAAGTGGTGGTAGTGAAAGAAAGTGGTAGGTTCAGTTTGAGGTTTGATTTTCACATCCCTGGGTAGTTTCCAAGTGGCGATATCTACAATGCAGCTAGCTGCAGAGGCTGGTGTGAACCTCAAAGACAGACTTTGATGTCATCAGCCTCAACCTCTCCCAGAAACAAAAACAAAACCACCTTTGGAAAAGCTGAAAACTATACAAACTTTGAACATGAAGCATTTAGAAAAGTTTACTCCAATGGTTTTAACTACAAAACAGTATTAGATCACCACAGGGTAGTTTCCTATTAATTTTACTTCTCAGTTATTTTTTACTAATGGCCCTTTATCTTGAAGTCTACAGAGAAGCAGGGCCCAAATTGTCTACACCACAGTCTTTTTCTCCCAGGGCAGAGGAACTCTTCTTTGTACAACACTAACTTTTGAAGCACTAGGGAACCATTTAACAAATGATCATTTCAGTGCACTCAGTGGGGTCCTAATCTGGAAGCATAGCCCTAACCAATCGCTAGCCTCCTAGAGAACAAAGAGGAAATCTGCATTGTTATAATAATAGGGAAATACTAACACATCAAAGAGCCTTAGAGGGAAGGCTCCAGGTGAATTTCTCCTGGCGAAATGGCATTTTCCTTCCCAGAAATTAAAAATGCAGAACTCGTAGATGGAGAAATAGTTTTTAAAAAATGCTTTGATAAAATTTCTTTTCCAAGTCTTGGCTATGAGATTATTTCAGTTTTTCTTCCATGTTTGTATCTTTGCCCAATTTAAAGCACTTCCACTCCTTACCTCTGCCTAGACTGGCCCTTCATTTAAAAAAAGGTTTCATAAGAGAAAATTACTGGTAAGTCATTTGAAAATTGTGGCCACACCCTGGCAACACATAATCACTGCCTTAGGCAGATGGTGCAACTGTGTCATGAATAGAGAGCCTTTGACTGTTTCTAAGAGGTATCTGTTCTGGAATCCCAGTACAGGTTCCAAAGAAATTGTTTAATAGATACCCAAAAATATCTCCTTAAAGCAACAAGGCCTCCTTTCATTTTTCCTTTTGGATGTGTCTTTTTTTTTTCTTTTCTCTTCTCCAACAAAGCTAATGAGTCACTCATTCATACCAAATATGTCCATGTTGCCTTGCCACCAACCTAATCTTCATAGGAAATTGTTCAAGTTTTTGCATCTTCCCAAAATATAGCAATATCCAAAGGGTTCACCAATGCGTGAACACAATGTATTCCCAAATTACGATAAGAACATCTGTACAAAGGATTGAATGTAAAGAATGACTGCGTCCAATTTTAATGAATCTGATGAAAACCCATTTTATGAATCCGTGATGGATTACTAAAATAATTCTCAGGTTTATTTTAAAAATTATACTTTTAATTATAGAATATTGTTAGAATAATACAGATATAGACACTAGGATAACTGACCAATACCATAAGGAAAACTGTTCTACATACTTACTTGTTCATTCACTCTCCACAACCATAGAAAACAGGCACAAAGTGTTCAGGGTATGTGCAGAAGCTGCCAGAGTCTTGGGAGCAGAAGGCATGCAGAGCGTCTGATGCAGAACTTCTACACAAAGTTCAACATATGGGCAGCTATTGGTAGAAAAAGAGGAGAAAGAGCTGGTCTGGCCCTTGCCCTTTTAACTTCCCAGCTGGAGTGTACATGTTTGGCGAGATGGCTGGGGTACTTAGAAGCCAAAAGCAGCAACAGACGCAGTTTGGGGTTGGGGCAGGAGAGAAGGGAAGAAAAAGGGAGTGACATACAATTAGGTCATGAAGATGCTGTCTTCTATGGCCACTCCAAAACTGATGCCCTAGTGGCTCACAAAAACAGGAGAGCTTTGATATTCATTAAAACCATCATCAACACTGATATGGTAAAGACATGTTTGAGTTTAGTCATTAAGAACATGTAAGTCATTCAACAATTAAAATATGAATACCCACAGTCGGCTAGATTTTGTATCTAACGAAAAACATGCTTCTTGCCCGAGCTTATATTTAAATAGGAGTGGCAACAGAAAGAAAGCTCCTTGGTGGAGTGGTTTTTCATTTTGTTACTTTCGAGGTTGTGTCACTTGCAAGCGATGCAGTCCCACACAGCTGTGGGTCATAATTCACTACAGTACCCGACCCTAGAGACCATGAGCTCTTTAACACCAAGTCCCAAAGAGCTATGGCAAAAGTAGTTTTCAAATGTTACAACTTTCATAATAAAGCACAATAGAAATAACTTGAGACACGCTAAAAAAAAAAAAAAATTTCCGTAAGTCCCATATCCAGGGCATCAATTTTCTTCCACTCACACCCCCAAGTACTGGGATAAGCATCAACATTTGGGATATTTCTTAATTCTTATTTAGGCTGAGATAAGGAAAACTGACACTACTGGGCTTACATTGGGTCAACTCTTATTTTAACCATTTATATCTGTAGGCTGACAGGATGAAAATACATTCCTATAGGCTTATTAATTCCTTGTTACTAGCCCAAAGAGATGCTCAGTCTGAGAACAGGACAATCAGTTACCTCCCACAATTGTCTGATATAAACAAGTGTGTAGTTCTGTACAAAGACAGATCTTACAAGAGTGCATATCAAAGCATTAGTGTTTAAATGTTTTCATCATAAAGAATGAAAAAAAAAAAAGGACATTTCTCAATTGGAGTGTCTGTAGTTCTGTCACACAATCAACATCATCCAAGAACATGCTAATTCTGTGTGAATTCAGTTTCTGCTATTGGAAAAACCACAGGAATACACATTTTACTGTACATACACATGCTCTTATGCAAGCTAAGAGAAACACTGGGATGTGGCCCTTATCAAATCCTAGAGTTAGCAGTATAGGGAGAATTGATCTTAAAGGGTAGAGGGGAAAGTACACAGAAATGACCTGTGTTCCTTGGGAAGGGACACTGTGTTTCCTTCCCTGAAATTGTCAATTCCACTTGCTCATTACACTCCACCAACACTTATGGTCCTATCTTTCCTTGAAGACATTTTCCCTACAATGTTCCCTAGAGTGATCCCCAAAGAAAATTAAGTGGGCATCACTTCCTAAAGTCACCACCATTGAGGAGTCCTTGTCCCCAAACCTGTGTTTCATTTATCCTTGCAATCTGTATCTTCAGTTAGCTTTCACAAAGATGCAAGCTTTTAAAAAGTTAATTAGAAACAATGAGAAGGAAAAATGTTATGATCATTGCCTTCATCATGCAGAATCCAGCTCTCAGGAAGTCAGAAAGGTACAGGTGCATGAGCAACTCAAGGACAAAGCCTTTTGAGTGGTAAGAGGTGTGTGCCCAAATACTATGGTAAGTAAGTGTGGCAATTCAGGCAGTCTCTCAGCTTTCTCCAAAGCAGCTGTGATCACCCTATTACAGTCCAACATTTCCCCTAGCAGTTTTTTGAGCTAAGGCAAGGAGAAATAACTTTTAAAAATTTACTCTATTTCCAGTCCTGAGCATTTACCAGCATTTATTATCTAGACTTCAGAGTTCCAGTTACTCGTGGGGCTATTTCAATGAAGTACTTCATTAATATTGAGTGAATAAAAATCACTGTTTTGGAGAGGGAATAACATTCCCAAAGCCGTAGGTCAGAATTTCAAATGGCTTGTCTTCTTTGATGTTTTAAACTGTGGCCTACAACAAGAAAATTCGGTATGGTATAAGAAACTCAGTCTGAAAAGAGCTCTTTGATATCAAATAAAATTGTACCTTCAAATGAATTGTTTCTCAGTCATTATTACAAGACTTATAGGACTTAGTCAGTGTGAACTCTCTTATGTTTAATAAGAGCTGAGCTCCGGCTGAAACTCTTCTCGCATTCAGTACATTCGTAAGGCTTCTCTCCCGTGTGCACTCTCTGATGTGTGATGAGGTTCGAGCTCTGGGTGAAACCTTTCCCACACTGCACACATTCATAAGGCTTCTCTCCTGTGTGGGTTCTCTGGTGTTTAATTAGATCTGACCTTTCACCAAAGCTTCGCCAACACTCATTGCACTCATAGGGCTTCTCTCCAGTGTGAATTTTCTGGTGTGTGATGAGATGAGAACTCCGGCTGAAGCTTTTCCCACAAGCGTTACATTCATATGGCTTTTCCCCAGTGTGGGTTCTCTGGTGCTGAACCAAGTGTGAGATGCGGCTGAAATTCTCTCCACATTCATTACAGTGGTACGGCTTTTCTCCTGTGTGGGCTCTGCGATGGCGCACCAGGTCAGAGTTCTGACTGAAGTTCTTCCCACACTCATCACACTTGTAGGGCCTCTCTCCTGTGTGGACTCGATAGTGTTTGATGAGATCAGATCTCTCACTGAAGCCTCGCCCACATTCATTACACTCATAAGGCTTCTCACCTGTGTGGGTCCTCTGGTGTTGAGCTAGGTGAGAGCTCCGGCTGAAGCTTTTCCCACACTCATCACACTCATAGGGTTTCTCCCCACTGTGGGTCCTTTGATGTTGGATTAGATGAGATAGCCGGCAGAAACTTTTCCCACATTCGTTACATTTGTGGGGCTTTTCTCCAGTGTGGATTGTTTGATGCTGGATAAGATGAGAGCTTCTTCCAAAACTTTTCCCACACTCATTACAGTCATAGGGTCTCTCTCCAGTGTGTGTCCTTTGATGCTGAATAAGGTGTGAGCTCCGACTAAAGCCCTTTCCACATTCATAACACTTATAGGGTCTGTCTCCAGTGTGGGTTTTCTGATGTCGATTAAGGTCTGAGATCTGACTGAAGGCCTTTCCACAATGAGAACATATATGATATTGAATACCTGTGTGAATTTCTTTGTGGACAAGAAGATCTGTGACTTGTTGGAGAGGATAGCTTACCCACTCTTCTGCTGTTAAATCTCCCCATTGTCTTTCTGATCTATCCCTGCTTTCAAAGGCCTCTTCACTTTCAGGATTTTCCTCAGTATTCCCAACAGGTCTTTCAGATGCAGTCCCAAGTTCCACATCTTCACTGATCTCTTGCTTTGGATGCACCTCGTTCTCACTCCTGATCTCAAAATCTGTAATAAAGAGTAAATGATAATAATAATATTGGTAAACACACAAAGAATTACCTACAATGTGCCAGGCATTATGTTAAGTTCTTTACATGATTACCTCAACTGCCCTGAATCAGGAATTATGATTTCCATTTTATACGTGATAAACCTAAGGCTGAGAGAAATTACTTCCAAAAGGTCATACTCATTTAAAAAAAATTTTTTTAAAATAAATAAAAACTAAAAACAAAAGGTCATACTCATAGATACAGAGAACAGACTGACAGATGTCAGAGGGGAGAGGGGTTGGGGGACTAGGTGAGGAGGGGCCCTAGCCAGTTTGGGTCAGTGGATAGAGTGTCGGCCTGCAGACTGATGAGTCGCAGGTTTGATTCCGGTCAAGAGCACATGCCTGGGTTTCGGACTCAATCCCCTGTGGGGGTGTGCAGGAGGCAGCCGATCAATGATTCTCTCTCATCATTGATGTTTCTATCTCTCTCCCTCTCCCTTCCTCTCTGAAATCAATAAAAATATATTAAAAAGAAAAAGGTGAGGAGGGGATTAAGCAGTACAAACTGGTACTTGCAGAATCACCATAGAGATCCGAATTGCAGCATGGGGAATATAGTCAATAATGTCGAGATAACTGGGTAGGCGGCCAGGTGGGTTCTTGGGTCAGCGAAAGGACCACTCTGTAGAGTGCATGGTTTTCCAGCTACTGTGCTGTACATCTGAAACTGCTGTGGAATGGTATTGAATGTAAACTGTAGGTGGAAAAAAACACACAAAAGGTCATAAATGGTGGAGCCAGGATTCAAATTCAGGTCTGATAAAAGTTCATGCTCTGTATCAATACAGTTAATGGTTCTTTATAAAAATTGTATATATTCCTGGTTTCTCAAAAGAAGAAAACCAGTCCGGCCAGTGGGCTCAGTGGTTGAGCATCCACCTATGAACAAGGAGGTCACGGTTCAATTCCCAGTTAGGGCACAGGCCCAGGTTTTAGGCTCAATCCCCAGTAGGAGGCATGCAGGAGGAGCCAATCAGTGATTCTCTCTCATCATGGATGTTCCTATCTATCCCTCTCCCTTCCTCTCTGAAATCAATAAATATGTATTTTTTTTCAAAAAAGAATACCAGAAACAGAGAATATAAGAGACTCTAAATTAGAATCTCTAAGAGCCAAGAACCTAGATATTTTATATGTGAATGCATGTATGTATGTATATGTGTTTGTTCTTAACTAATCAACCTTCATCATTATATTATATAAATTTACTAAGAACCTACTGGGTTAGCATAGATAAAAATGAATTTTTATCTATTTCTATCAAATCTTAGTTGACAGAAAAAGTGACTGCCAAATGCTACTTTTTGGGGCCTTTTAATGAAAACAGGGGTGGGAAGATTGGAGAACACAAAAAAGATGCCTAGCTTAGAACATTCTTGGCATTGACTAAGCATAGTCTTCAAATGAGAATCAAAATATATAACCACTATGTACAAAAAAAACCCACTTTCTACCAGACACTGCATTTTCCAAGTTGCATTTCTTAGTACACTCTTCAGAAAGAGGTAGGTATGCTGGGAGAAAAGGGTCCCAAGGATAAATTACTTTGGTAAATGATGCATGCAACATCTTCTTAGAAATTCACATTGCCTGATAACATAATAAAGGCTCTAAAGAGTCTTGAGGTAAAGAGGCCTTGTTAACATTATTTAACCCACTTATTTGGGCAAATAATTTTTTGGGGGGGTGCTTCCATGTTTCCATCCCTAAGTGTTCCTTCGACTCAACTTTAAACATGTAGATTCCTATTTCTTTGAGATTCTCATTTCTTATTTTTGTTGCAGTAAGTGGAATATTTGGATAACAGACTGCAATAGATCTGGGTAGATAACTTAATTTCTAGTCGTTTCCTAAAGGAAGGATCCAAGAAACGTGGGATATCAGAGAAAGGCCAGTTAAAAAGAAAACATCTCACCCTGGCCAGTGTGATCAGTGGTTAGAACACTGTCCCGTGCACTGAAGGGTCCTGGCTTTGATTCCTGGTCAGGGCACATACCAAGGTTTTGAGTTCAATCCTTGGTCCTGGTGCAAACAGGAGGCAACCAATCAATTTCTCTCTCACATTGATGTTTCTCTCTTTCTTTCTCTCTCTCTCTAATCAATGAAAAAAGCATATCCTTGGGTGATTAAAAAAAATAAGAAAAAGCATATCCTTGGGTGATTAAAAAAAAAATAAGAAAATCCCTTCTATTTGCCTTTTGCTCTGGAAAAGGCTATAGGAATAAAGAATTAGTCCTCAATGAATGGCAGATGACCTAGTGAACCATACATGGTTGCTAACTTCTGTTGAGTCTAAACAGGAGACAACATGAGTCTAAAGGCTGTTCAGATCAAGAATATACTGTTTGGCCAAAACCGGTTTGGCTCAGTGGATAGAGCGTCGGCCTGCGGACTGAAGGGTCCCGGGTTCGATTCCGGTCAAGGGCATGTGCCTTGGTTGCGGGCACATCCCCAGTGGGAGGTGTGCAGGAGGCAGCTGATCGATGTTTCTCTCTCATCGATGTTTCTAGCTCTCTATCCCTCTCCCTTCCTCTCTGTAAAATATCAATAAAATATTAAAAAAAAAAAAAAAAAGAATATACTGTTTGTTCAGGTTACAACACTCAGACCAAAGGATAGCTAAGAGAAAAGACAGGTTTTGGCCAGAGTGGCTCAGTAGAACCAAAAGGTCCCCGATTGATTCCCCATCAGAACAAATGCCAGGGTTGTGGGCTCGATCCCCAGTAGGGGGCATGTGGGAGGCAGGTAGGAGAGAATCTCATTGATGTTTATAGCTCTCTATCCCTCTTCCTTCCTCTCTCTCAAAAAAAAAAAAATCAATAAAAGCATATATATTTTTTAAAAAGACAGGTTTGCAGACCATAAAAAAAAAAATTAGCTTTCCTGCCCACCCGGCATGGCCCAGTGGTTGAGCATCAACCTATGAACCAGAAGGTCATGGTTCGATTCCCAAGTCAGGGCACATGCCCAGGTTTCAGTCTCGATCCCCAGCATGGGACTTGCAGGAGGCAACGGATCAATGATTCTCTCTCATCACTGATATTTCTATCTCTCTCTCCCTTTCCCTTCCTCTCTGAAATCAATAAAAATATATTAAAGAAAGATTAGCTATCCTCAATAATATAATTTGTGATCTAATTTAGTTCAGGATTTTCCTGGAACATTTGACATACTCAAAATCTATGGTCAACTCTGAAACATCTCTAGACAAGCACCTACTCCAGATGAAGGACCTAAGGCAAAGCTAAGGCTCTGAAGCCAAAACAAACACAGAAAGGTGGCTTTTGCCCTTCGATGAATCGAGGTCAGAACCCCCTTATCTTCTGATATGCCAAGGTTGCAGGTTTGATACCTGGTCAGGGTACATACAAGAATCAGCCAATGAATGCACAAATAAATGGAACAACAAACTGATGTTCCTCTCTGTCTCTCTATTCCTTCCTCTCTCTCTCTAAAATCAATAAAAAAATAGAAAATATGACTCTGATGTTCCCACTCAAACATTTGTTTGAGGACACAAGTCAATATCCAATTAAGTGCTTTAAAAATCAAACAACTTGCCCTAGCTTGTTTGGCTCGGTGGATAGAGCATTGGCCTGCAGACTGAAGGGTCCCAGGTTCTATTCCAGTCAAGGGCACATGCCCTGGGTTGTGGTCTCAGTCCCCGGTAGGGGGGCATGCAGGAGGCAGCCGATCAATGATTCTCTCTCATCATTGATGTTCCTATCTCTCTCCCTCTCCCTTCCTCTCTGAAATCAATAAAAAAATACATATTTTTAAAAATCAAACAACTGTGTTGAAAGAGCTAGTCTCAAAAACGTGAGGTGAAGAATGGTAGAGAATCCTTACTTACCTAATGAGACAACATTTCCATAATTCTCCTGCATAACATCCCTGTAAAGGTCCCTTTGTGTAGGGTCCAGAGGTCTCCATTCTTCCCGAGTGAGGTACATGGCCATATCTTCAAATGTCACTGGTGCCTGAAATCACACAATGCTTCCTCATTATTTGACATCTCATAGATTGGTACCAGTTTTTCTCTTTGAAATTACAGACATGGCTAGAATTATTGAGGAGGCAAAGGGTATTAAATCTGATTTATAGAGTCCAAAGAAGAAATAAACAAGCTAAAAAGAGATATAGTAAAGAAGAGAGCAATTTACAAGCTAATTGCTCTGGTCCAATGGCCAGACAACCTTGCCCCACACTGAAACCTTATTCTCTAGCTGTACTTTGCTCAGAGCACATCTAGCACCTACATGGCACCATAACTTTACTCACAATGTCCCTCTTTTCCTGGAATATCTTTCTCAAACCAGAAAAATCCTATTATTCTTTTTCATTCCAGATGAGGAAAACCACTGACAAATATTTAACTGACAAAGGGTTTTAAGAAATAAAAAGAATGTAAGGAGCAAAATAAGTTATGAATGGAAGCGCTGGTCCTCCTCCTCCAGATATCCTACTATTATTTTAGGTCCTGTTCTAGTACCAACTATTCTTCAGTGCCCCCCATTCCTCTGCTTGGCTCCACTCCTCCCTCGGACCCCTCAGACAGAATTAATCACTCCCACTCCTTCCTTCTCACACCACAGCATTTTGTTCCTACAGCAAATGGAGCGCTTATCACGTTGTATCACGGTTAACCGGATGCATCTGTCTCCCTATAGATTGTGAGCAGGCGGGAGAGCCCGTTTCATCCACCTTTTGTCTCCCCGGCATTTAAAGGCATACAGCAGGTGTTCAATAAATGCTTGTTTGTGGCTAAACTGGTCTGGTACTGGGTTCCTGGAGGCACAATACCGAAGCGAGCTAATTACTATTTCCAGGGAATTTCCCACAGGGATTTGCAGAGCAAAGAAACGCCGGGACCAGCTGGATAAGCAGAGGCAGGGTCCGCGAAGCCACCCACGGCTTACCTGGGACCCAGCCATAAGCAGGGTGGCTGCCATCTCGGGCTCAAGGATTCGCCTCCCAGGAGAAAGAGCAGGAAAAGCAGCTAGCAGACAGCACTAAAGGAGGCGAAAAGCAGGGCGTGAGGCACAGAAAACAGGCCCTGCCCACTCCCCAGGGCTGGAGTTCTGGCCGCCAGGCGGCTAGGGAGGGCCCTGGACCCGGGCAGGGTCACTCTCCTCCTTGACCCTCGAGCGCGACCCGCCCTCTGTGTCTCCGCCACCAAGAGGTGGAGGCAATGCCGGAATTTAGTAGGACAGCACAGCTCCTTGGCTTGATCCCTCCCGCCGGGGCTCAAGCCGCTGCAGTCTCAGGGAGGCGGCTCTCAGCCCAGCCCACAGAACGCCTCCGCTCTTCCATCTCCAGGATGAGCCCTTTCCGGCAGCTGCCTCAGCCAATCAGCGGGCGAAGCTGGAAAAACGCTCTACCAATTACGAGCCGAACACTAGGCCCGCCTCTTGTAACAAGGCTGGACACCTCTATCACGCCTGCGCCTGCCCCTGTGGCCTGCCGGGAGTTTGAGTTCCATTCTGGCGTACAAAGGCCAGTCAGGGGCCAAAAGCCAAGGAGGAAAAAGAACAAAAGGGTGAAGAAAGAACCGCGTTCTCCTACTCAGGACAGAGTATCTTCTGCTTTCTTCTGTTGGAGACAACAGCCCGATTAACCAAGGGAAGTTGCCCTGCTTCTCCTCACGTCCCTAGAAGCTTATCTTGAATCGGACCTTAATTGCGACGTCTGGCCTAATTTAGTGCTGGCCTGTGTTGGGTTCCGCTCGGATTAACACTCATTTGACAGCCGGGCTGAGAGGAAAGAGGCAGCCGCCCACTCCCCAGGGAGGATTCAGCGGCCTCGCTGGAACTTTGAGCTCCGCCCACGCACTACATCTCCCAGCAGCGCCTGCGGCGTTCGCACCCTGCTACACAGACTACAACTTCCAAGAGGCCCCGCGCCGCCAGAGAGCTTGCGAGTGTGGTCAGTGGTTGGGACAGGCGGTGTTCAAGCATCGCTATTAACCCTATAGGGGAGTCTGACTGTGTCCTTCCAAAGAGGGTGCCCCTTGAGGGGCAGGCAGAGTTGTGCCTGGCAGAGCGGGAAGCCAAAACCCTGAGCGAATGTGGGGGATAGGGCGTGTAAAGGAAGCGAGCCAGGTCCCAGCGCTGGGCAGAACCGACCTTATTCTGAGGGCTTCTCTGCTCAAAGGTTTCCTGGCCGCCTTTGACACTGACGGGCCTCTGAGGGCCTGAGCTGGGCGGGCCCTCCACATGTTAGCAGTCTCTGATCGCTGAAGATAGGAAGCCGAAAACCCGAGCTGAGTACGAACAGACTTACCTCCTGGCCCGCAAAAGATCCCCTAGGCCGCCGGCTCCAAGATCCGCGAGGCCCCAGACAGATTCCAAATCCGCAGGCAGAGTTCTTTTGAGACTTCAGGAGTTCGGGAAGGTTCTAGAAATCACTACTGGCAGATTCCGGATATCTCAGACCTGCAGGTAGATCTCGAATCCGCAGACTTGCAGGCAAAGCCCAGAGATCCCAAAGACTCACACAGATTCCGAGACCTCAGACTCTCAGGCAGCTCAGAAACCACAGGCTCATAGGCAGGTCCCCCAGAGACCACAGCAGCTAGCCAAGAAACACCACCAGCAGCTAAGCTGCATGCAGCTGGATTTCTTCCGAACGGAAGGACTTGCCCCCTTCCCTTTCCCCAGCCAGGATGAGAAAATTAGACAATGGAAGCCCAGCACTAGGAAAAGCTGGCATTCTGCGTGGAGAAGCGCTCTGAGCTCGCTGTAGCCTTGGAGAGGGAAGTGATGGAAAAAGAATATAGCAGCTTATTAGGGACTCCCACCCTCTTCAAGTTATAAATATCCTCAGAACCTTGGCTATGTGCCCAGAAGCCTGTTGTCTCTAACTGTACAGGAGACTTCTCTGCCTGCGCTGGGAAAGGGGCTTTTCTTTTGTTTTGCAGATACATCTACCCACTGGGTGACTTGAATTTTTTTCTCGAACATGACTCCAGGCTATGCTTTTATTAGTGGGTGTCCTGTTCCCAGTGCCCAGTTATTTATGGTTAAATTACTCAAGTGTCTGAAAAGAACTAGGACTCTACCCAGCCATGAGGTAGACTCTCCCACTCCACACCCCTAACTGTGAGGCTAGAAATTCTTTAGCTACCACAAAATTGTACCATCTTACCCCACCTAAAATTGATATGGGTATGCCACACAAATAAGTTAAAAAATGGAATCACAGAGGGTTCCTGAAAGGTAGTCAAGGTCAGACAGACCTGGGTTGAAATCCAGGCTGTATATCCTTTGAAAAGTCATTTAATCTTTCCAGGCCCATTTCTCTTTCTGTAAAATGGGATGATCACACCTAAGGTGATGGTGAGCACCGAGATGACTTAAAGTGCGCACTCAGATAATAGCTGTTATTAATCCTGCCGTGGGTGCAGGGAAGACTTCCAGAAAGTGAGCACTTTCTGTGGATATTTTCATTGGCTCAGAAAATCTGGGAAGTCAGAGTGGCTCCATAGCTGTGAGGACCGGCTGGTGACCTTATTCTCACAATGTTTCTGCTGGAAATCCAGAGGGAACTCGAAGTTGGACCAGTTTGGTGGGTTCAGACAAATTGGTGAATTGAGCCCAGCAGAGCAGAGATATTTGGAGCTGCCAAGAACCCAGCAAGTTAAGGCCTAACCCTTAGGAAAACCTCTGGGTCAAGAGAGATCAGTTCATACTTTGGCTGAATACTTAATTGCAGGTCTCTAACTGGGCCTAAGGTGAGGTGAGCTGAGCGTCCAAGCCCCTCAGCCCAGCAGGGCTTCCTTTTCATCCCTTCTCTGACAGATTGCTTTGTAAACTTTCTTAGGCCTTTTCTTCCCCATTGCTCCAGTGCTTTAAACCCTTCTTTGTCCTCTGCTGTTTCTTTTATTCCTAGGCCTGGCTGGGGGCAGGGCGACTCTCTAAACCCTGCTTGGCTGCTTGCCTCTTTCTGTGAGTAAGTGCTTTTCTCTTTCTTCACCTGGGACCCTCCAGAGGGTGGAGGAGAGAGGCTGAGAGAGATGGAAGGCTGCCTTCTTTTGGTGCCCCTGGGATAGGGGAGGTGGTGGGGGGAGTGGAACAGGGGGAGGAAAGAAAGTGGGTGAGGGGCTTCCTGTTGCAGCCTTCAGCGGGACTCTGAGGGTTGGGTCACTGGAGGAGGAAGTGACTTCCTGCCTCATTGTTCAGGACTTCATTGTTTCTCAGGAATATTGTATGTGGGTTTTCAATAACCAATTCGGAAAACTGTATTTGTCCCATCACTTAGCAAACAATGAGCACCTACTGTGTGCAGAGGTAGCAGCACAGCCTGTCACTGGGGAAAGGGACCAGGAGAACCATTTGTCCAGGATCTCCAGATGGAGTTATAGGTTATGTCAGATCCACTGACCAATTTAATCAAAGACCCTCCTAGTATATCTTTAAGCTTGTTTCTTATTTATAGACCACAGTGCCTATGGAGCACTATAAATTGTTATGTTTTAATAAATCTATAATTACCTTGTGAGCCGCACAATTACGTTGTAATTCTTTGTATTAGAAGCATTAATTTGTTAAACATTGAAAAATATGCGTTAATATTTGTGATCTTGTTTTGTCATTTCTTCATTTTCAAATATACCAGTAATATATATATATTAAAAAAAAAAAAAAGTAACCTGGGCTTCTCTCTTGATCCTGCTAGGAGCAGCGATGAAGCCTCCACACAGAAGAAGGAGTTGGGAACATGGGGACACACTGACTTGCAGCCCAACTGCTATAGTATATGAATGATGAGCTAGCTAGTCTGCACCAAGAAGAGGGGTGCACTCATTGCTGGGGGCGGGGGAGTATGGGAGGAGGCTTCACAGAGGAGATGACATCTGAGCTGGCTAGCAAAGACTGTAGGACTCTTAGAGGTGGTGAACAAGGGGAGGGACCGCGCTTTCCTGTCTTCGAGAACAGCATGTGCGAAGTCATGGAGGCATGAAAGGACAGAGGATGTTCCAGAATGGTCAGGATTGGGTATGGCTAGAAGGAAGAGTGTGGGGGTGGAGTGGCAGGGGAAGGGAACACAGCAGGGACAGTCTCTTATGTCCCTTTGCCTGCTGCCTGTTTGTCTCTGCCTTTGGCTGTGGATCAGCAAAAGCTGGTGGTGAGGTGCAGGTGTGTGTGGGGGGGAGGGGAGGGGCAGCTGGGGCTGGCCTGGGGCAAGAAGAGCAGGTTGACCCTGCAGGAAGAGGGGGAGTGCAGAGGACTGGGAAGCTCTTTATGACCTTCGTGGGTGTCAGCTGGTTTTCTCCTGAGAGAATCAACATTTTCAAAAAATGTCAACAGTTGCATTAAAAATGTACAACAAACTTAGTTTGTTTAGACTACTGAAAGGCATCAAATAGGCCCATACTCACCAAGCATGTTTACTGGGTCTGTTTTGTGCCAGACACTGTGCTAGGAGATAGGACAGTCCCTCACACAATGACTGCAGGGCTGTTGTGATTAAATTTGAGAGGGCCCGACAGGTAGCTCAATTGGTTAGAGCAGATTTGATCTGTGGTCAGGACACATACAAGAAGCAACCAATGAATGCATAAAGTAGTGGAATAGCCCTAGCCAGTTTGGCTCAGTGTTTAGAGTGTTGGCCCGAGGACTGAAGGGTCCCAGGTTCCATTCTGGTTAAGGGCTCCATTCCAGGCCCGGTTGGGATGCGTGCAGGAGGCAACCGATCGATGTGTCTCTCTCACATCATGTTTCTCTCTCTCTGTCTCTCTCCCTCCCTTCCACTCTCTCTAAAAGTCAATGGAAAAAATATTCTCAGGTGTGGATTAATAAAGCAAAAAAAAAAGTGGAACAAGTCAATGTCTCTTTCTCCCTCCCCCTCTCTCTAAAATCAATAATAAAAAAAGATTAAATGTGAGAATGGCTGCAAAAAACAGGAGCACAGCGGAGTGCCTTGGTTCACAGTGGCCATCATTGCTATGGGGAAAGTAAAATGCACCACGTGCTGTGCGGTGAAGCCATAGTTCAAATTGGCTCAGGAGGTGAATAGGGGCCTGGGTTCAAGTCCAGATCCTGTCTCCTAGAAGCAAATTACTCTCTGAACCTTGGTTTTCTCAGTCTGTGAAAAGTGTATAATAATACAATTCCTAGAGATAAAAAGTAGAATAGTGCTTGCCAGGGGCCGGGGAAGGGGAAATGGGGAATTGTTTATTACATATAGATGTTCAGTTTTGCAGGATGAAAAGAGTTATGGAGATTGGCTGGACAACAATGTGAATGTACTTTACTGAACTGCATGTACCCTTCAAAATGGGTAAGATGGTCAATTGTATGTTATGTATACTTTACAATTGAAAACAACAGAGTGTAATAGCCCTAGCCAGTGTGGCTCAGTTGGTTGGGCGTCATCCCCTGCACCAAAAGGTGGCCGGTTCAGTTCTCTGTCATGGCACATGCCCAGGTTACAGGTTCGATCCCAGGCAGCTGATCGATGACATTATTAAGTTGAAAGTAGTTGCTATTTCGTTCCGCTTTTGTCTTCTAGACATTTCGATGGAGGATTAGATAATGCAGAGAAAAACCTGGATCTCAACCCTTATTACTCAGTGTGGACCCGCGGTGTGGGCATCACCTAGGAGCCTGTTGGAAATGAAAAATCTCGGGCCCCACCCCAGACACGATCCCGGGGGATTCCCACCCACGTTAAAGTGTAAGGAGCCCCTGGGTAGCTAAGCAACATCCCTCCACGCTTCTGTAGGGAATACTCGTACCTCAGGCACGTATCACAGTCCGTCTGCTATGGAAGTCTGTGCCTATGATTTCTTTCCAGGCTGGGAACTCCTGGGAGGTATACGCCAAGCATTGTGCATGGCCCTGGATCTCTCATTGCATCGAGCACAATGACAAGAAGCAGAAGACCTGGGTTTCGGTCCTGATCCTGCCATTTACGGGCTGTGTATGTTGTGTCTTCTGTGAGCGGATTCTCAAGCTTTCCAAAGGACCCGCCCCGAATCTGACTGCTGAAGAACTGAAGCTGGTGGATGGTGGTAGATTTCTAGTTTATTCACAGGCTTCCTCTAGGAGGAGGCACTTGGTGGGTGGAAGGAGGAGGGTGATAACCCGTTCAGAGTGGCTGATGCCCAGGGCTTATAAAGAACTTGGGCTGAAGTTACTCAGAACAGCCGCCCTAAGGGTGTACCAAGGCAGATGGAGACCCAGCGGCCTCTGCTCAGTCACCCTATGAGGTAGGCACTAGTACCACTCCTGTCTTTACAGGTAAGGAAACAGCCCAGAGAGGATACGTGACTTGCCTGGGCTCCCAAGAGTTCCCAGGCTCCTGCGTGTCAGTCCTTTTAGGAAACAGAGCCCAGGAGGCTCAGGCTGGGGCTGCTGGAAGGCCAAGGACAGAGACTTAGACTCAGGACAGGCCTACCTGACCTTCTCCCAAGGCTTTTCCAGAAGATTCCAGCTTTGCCTAAGGTTCCTAAGGTTGGCGAAAAAAGCAAGCCGATGTCATCGTGGGAGAAGCATGATAAGGACCCTCCCTGCAGACTTCCTCTGAAGCGGGGGCCACAGATGGAGCTGTGAAGAAGGGCATTGCCAGGGCGTAGGCAGCTTCCGAGGCTCAGCACCTTCCAGGGGCCATGGAACTGGCTGGTGGCGGGGGGCGGAGGGGCTGTACTCTTGAGTCAGAAAGACTCAGCTCAAGATTATCTGTTCCCTTGTTCAAAGGCCCCAAAACCAGCTATGAACAGGGAATAGCAGAATTTGGGAAAAGATGCAGAGTAGGGAAGAAATCTTCCACATGGCGTGGAAGTCATATCTGCCTGAGCCAAATCGTGTGCTAAGTGTTCTCGTGTGTGACTCTGGGGTGGGGTGGGGTAAGACTTGCATCAGTCTGTTATTTTTCAATTCAGAAAAGGCAGGGAGGTTTGGATGTGAGGGAAGGGACGCAAAGCAAAGGTCTGCCAGCCCGTCAAAGATTTGACACCTGAGTCTCTGATTTCTACAAGAGGTTTGTCAACACAGACTCTTTGCGTGGTATCCCAATTAGGCTCCCTCTATTCGCCAATCGTTATTCATAACTAGGGATTTATTTGTGAAAGGATTCTCCCTCTGATCCCTAGTACCCCATTCAGAGTTCAGCGTTTTTCTTCATTTTAAATTTTATTTTATTTTTCTCCAGTTACGATGGCTTAGTGCTTTCTCTTTGTTCTTCCTCAACTTGTTCACTGAAATCCTGGCTGGCAGTTCTATCAGCAGAACTACAAAACCAAAAAGGCAACAGAATTTTAGAGCTTTTCCTGAGCCACCCAAGGAGGCTGGGGAAGGGGGAGGGGACATGAAAAAGAAGGTAGGGTCTGGAGCCACACAGACCAGAGGCCAAATCCCAGCTGTCATCATTAGCTGTGTGACTTTGAACAAATCACTCATCTGTAAAATGGGATCATGATGCCGGCCAATGTAAGAAGGATATTGGGTAATAAATGAATGGAAATGTGATGCCAGACATGTGGTGTGCTCTCAATTCATCATCAAAATATCACTGTGATGGTCACAAATCACTTGATTAGACTTTAGGCCTTCCACGTGGCAGTGGACACTACCTGAAAATGGGGAAGGTCATGTGGCCAGGTCACTGCCACCGCTAGTGGGCCCAGTCTCTCTGACTAAGGGCTGGGTTTGCAGCAGGCAGAATGTCTGCTCCTCAGCAGTAACAATGACAAGAGCTATCATGTATTGGGCACTCACTAATTCTGGGATAGGCAGTGTTGACAGTTATTAACTCATTTCATCCTTACAATCACCCTAGGAGGTAGGCACTACGTCACTCCCATTTTCACAGGTAAAGAAGCAACTCAGAGAGGTTAAGTCATTTGCCTAAGCTCCCATAATACTAGTGAGCGCCAAACTCGGGATAGTGAGTGCCAAACTCGGTTTCTACGTACCAGGAACATACGTGCTCAGGGTTGTTCACTGTACAGGAGAGCGTGGCAAAAGGGGCAAGTTGAGCCACCAGAGGCCCTGGTAATGCTTCACGTGTATTACCTTCCCGCATCCCCACAACAGCTCTGTGGGCTAGATATTGACATCCCCATTTTATAGAGCAGGAAATCCAGGCCTAGAGCGTTCAGGGCACTTAGCTCAGTCACTTTGTAAGTGATAAAACGAGGATTTGAACCCGATGCCACGGCCCATGCTCTAAACCACTAGCCCGCTGTACTGGCCCTATCCCTAAGCGCTCAATAGATGAACGAAGGGAAAATACACAATGGTCTGACTTTCGCATTAAAAAAAATATGGCAGATCCACTGAGTTCCCAGGGCTATGGAGGCCTTCAGTAAAGTTGTAGAAACACAATCGATCAGGAATTTGCCCCAGACTGTGTGACCTTATGCTTGTGAAACATTTCGGCAGCTCCGTTTCCTCGTTCAAAAGTGAAAGCAGTATTAGAAAGGAACCTTTCTCCTAGCTGTTTGCAAAGTGTGCGTGCGTATGTCATCACCTTCGCATCAATCATTGGAGAAAGGCACTACTATCCTTTTGCTCAGGGAGAGAGTAAGATGCTCAGGGTCACACAGCGCGTAGGGCAGCGTGGAGACCTGAAAGCAGGGCTCCCGACTCCCGGTCCCATGCTCAGTCTGGGGCTCCTTGCTAAGCACCTTAGAACTTACGGAGTACCCACAGCCTGCCTGGTGGCCCAGGCATCACACAGTGCCCGTGCGAGTCAGGTGGTACTGGAGACCGGCACTGATCACAGGACCACACCGAGTGCTTTGGGAAGAAGACGTGGCGGAGAGGAGCACTCTGGAGGAGTCTCTGCTTGGCTCTCATGTCTGAAAACAAAACCTCTGCCTTCGTGGGAGCTGGGGCAGCCCAGGTTACAGCCTTGGGGAGCATAGGCTTTTCCAGAGCTGCCTTGGGAAGGGAGGATGACCTGGGAGCCCTGGGGGAGAGGCCCCTCTGACAGAGCTCAGCCTTCCTCATTCCTGGCCACGGCCAGGTTCAAAGGAAATAACATCTGTTAAAGCACTTTGTAAAGAAGTGCGGTCCAAGTGCAGAGTGCTATTGTTTTTCCTCTGTGGATCCGGGTGGTGGGGGGTGGAGCAACTGACTCCCTCTGGGCTCAGAGGAGGGACTTGCCCGCCCTCTGATGAAATGTGGCTGCTGCTCCCATCCCAGCCGGGTACCTTCCGAAACGAACACATGCCTGTGCGCTCCCTTCCTGCCTCACCAATAACAACCCTCCACGATCTCCAGCTCTGCAGGTCCACTCTGCACAGGCTGGTAAGCCCCTGTGCGCAAGGCCCCTTCTTGGCTGTGGCTATACTACTCCTTACGGGGGGCAGCATCTGTGGATGCTGGGGTAGAGGGGGGAGGGAGAACGATACAGACCTTCCAGCGATTGCCGCACTCATTGCATAAGACAAAGGTAGTCATGGGTTCATCAGCACTGCGTGTCTGCACCTGAGACAGAGAGAGGCCCACTCATGAAGTCACTCCCCTGCTCTAGGACCTGCCTGAGCTCCCACTGTCTGCAGAGGTAGGTCCAAGTCCCAGAGCTTGGTACTGTTGTTCCCACCCCACGTTGGCAGTTCCTTATCACTGGAACTCTATAATGCATATTTTCTTCTCTTGCAGGTCCAGCAGCTCACTTTCGGTATCTCACTGGCTCAACCTGACCTTTGCACTTTCACTCTTGTTGATCCTTCTGAATTGATCTCTCTTCTCTTGCCTCAAGACTCATCTCCTACAGGAAGTGTTCCCTGACTCACCTCTGAACATGCCCTGTTAGGTGAGCTGGAAGCACCCCTAGAGATCACTTAGTTCATTCCTTATTTTATAGGTGGTAGAACTGAGGCCAGAGAGGAAAAGAGATTTGAAGATCATGAGGACTATTTAATGTAATTTTTTTTTTTTTTTAGTTTCTTATTCCCTTACCCAAACCAGTCAGGTGCAGGAACTGGGTTTCCCATAGCAAATCCCTGGCATTTCCACATTTAAAGATTGCTGTTCTGATTTTCCATAAATGGCCATGGCATATAGCACGTTGTTACTTTGCTGACACTCAGCTATGAATGATGTCAGCTGGGAGTCCATGGGGTGGGATTCCTGAATGGCAAGGCTGACTGTATTTCTGCTGTAGCTACAGATCCCCACAGGCAAGGTGCTCCTGATACACTTGCTTGCTGAGCAGATGGAGGAGTGAAGAGAGTTCCAGAATGACTGGGTATCAATTAGATTCCTAGAACATTGGTGCCCTAAGGGCATAATATGTGCCACCCAGAAACAGCAGGTGGTTCTCTGGTTTAAAGTCTCGCAGAGAAGGGGCCTCCATAACCTTACATGGCTCCCCATACAGGGGCAATGGTCTTCATCCTCAGGACTCAGGGCTAAAACCCTTAGTCTTTGAACACAAAGTTGGCTGTGAGCAGGCAGAAAGGTCTAGATCTAGACTTATTACTCTCTGTCACTGACCATGTTTGTCATCTTGGACAAAGCTGCAAAGCTTGTCCCCTGTCTGGGCTTCAGTGTCCCTGTGTGCAAAGTGAGAGAGCTGAGTTTTATATTGCCACGTTCCCTTCCAACCATCTGTGACACTACAGTTCTGTGCCCTATGAGTCTGGTTCCTCTTAGTCTTGCTGCAGGTACAGCCAGAACGTGCTGGCCGAACCTCACAGACACAAATCTGGATGACTGTATATGCAGAATATCATTTCTAGAAGCCACAGGACTCTAGCCGACGTTGCTCAGTGGTTAGAGTGTTGACCTGCGCACCAAAGGGTGTGGGTTCGATTCCTGGACTAGGGCATGTACCTGGGTTGCAGGCTCAATTCCTCATGTGGGAGGCAAGCATTCAATGTGTCTCTCTCACATTGATGTTTCTCTCTCTCTCTCTCTTTCTTCTGTCTCTTTCTCTCTTCTGTCTCCCTCCCTCCCTCCTTTCCACTATCTCTGAAAAAGCAATGGAAAAAATATCCTTGGGTGAGGATTAACAAAAACAAAACAA
This sequence comes from Plecotus auritus, assembly GCF_963455305.1. Taxonomy (NCBI): domain Eukaryota; kingdom Metazoa; phylum Chordata; class Mammalia; order Chiroptera; family Vespertilionidae; genus Plecotus; species Plecotus auritus. The sequence goes on from NC_137771.1 coordinate 14,556,508, forward strand.
AAACAAAACAGAAGCCATGGGTACATATTGGTGTACCATGGGTACATATTGGTGTACCATGGGTACATATTGGTGTCCTTTTCTCTGCAACCTGGAGTTTTAACTATTTCCCCCTCTGGCTCTTCCCTGAGCTCTCTCTGGTTCTCCATCTCTGTGCCCCTGTAACTTCCTCGCCCCTCCTCACCTTACCTGGTTATAGGTACAATTCTTCTTCTTGCATTTCTTGCACTGGAAGAGGCCAGTGGTGGTGCCGCCTGTTTTGGCCATCTGGTGCTCACGGATAGCCTCCTGGGTCATGGCGTTCCTCAATTCCCGCAGCTCATCACTGGCCATTTCCTGGAGAGAAACAAGTTTGTCCTTCAGGGCCGGGAGTCGCAGGGGCCCTGCCCCATACCTGGTGTCTAGAGAGCCTGAATAGAGGAGGGAGAACATGCTAGATTGAGTACAAGGAGCTGGAGGGAGGCCTGGACTCCTGGCCCTGCCTCAGCAGGGAAAAGGCCATCCCCATTGGGTGGAAGGGCAAACCTGGGGGGCTCTGGTGGGCCAAGTGCAGAAGGGCATGTGCAGGAGAGCAGAAAGCAAATAGCTTCTGCTCCCGGATCAACACTCGCGGGTACATTTCCTCAGATCTAGTGCTCACCCTGCCTGCCTGGACCTTGGGCACCTGCCTGAACCTTCCTGCTTGAGCTGACTTGACCAGTGACCACCTGATCTATGATCTTCTCCTTATCCTTCCAGTCTGGACGTGACCCAGGCCTGCCCAAGCTGTGATCACTGCCCAGCCCATTCTGCCTTGTGGGAACCTGGTCTCACCATGACTTGCTGTTGCTGTCCCCACCCATGCAGGACCTGAAGCACCTGGGCTCACACCACTAACTGCTCATCTGTGAGTGCGTCAGAACATCGCTAAGTTCCTACAGACCAGACTCTCCTGTCTTGTGTCAATTCACTGCAGACACTCAGTGTCCGCATTGTCTAGGGTCCTTCCTTTCTTTATCCTTCTCCCTGGCCAGTTGACCGCCCTTAAACCTCTGCCAGACGAGAACAGAGAGGGGGTCACTCAAACCAGAGAGAGTTCTAGTGAAGGTTGGTGTGGGGGAAAGAGGACGGCAGAGGCTGATGCTAAAATGAGTGAGGATTCGGGAGTGGCTCAACATTTCCACTGTTGCTTTCTAACTGGACTCCTGGAGAGCAGAGCTGGCACACAGGTCCTATGGTTTTAGTGACCACTAAATCTAATGCTGACCACTGGGCTATAGCCACTTGGGCTTCTTGTCAAAATGCAGATCCCGCCCTAGCCAGTTTGGCTCAGTGGATAGAGCGTCGGCCTGCGGACTGAAGGGTCCCAGGTTCAATTCCGGCCAAGGGCACATGCCCGGGTTGTGGGCTCGATCCCCAATAGGGGGCGTGCAGGAGGCAGCCGATCAATGATTCTCTCTCATCATTGATGTTTCTATCTCTCTCCCTCTCCCTTCCTCTCTGAAATCAATAAAGAAATATATTTAAAAAAAATGCAGATCCCTAGGAACCCAAAACTTGAAGGGCAGGGCCCAGGAATATGCATTTCTACTAGTGTCCCCAAGTTACTCTGGTGCACGCAAATGTTTAAATTCTACTGCGTTAAATTCAAGGAATAGGTTCTAACCAACAACGGGGTAAAGCACGTCAGCCAAGGCCATAGAAGCAAAAAGCAGCTGATTTTAATTTGGGGGCAATTTTCCAGAACATAATGCATTCGTCCATTCAAAATCTATGGGACGCTAATTTATTGAATGTCATTAACTGCACTGGTGTGCTGGTAAACCGGTTTTGACCATAGGGGTGGCTGATTTGTAGTATTTATCAATTTCCATAGTGTAAATATTTCCATCAGGGCCAATTTCAAGCAACTAATGTGGATGCCACTGAATGCAGAGCTGGGAGTAGCTACACATAATCACGTCTTTTGAGCTGGTTGGAGCTGGTTTCAGAACACCACTGCCTCTAAGCCAGGGGTGGGCAAACTTTTTGACTCGAGGGCCACAATGGGTTCTTAAACTGGACCTGAGAGCCGGAACAAAAGCATGGATGGAGTGTTTGTGTGAACTAATATAAATTCAAAGTAAAGGAGCGGAGGGGAGAGCAAGAGAACCAGATAGAACAGCCGGATCCGGCCCTCGGGCCATAGTTTGCCCAAGGCTGCTGAGCCCTCAGGATGCAGATAAGATTTGGTTCCTGTCCCCAGGTAATGCTAATCTGGTACAGTAGCCCAGCATTTACACAAGATGGCAAGATAGCCTATGAAGTATTAAAACAAAGGCATACAAAATGCAGGGAAAGCCCCCCCCCACCCCCCAGTGTGCGGTTAACTGCTTTGGGGCAGGAAAGACTCATTAAAGAAACTGACACCTTAACCAATCTTGAAAGATAAACAGACTTCCATGGCACATTTTAGACATAGCGAATAGTCCATGCAAAAGTTCAGGGGACAGCCTGGCCAGTGTTGCTCAGTGGTTGAGCATTCGACCTACGAACCAGGAGGTCCAGGTTCCATTCCCGGTCAGGACACATGCCTGGGTTGTGGGCTCGGTCCCCAGTGTGTGTTGTGCAGGAGGCAGCCAATGATGCTCTCTCATCATTGATGTTTCTCTCTCCCTCTCTTCTCCCTTCCTCTCTTAAATCAATAAAAAATATATATTTTTAAAAAAGAAATGAAACATTAAAAAAAGATCGATAACATGTTTGGAGAAGGGTATATAGAGTGGGGCTCAGGGCGAGGAGTGTGGGAGACAGGGCTGGGGGTCAGATTGTAGAAAGACAGTCTTTTGTGCCACCTAAGGAATAAAAACAGAAAAATATTCTATCCACTCACCCACCAATCCATTTACCTAGCTCTGCCCTGACTCAGTAAGCAGACAAAATCCCTCTCCTTGTGGGACTGACAGTATGTCCCCTTGACAGTTCTAATAGGTATCTCAGACTCTACTCCATTCTTTGACATGTCTGGGTAGAGAGGAAAAGAGAGAAAGAATGAGGGTATCAGGTGGACAAGGAAAGAGACAGAAAAAGGGAGTTAGGGAGACAGGGACGTGGAGAGGAACATCGATCCACATGGGCCTCCCCTGTCCCAGGCCTTCCCTGACAGCACCTCCCTGTCCTCTGAGCCCAGCACTGCAAGCAGCCCACACCAAGCTGTTACTTTTCTTATTGGAGCAAAAATGGTCCTATATTTCTTATAGAAACCTCCTGCCTGGAGCAAACGGTGACCTGAGGAAGATCTCCTTGGCATCCATGTTGGCTGGGTGGCTGGCAGCGGTTCCTGGGGCGGCAGGCCCTGGCAGTCCCTTGTCGAGGGCCTGCTAGGTTCCCGGCCTGCTCCCCTTGGTCTGGTCAGCCTCTTTTTGGGCCTGGGTTGATCACCCGATTATCTTGCCCTGTTCTAGTGAACATCCCTTGGGTTGGGCCCGATTTCATCCATGTGTCTGGCTTGGCCAGTTGCTTTGCTGGGACATCTGGGGCTTGTCTCTGGCCTAATCCGGACGCTCAGCTCTGTTCTGACCGCCAGCTTCTGGGAACTTGCTGGGTTTGGCTCAAACTTGTGCCAAACCTTGCTCCTGGTTCCCCTGGGCTTGGTTTCCCAACATGCTCTGGAATGGCCTGTAAGACAGACTCTCCATAGCACTCCCACAGCACACACACAAAGAGAAGCAGCACGACCCCAGGGCCACGGATGCGAGATAGAGGAATAAACGCAAGGCTGGGTTTCCAGAAAGGTCTCGGCTTTACCTTGCAGGAAAGGAGCATATGCCTAAAGCCAAGTTGCAATTGTAACTCTGGGCATAGATTGCTAGTTGCCTGAAAAGATCAGATACTTTAAATTAAGCAGAAAGACAATCCTGGTCCACCTGGCCTAGTTCCCCATTTTATCTGAAAGCCCAAGCGTATTATCTTTCTTATTTTGGGTATTTGAGGAAGTCTCTTAGCTTCCCTCTATTAGCTTCTCAGAAAAACATACACGCACACTATATAACACACACACACACCCCACTTACATATACCACACACACATACTATAGACTAAATACACACATCACACATCACACACACACACACACACACACACACACACACACACACACACACGAAGGCCCACTCTTGCCAACAGTTTCAGAGGATTCCCAGGTACCCCGAGGCACACCCAGATTCAGATGTCATGCATTTCCCCTCCCCTTCTTGGGGGGCCACTTCCCTTTCCTAGTGCTTAGTGTGCCATCCCCGGGTGCTGTGGGGAACCCCTCTGTGAGCTGTGGCAGGAAAGAGCCGCTTGTACCTGAGGATGTGTACAAGATCTCTCCAAGATGGACTCTGAAAGGAACGGCTCTGGGTTTACACCCTCATCTGTCACTTATAAGTTGTTTGTGACCTCAGTTTTCTCATCCATAAAATGAGGATACTAGCCCGGCCGGCGTGGCTCAGTGGTTGAGCATTGAACTATGAACCAGGAGGCCACAGGTTTGATTCCCGGTCAGGGCACATGCACAGATTGGGGACTAGATCCCCAGTAGGGAGCTTGCAGGAGGCAGCCGATCAGTGATTCTCTCTCATCATTGATGTTTCTCTCTCTCTTCCTCTCCTTTCCTCTCTGAAATCAATAAAAATATCTATTAAAAAAAATCAGGATACTATTTCCTCTTTCATAGCATTGTGCTGAGGGTTACATGAAATGGTTGGTGAATGGGCCTATCGTATACTAATTCGGAGGAGGGTTTTTCATATATTAATCTTCTAAATTCATTTAATGCTTATGAGATAGCTATTATTATTACTATTCCCATTTTACAGATGAGAAAACTGAGGCACAGAGAGGTTAAGTGGCTTGCCTAAGATTACACAGCTAAGTGGCAGAGGCAGAATTCAAACTCAAACAGGCTTGTTCCCTTTTCCTTCCCTTACTGATGCTTTTAAGCTGGAGCAATCCTTCCTTCCTCTAAGTCCCCGTGATGCCTCTATCATGGCACTCACCACCGGTTTTACACATACTTGTAAGTATATCAGTCTCCCCACCTTGGACTGTGCTCCATGTAGACAGAGACTCCTGTTCTGGCTTGGGCCCAGAGCTGGGTAATGGGCTACAGGCAGAGGAGGGAGGCAGATAACCAAGCAGTGAAGAGTGGGTACTCTGAGACCCAACAGCTCGCCTCCTGGCTTGAATATTTTCTAGATGTGTGTATAGGCAAATCCGTTAACTCCTCTGAGCCTCAGCCTCCTCATCTGTAAAATGGGGATAATAAACATTCCCACCTTAGTCGGTGTGAAGGTAGAATTGGCCAGTGTGTCTAAAGTGCTCAGCACAGTGCCTAATACGTAATAGCCGTGTCCACCATCCTGATGGTCCAGAAACCTTGAGAGGCTGGGGGTCTGAGATGGTCTGACTGTAAGAGCTCCCTGGCTCATCTTTATGGAGTCACAAGCCACTGCCTCTCAAACTTGGACAAAGCTGGAGGGGCCTGGCCTCCCACCCCACTGTGCAGAGGTCCCAGCCTGGCCCTCACCTCTGCTGTCATCTTGGCAATGAGGCCGGTGGAGATGGCCCCACTGAGCACGTTCCGCCGCAGGCCAGGGTTCCTGGGGTCCTTGAGGTTGCTGATTCGGCTGCGCACGCGGTTCCGGTACTTCATATCTGTGCTCTTGAGCTCCTGGTAGATATGTGACATGGTCAAGGGCCAGCCAGCTACTCATAGAGGGGAAGATGGGGAACCTCTCCTGGAAGCCTCAGGAGAGCCAGGGCCATCTCTTCCTCTCCTTGAACTCGTACAGGGGTTGGGCACTTTTGTGGCATTTGAGGGAATTTCAGTAGGCATTTGGGGTCACCATGTGTCGGGGACAGGAAACAGCCTCTAAGGTTATGGCAAGCACTGTGGTGTCCGGGACTCCAGGAATGGGCACCCCAGGTTTGTCTGAGCCTCTTGTATGACCTCAGGTGATTCACGTGACCTTTTTGTGCCTCAGTTTCCTTGTTTATAAAATACGGGGCTGTTATGAGGATTCAGCAATCAAAGCTGCATGATGCACTAGCGTGGTATCTGGGACATAGCAAGAGCTCAACATTTAGGGGCTGTTAAGATGATAATGATGAAGATCACCTCTAGTTACAGGGGGGTTGTGAGTCCAGCTGGCCGAGAAAAACAAGATAGGAGCCACATGTTTAAGGCTCTAAGAATACTGCAATAAATAAATAAATTGCTGCCCTAACTGGTTTGGCTCAGTGGATAGAGCGTCAGCCTGCGGACTGAAGGGTCCCAGGTTCGATTCTGGTCAAGGGCATGTACCTTGGTTGCGGGCACATCCCCAGTAGGGGGTGTGCAGAGGCAGCTGATTGATGTTTCTCTCTCATCGATGTTTCTAACTCTCTATCCCTCTCCCTTCCTCTCTGTAAAAAATCAATAAAATATATTTTAAATAAATAAATAAATAAATAGCTGAGCCTTGTGTAATCCAGTGCTCCCAATTCTCAGTTATTCCCTGGAACCGACTTTGGGAATTGCTGGTCATTAATAGATGAGGAAGCTGAGGCTTAGGAAGAATGCAGGCCCTTGCTCAAGGTCACAGGGCAAATTCCCGGCAGAGACAGGGCTGGATGCCAGAGCCCCTCCTAATGGCAATGCTCCCTGCTCAGCCAGCAGGAGGCTGCCACTGGCCACGGACCACAGTGACTGCTCTGTCCAGATGCTGCGTCCCAGACAGGCCTCCCACTCCCTTCCCTGGAGGAGCTCAGGGAACACGGCCGAGTTTGCTTGGTCTCCTAAGCCAAGGAGACTCAGGAAGATGAGGCCTCTGCTGGGTAAAGCCAGAGACGAGAAAGAGACTGCGGGGAATGGAGAAAAATGGAAACGGCTGACTTCCTTGGGAAGGAAGGTGGTATAATTTCTGTTTTTGTTTTAATGTTGTTTGTGCAATAAAAACGTAAAAAGAAAGAATGTGCCATAATGCTTTCGAAAGCCAAAACATATGTTTAAAAATCTGTGTTTGGGATTCCTGGAGGTGTGGGTCTGCTCATGTGGGGACAGGAGGGCTGGCCGTACTTCCACCAGCTTCTTCCCGACTGCTTCCTGAGATCAAGGTAGAGCAGAGCGCGGGCCTGGGTGTCACCGACCCCTCAAAGGAGCACATGGGAGCCCCACAGCTGCTATTTCGTCCAGGGTCACTCTGAAGAGGACACAGGGTCGATGTAGCTCTGATTGCCTCTCCTTTAGTGACGGACATTCAGGAGGAAGAAAACACGGAGGGAAGGCCAGCGGAACGAGGTACTAGATCACCCACCTTTTGTTTCAAACTGGGAAGGGACCTGCTTGGAGGGACGACTGTTCCAGAGAAAACCAAGAGGAAGCCCACGCTCCGTGTTCTGAGTGAGTTAGAAATTATGAGCATGTACTTGGTGAGATGCTGGGGAGCTCAAGGGTGGCTAATAACCAAATGATGGTGGAGAGAAACTCCCAGAAGATGTATTGGAGGATATTAGTGTGGGCCTCAGGCAGGAAGGAGGTGGAAGCAGGCAAGTTTGTTGTCTGCAGATTGGCCCCCACCCCTCCCTAACTCCACCTGGCACCCCAGGTAAAGCCCAGGAGGCCTCAAAAGGGTCACTCATACCACAGTGTGACACACTCAGAGGCCCTCTCTCCTGGGGATTCTGTCCGCTTCCTTCCACACCTCTTTGACATGCAGAGCTTTGTCTCCAGTAAAAGAAATCCCAGCATTTGCCCTGACCCGTTTGGGTCAGTGGATAGAGCATCGGCCTGCGGACTGAAGGGTCCCAGGTTCGGTTCCTGTCAAGGGCATGTACCTTGGTTGCGGGCACATCCCCAGTAAGGGGTGTGGAGGAGGCAGCTGATCAATGATTGTCTCTCATTGATGTTTCTAACTCTCTCTCCCTCTCCCTTCCTCTCTGTAAAAATCAATAAAATATATTTTTTTTAAAAAATCCCAGCATTTACTCAGTGAGGCACGGCGCTGAGGGATTTTTTCCCTCCAAGAGAGAAATCTTTTGGTGCAATGGGCCCATATCCCACAGGTAGGTGGTCACCTCCTTATGGAAAGACCCCAGGAATCCAAAGACCAAGGTTCTCAGTCCAGCTCTGACATCAATAGTTCCTGAGCCTCAGTTTCCTCATCTGAGAAATGGGAACAATAGTCCCTGCTTCACAGAGACTGTTGTGAAAATTAATAGAGGTAGGAAGTGTCAGTTGCCCATCACAGTGCGTGGAACATACTGGGGAGTAAAAAATGGGAGCTGTTATCTTCAGCAGGTGGACGAGGGGGGAAGGCTGAGTATGAGAAATGTGGTCCTTCTCTGCCTACCCAGCTACTTGACGTCACAAACTAGGCATGTTATGACATAGTCTGTCTGGCACAGACACTGAGCCTTCAGGTTCTGGAATCACACTTTCTGGGTTCCAATCTCAACTATGTCACTTCTATTTGCTGTGTGAGCTTTGGCAAGTGACTTAATCTCTCTGAGCCTCAGTTTCCTCACCTGTGAAACAATTAATGAGGAAACCTACCTCGTAGATTGTTCTCAACACTGAATGAAGTACTGCTCATACACAGCTTAGCATGAGGCCGGCGGGTGCAAGACTTACTAAATGTTAGCTAGAAGCTAGAACTCCAGGTCAGGGGCAGAGCAGCAGGCTGTCCCGGAGCCCTTTCCCTCCCTGCTCACTGTCCTGGGTCCCCTGGACTTGCTGCTGGGCAGTCCAGGCACCCACAGTCTTGGCAAAGCTCAAGGATATGATCTTCAATTTCTGATGCCATCTTGTCACAGTTGACTCCATAGTCCTTGTAATCATCTAAAAGAGATTGGGGAACACAGGCATCAGCCAGACATGACCTTGGCAGTGAGGCCTGCTTGTACCATGGACTACAGCATCCTGAACCACTCCCATGGCACTGAGGAAAGGCCACATCTCATCCGCCCTTGGGAAGCCCTTCCCTCCCCATCCCTGGCCCAGGCCCTCTCACCATCCGCCTTCAAGGCCGCTGAGAGCATCTCCACACACTTGTCCCGGACAGAGTCCCCTGTGAGATAGCAGGGTGCCAGGAGGCAGATGGAGGGGGCAAAGGTGGGGCTCACAGGGCTGCTGGGTGTTTTGGGGGAGGTCTCCGCTTTCGATTTGCTGCTGTTTGATCTGAGGATGACAATCAATAATCGACATTCTGATACTAAGCAAATAAAGCATTTATTGAGCAATGATCCTTTTAATCTCATAACAAGCCTATGAGGTAGGTACTATTTTAGGTACTTGATATGGATCATCTCACGGGGTTGATACTATTCTTTTTTTTTTTTTTGAATACTCAACTGACCTCAAACAAACCATGACTAGCTACAGTACTAATACAAAGTTAACATGCAAACTGTTTTCTGTGGGTTTTTAAAATATGTTTTTATTGATTTCCGAAAGAGGAAGGGAGAGGGAGAGAGATAGAAACATCAATGAGAGAGAATCATCAATCAGCTGCCTCCTGTACACCCCCACCTGGGGATCATGCTCGAAACCTGGGATCAAACCAGTGACCTCTTGGTTCATGGGTCAACGTTCAACCACTGAGCCACAGTGGCTGGGCTAAAGATGCGTTTTAAATAATGATACTCAGGTCACACATCTGGAAACCAGTAGAATCAGAATGAAAACGCCGGCAGTTGAACTCTGGTACCCAGGCTCTTAACCTACCCCTGTGCTCTACTGGTTACAGAACGGTGTACGATGCCAAAAACTACACCGAGTGGCCCGATTATTATGATCTCTGAACGCATAATAATCTGGCCACCATATATATATTAGAGGCCCAGTGCATAAATTCATGCATGGGTGGGGTCCAGCCAGCCTGGCCAGGGGGAGGGGACACAGGCGGTTGGCTGGCCTGCCTGCTGGTCAAACTCCTGGATGAGGGGACAATTTGCATATTAGCCTTTTATTATATAGGATATACACTGAGTGGCCAGATTATTATGCGTTCAGAGATCATAATAATCTGGCCACTTAGTGTATATCTATTAGGAACTGCGAGAGCTCCTCTCTCTCTCTCTCTCTCTCTTTCTCTCTCTCTCTCTTTCTCTCTCTCAGCTCTCATTGAACCATTTTTCACTCATTCAATAAATATTTCAATAAATATTAATTAGGCACCTATTCTCAGGTACTGTGCTGAGAACAAGGGATAAAGCAGACAAGGCAGAAAAGCTCCCTCCCTCAAGGAGCTTCTAGTCTACTGAATAGTGAATGTACCACCATTTAAGAGCGCTGGCTCTTACCATGTACCAGGAACCGTGCCAGGCACTGTAGGAGCACTTTCTCATTTAATCCTCACAGCAGTCCTAGGAGGTAAATACTGTTACCATCCCCATTTGCAGCCGAGGGAACAAACCTAGAGGTATATCACTTGAGATTTGAACTCAGGCCTGATTCCAACCCTAACACTCTTTTTTTAAAAAGCATGTTTTTATTGATTTTGTAGAGAAAGAGAGGAAGGGCGAGGGAGGGAGAGAGAAACATCAATCGGATGCCTCCTGCATGCCCCCTACTGGGGATTGAGCCTGAATGTGCCCTGGTTAGAACTGCACAGGCAACCTCTGGGTGCATGGGTTGATGTCCAACCAACGAAGCCACCGGCCAGGGTCCAACCCTAACACTCTTAACTCCTATGATACACTGCCTAAGAATGATCCCATTTTGGTTTTGGCTTTAAAAAACCCCCACATAAATAAATAAATAAATAAATAAATAAATAAATAAATAAAATACTGAACTGGGTGGCTTAAACAACAGAAATTTATTTCTCACAGTTCCAGGGACTGGGAAGTCCAGGATCAAGGTGCTGGTCAGTTTGGTTTCATGTGAGGGCTCTCCTTCCTGGTTTGCAGATGGCCACCTTCTTGTTGTATCCTTACATGGCAGGGAGAGAGAGCGAGTGAGCTCTCAGATCTCCTCTTATAAGGACACTGCTCCTATTGGATCTGTTCCACCCATATGACCTCTTTTAACCTTAATTACCTCCATAAAGGCCCTACTTCCAAATTCAGTTACATTGAGCTTCGACATATGAATTTCAGGAGGGAGGGGTAGATAACATTCAAACCAGGACACCATATTAGTAACAATTATCTCTCTGAGATGGGATTATAGGAGATTTTAATTTTCTTCTTTTGCTTATACATGTTTTCTAAATCTACGAAAAATATATCTACTTTTGTAATGAGAAACACTTTCTAAAAAAAACATTTGACAATTATGAGTGGTAACTGTGCTGATGGCTCAGACAGGCTTCCTGTCTTCCTATTATTAAGGAGCTGCCAGCAGCCCAAGTCGGTTTGGCTCAGTGAATAGAGCATCTGCTTGTGAACTGAAGAGTCCCGGGTTTTATTCCAGTCAAGGGCACATGCCCGGGTTGTGGGCTCCATGCCCAGTTGGGGGCATGCAGGAGGCAGCCAATCAATGATTCTCTCTCATGATTGATGTGTCTATCTCTCTCCCTCTCCCTTTCTCTCTGAAATCAATAAAAATGTATTTAAAAATATATATATAGTAACCTCAATGAATAAGAGTAGCCAGAAAACCTGAAATACACAATGACAACCTGTTTTATATAACTGATAAATCTTAATCCATTTGAAATTATGAAAATCTCTTCTTTCTCATGCTTAAGAAAAGATTAAATTGTCAAATTTTGTTACATATATTTTACCACAATATTTTAAAAAATATTTTATATGTGTTTATTGATTTTTTAGAAAGAGAGGAAGGGAGAAGTATAGAGCAATAGAGAGAGAGAAACATCGATGCGAGAGAAACATCCATCAGCTGCCTCCCACATGCCCCCTACTGGGGATTGAGCCCACAACCCAGGCATGTGTCCTGACTGGGAATCGAACTGGCGACCTCCTGGTTCATGGGACAATACTCGACCAACTGAGCTGCACCTGCCGGGCTAATGGTTTCCAATTATTTTCAGCATAAAGTCACACTCCTCATCCTGGCTTCCCAGTCCCCCCACATCTGGCCCTTGCCTGCCCTCTAACATGATCTCATGCTGAGCTCCCCTCACTGTTCGCTGTAGCCTCTACTGCCCTCCTGCTTTCTGTTCCCTAAACACACCTGTCCTCTCACCACAGTGCCTTTGCACAGATGGCCCCTCCTCCCAGGAGGCTCCTCCTCCAGCTTTTCCTATGACTGGTTCTTTCCCACCAGTCAGGACTCTGCTCAAATATCACATTCTCAGGGAGGCCTTCCTTCCCTGATCACCCCAAGCAGACTGTCTCTGCCCTATAACTCTCTAGCACATGACCTAATTTCTGCATTCATGGCACATATCCAAGTCTATAATTAGCTTGTTTATGTGTTTATAAACATTGCCTGCTTTCATCTCCAGAATACAGGTTCCATCGTATAGGAACCCCACTGACTGGTTCACCACTGTCTTCCAGCACCTTTAACAGTGGTCCAGGTAGGTACTTGGCAAACCTTTGTTGATGAATGAATACAGAATGAGTTGAGGGAGCTGGCCACAGAGAGATGAAAGGTGCATTCAACAGGTTTAGACAGAGATGAGCTGAGTGGGGGACTGGTCCTCTTTGGAAGGCCAGTGACTTAAGAGAAGGATCTCTCTCTGAGTCAGTGTCTGTCAACAACTATGACCTGGACCAACCCATCTCCTACAACTGTGATGGTGTTCCAGATTCTTCCTGGTGTTGCCCCTCACTGACTCATGTGCCCCATCACTACATCCTCAATGTCTAGGACTCAACAATGGGGAACCACCAGGGGGAGCCTGAGGATGTGCTCAGAAGAAGGCATGATAGCAAGCAACAATAATAACATTGCCATTTAGGGAATGCCTATACTGAGGTGGTGTATTTATTAAGGACCCAGGCTCCAAAGCCAAACTCCCAGGTTCAAGGCCTGACAACACCACTTTGTAGCTATGTGACATTGGGTGAGTACCTTCTCCTCTAGGTGCCTCCGTTTTCTCACATGTAAAATGGGGATAACAATAGTACCCATCTTATAGAGTTGTTAAGGAGATTAAAGCACCTAAGAGAATTCTAGTAACGAAGTATTAGGCAATTTACATAGGTAACCACATTAAGCGTGAGTGTTAGTACTAAACATTATATAGTTATTGAGCACTTACATGGATTAGGAACAGTGCTGAGCATTTCATTACCTCATTTGATTTTCACGTAACCTTAAAAGGGGGTCATAGTTATCCCCATTTGACAGCTCAATAGACTAAGGCTCAGAGATGAACTGACTTGTCCAAGGTCACCCAACTAGCAAATGGCAGAGTCACACTGCAAATCTAGGTCTGCCTGCCTTCCAAATGCTTTTCAATACATCTCACCGTGTCTCTAAAAGGCAGAGTTTTCCAGAATCCCTTTACCTGGGCAAGGCCAGGCTGCTTGTTGACATTTTTCCTCACCTTCCCGGCAGGGGACTCCCAGTCCCCGTGCCTCCTCTCGGCGAGGAGCTGTCTGGTTGGCTGGAATTTGTTGCTAGGTGGCATTTCGGGCAGCCATGCTCATTTTGCTTTCAATGCACAGAACTGGGAACTGAGTCCAATTGCAGAGAGGGTGGAGGTAGGGGGTTGGATTAATCAGAGCGTCCTTCTGCTTCCCGGGTGTGTCAATGTCGGCACCAGCCTGTGGTCTGATACCAACCATTAAGTGCTTAGAAAATCCATCCACCCCAGGTCAGAGCAGAGGCACCAGGAGACCTGTCTCGCTGCTCTTGCACGCCACCGCGAGGGTGTTTCGGGTACTGCACCGCCAAGCACCTGGAATTGCTTAGGTGAAAAACAGCTGGGCCCGGCCCTAGCTGCCTTCCTCCCTGACACAGGGGTGCCCTTCGTGGTCTGCTCCCTGTTACTCCAGCTGCTGTTCCCAGAGCGTCATGCTCACTCATACTGCCACACCTTTGCATGTGCCATTCCCTCTCTCTGGGAGGCCCTCTCTTAGCTTGTCTACCAGGCAAACTCCTATTCATTCATCTATCAATTTTCAGCCCAAATTCTCTCTTCCATGAAGTCTTCTTTTAAAAAACATCTTATGCCCTAACTGGTTTGGCTCAATGAAAAGAGTGTCAGCCTGCGGACTGAAAGGTCCCAGGTTGGATTCCGGTCAGGGGCATGTACCTTGGTTGCAGGCACATCCCCAGTGGGAGGTGTGCAGGAGGCAACTGATCAATGTTTCTCTCTCATCGATGTTTCTAACTCTCTATTCCTCTCCCTTCCTCTCTGTAGAAAATCAATAAATTTTTTAAAAAAGCTTATCACTTAAAAAAATAAAAAACACCTTATATTTTAATATGTTTTCAAAAATTGATTTTAGAGAGAGAGGAGGGGAAGTGAGAGGGAGGGGGAGAGAGAAGGGAGAAAGAAAATAAACCTGAAACCTGGGTATGTGCCCTGACTAGGAATTGAACCAGTGACCCTTCGGTGCACAGGTTGACTCTCAACCAACTGAGCCACACTGGCCAGGGCTCCTTTGATTTCTCAAATCATAACGGAACACTCTTCCCATGTTCCCATTGTGTGTTATATCTTCAAAAAACAAGTATTTTGGCGTCTGCCTCTACACTAGTAATTAAGCTGCAGGACGGCAGAGATCATGAGTTTAAATCTTTGTCTGGCCTTAGAGGTTACAAACTGGAAGGCTACAAATACATTTTGTTTGCCCTATTGTGTCTTAGAAAAAGGGAATATGCTGCCAATGTTTAAAACTGGGAGTCTCATATGACAATCTAGATGTCCAGTTTCCCTTACAAAGCTGCAGGACATGGCACAGTGGGTCTGCATGTCCACAGAGCAACAACCAGCTGGAGTAGTGGGTGACCCCCACAGGTGGGCAGGTGGTCTCCATTTTGCCATAGTCCCCAGGAGTCCCCAGGGTGTGTAGATGCCCTTGACCCCTGACGGATGTTGCCTGTAGAGGAGATGCTCAACAAGTGTGAACCGGGGACTTGTATGTATGTATGTATGGCAGAGAAAGAGAGAGAGAGGTAGAGAGTGCAGGAAACAGTCTGGGCAGAGGATAAAGTGAATTTACAAGACTTGCTCCTGGCCCTTTGGGTTGCCTGCCCCCAATACTGAAGCAGCAGGAAATGACACAATGGCTGGAAGGCCAAACACCTTCTGTTTGACTGACCTGCAGGAAAAGCGTTCATGACGGGAGGGAGCCAGGAGACTTCAGGGCCACAGGCAAGGTCAGGACAGGAGTCTGGGGTATAAATTCCTCCACTGATGTTGAATGTTATATTATAGCATCAAACCCAGAACGGGATGAGCGGTCAGTGTTTCCTTCTGGGACAGGACCATCCTTCACTAAGCCGGATGCCCTTCACGTTCCAGGATGTTTAGCATTTGGGACCCCTGCCTACTAAATGCTGGGGTGTTCCTTCCCCATTCCCATTATGGACAGAATATGCGTGTCCCCCCCAGTCCATATATTGAAGTCCTAACCACCAATGTGGTTGTATTTGGAGGCGAGGCCTTAGAGAGATAAGCAGGTTTAGATGAGGGTAGGGCCCCATGATGGGATTACAGTCCTTCTAAGAAGAGGAAGAGAGACAAGAGTGCACCCCCTCCCCCCATCATGTGCAGACAGCAAGAAGCAAGAAGGTGGCTCTCTGCAAGCCAGGAAGAAGGCCTGCACCAGGGACTGAATCAGCTGCCACCTTGACCTTGGACTTCCCGGCCTCCAGCACTGTGAGAAATAAATGTCTTTTGTGTAAGCCATGCAGTCCATGGTATTTTTGATAGCAGCCCGAGCTGACTAAGATCCCTCCCAAGCCATAGTGACAACCGAAAATGCTTCCATGAATTTCTAAATGAACCTCTGTGGAGGACCTCTGGTTTAAGGTCAGGATGGCACTGGGGCCTCCTAGGCCTCCCTCATGCAGGCAGATATTGCTAATGGGCCACAGAACTCTCATCTCCGAGGCAGGATGCAGCCTCAGACTCCCTGATAGCCTTCACTCACCAGCTGGAGCTGGCAGTTGGAATAGGGCAAGACAGCAGCCCCGTCAACCTCTCAGGCCTGTTTCATCCTCATAAAGCCTTCAACAACCCCTTGTGGTGGTGCTTCTTTTCTGTCCAGTGGCAGGCAGTCTTACTGTACATTAGGCCTAAAACAGCTGTGCGTCTCCCACTCATAATCACCTAGAAGCCAACCTCACTGTCCCACCTGGTTGTCCCAGCATTCAGTCTGGCCCCCGGACCCTCATCATTTGCTTAAATCCACCTCCAAGTCACTTCCCTTGGCCCTGCTTCTCCTGCTCTGACCTGTGACCTCCCTCCCGGACTACAAGTCACTCTTTTACCCACAATCTCTCAGTAGTGATCTCATCCAGCTCCAAATGCTAGCCACACACTGACTCTGAAATTTACATTTCCGGCCCAGACTTTCTTCCCCGAGTTCCAGCCTGGTATAACCTAACCGCTCATGCACCTTCTCCACCCGGATGGCTGGTATACCCCTCAAACCTAGCATATACAAACCTGAACTCTGAATCTCCCGCCACAGTGGGACTTACTCAGTCCTCCCCTATCTACTAGTGACAACTCCATCCTTGCAGATGCTCAGGTGAAAAGTCCTGGAGTCATCCTGCCTTTTTCTCTTGTGCCCCACATCCAATCTGTCAGGAAACCCAACCAACTCTGCCTTCAAAATGTATCTGGAGTGGAGTCCACCCCTCCCGCCCCCCCTCCGCCCGCCTGCTGCCACCCTCGGCCACCGTTATATCGTGCCTGAATGATTGAAATCGTTTCCTGGTCTCTCTACTTCCACCCTGACAATCCACTCTCGGCACAGCAGCCTGAGGGATCCTGATACGTTTGATCATATAATTTACAAGCTTAATACCCTCCAGTGGCTCCTGTTTCACTCCTCCTCCAACTCGCCTCTCATTTCCTGGCTTCAGCCCCACTGGCCACCTCACAACTCCTTAGGTTTGGAATGACCCCAACATCTGTGTGGCTAATTCCCTCATCTGGTTAAGGTTTTGCTCAAAGGTCATGTCCTCAATGACCGTTTTCCCCCAACCCCCCTCACGCTGCTCTGTTTTCCACAGCACATGCCATCTTCTAAACTGTTGTATAACTTACTTATTATATGTGTCTCTGGCTCCCCTCTTAGAATACAGGCCTTGAGGTTGCAGTAATTTTTGTTTCTTTTGTTCAGTGCTTTATCCTTGGCACCTGGAACAGTTCCTGGCACATAGTAGGCCCTCAACAAATATTTGATGAATGAATGACTTGATGATATATGCTACTCTGGGGGAGATATCCTAACCAGTTCAGCCTCAAACCAGAGTTCCCGCCCCAGGTATAGGCTCTCAAGGCCTGTGTCCTCACTGGGTTCAGCTTCACCTTCAGAACCTTCCCCAGTGATGGGCAACAGTGAGTGGTCAGCCACCACGAAGGAGCCACAGCTCTCATTCAGGGGCCCCTTAGTCTTTAAAAAAAATATATATTTATTTAAAATTTTTCAATTATAGCTTACATTTAAAAAACAACAACACTGTTCTCTTTATTGCAAGCAGACTTATAATCATTAGTCAGTACATGCTTTTTTTTTTTTTTTAATCCTCACCCGAGGATATTTTTCCATTGATTTTTAGGGAGAGTGGAAGGAAGAGAGAGGGAAAGACAGAGAGAAACATTGATGTGAGAGAAACACATCGATTGGTTGCCTCCCTCCTGCACGCCCTGAACAGGACCCAGACGGGGGAGGAGCCTGCAACCAAGGTACGTGCCCTTGACAGGAATCAAATCTGGGACCTTTGGTCTGCAGGCCGATGCTCTATCCACTGAGCCAAACCGGCTAGGGCCAGTTATAGCTTACCTTCAATGCTATTTTGTATTAGTTTCAAGTGAACAGCATATGATTAGATAATCATATACTTTACAAAGTGTTCCCCCTGATATTTCCAGTAGCTCAACTGGCACCACACACTGTTATTACAATATTACTGACTATATTTCCTATGCTGTACTTTATATTCCCATGACTATTTAGTGACCACCAATCGGTATTTCTCAATCCCTTCATCTTTTTCATCCAGTTCCCCAACCTCCCTCCCCTCCCCCTTAGTCTTACTGTGTGGATCCTAGATTTCAGAGGCAACATAACAGCTAAGGTTTCCTCCTTTCCCCAGCCTCAGGCTTCCTACATTAAAGCAGAGAGAGGGACACAAGCTGAATAGGATCTCTGGGGTGGAGAAGTCCATGGCTTCCCTTACCTTTCCATTGATGGTCTTTTTGGAGAGGAGGTGGCCGAAGAAGACTTGGAATCCACAGAGTCTCTCCTGAAAGAAGAGACATCAGAGGTGAGACTCTCTCCCAGGCCAGCATCAGTACTGATCTAGAGAGGTCAGAGCTGGGGAGAAAGCATCCCGGAGCCATGCTGCCGGGCTGAGGATGGTAGAGCCCAGCTGGACCACGGCTACCGGGAGGGGAGCTCCAGGTGATGGGGCTGCTCACCCTCCCCTGCCCTCCATCAATGAGGCCAGATATGTTCCATGTGTTCTGTCATCTGTTACTAATCATGAACGACTAATTCTCAGCAGGCCCCTCTCTTCCTTGCTGTCAGGCAGGCCTTGGCCAGCTGGAATCCATGGAGACTGGAATTCCTGGGATTGCTTATTCTCAGGAGGAGGGAGAGATCACCTCCAGCCTCCCCTGCAGGCACCTTAGAAGGAGGAGAGGAGAGGAAGCACAAGGGCCTTGGAGGTTGAAGAGCTGCGTTAAAATGACAAGTGAGAAGGCAGGACACAAAATTAAATGTAGGTTGTGCCTAAAGTCTTGGCAGAAATGCCTATGGGGGCCCTGACTGGTTTGGCTCAGTGGATAGAGCGTCAGCCTGCGGACTGAAAGGTCCCAGGTTCGATTCCAATCAAGGGCATGTACCTTGGTTGCGGGCACATCCCCAGTAGGAGGTGTGCAGGAGGCAGCTGATCGATGTTTCTCTCTCATTGATGTTTCTAACTCTCTATCCTTCTCTCTTCCTCTCTGTAAAAAATCAATAAAATATATTAAAAGAAAAAAAAGAAAATGCCTACGGGGAAAAAAGACTGAAAGACAATACATCCAAATGCTAACCATGGTTATATTAGGATGATGGGATTAGAGGTGAAATTTCCCCCAACTTTCCAAAAATGCATGTAGCTACATTTGTTTTGATATAGAATGCATTTTCCCCTTTTATTGGTTTTGTAAAATTAATCTGTTTGCAAATTGCAACACCCACTCCCTATCTCACTTACCTTGCTCTCCTTTTAATTCTAGAAAAGGTGTCACCTCCTAACAGACTCTAATTTTCTTACTTATTATATGGAGTGTCCACGCCTCCCCCCTCCCCCATCTAACTCCCACAAGAGCAGAGTACAGTGGCTTTTGTTCACTGTGGTGGACACTGTCCTTGCTGAGCCCATATCCCCTCAGGCACTCATCCTCCCAGTGTCCTGGGACACAAGGACTTTCTCCTGCAAGCTCCCCTGGGTGCAGTCTGCCCGTGGGAGTTCTCTGCTCCAGTTAGAACCAGCAGGCCAGTAGGCTGCGAGTGCAGGGTGGATATACACCCCCCCTGCCTTGGCCCTCAAGCGGGTCAACCCGAGGTGTGTTCTCCACTGACACACAGAGCGGCCAAACAGGATTTAAGTCCTGGTCACCCGAGGCAGTAACCGGCTTACTAACACATTCCTTGCTGGCTTCCTCCCATTCCCTGTCTCACTTCCTCACTCTATCTGCATTTCCTGAAATAATTTCCCAAGTAAACCCGCTGCACCGGAATCCAAGTCTTAGGGTCTGCTTCTGGGGAACGCAGTCGAATATGTTCATTGACTTACCCAAGCACATACACTAGTGCCTGGCACAGAGTGGGCACTCTACAAATACGTGTGGCCGAAAGTTGTGCAGTTAAACAGTACAGAAATAAATATAAAAACTAAAAAAGTAGAAAAACAAACCTCCCCGGAAGTGACAACTATTAAGTTTAATGTCTTTCCTTCCAGGTCTTTTTCTACATGCATACAAACATACATAACATGTGTCATTCTAAAAGGGAGTCGAGCCTGGCTGGTGTGGCTCAGGAGTTGAGTGTCAACCTATGAACCAGGAGGTCACGGTTCAATTCCCGGTCAGGGCACATGCCCGGGTTGCGAGCTTGATCTCCAGTAGGGGGCATGCAGGAAGCAGCCGGTCAATGATTCTTATCATTGACTAGAGGCCCGGTGCATGGATTCGTGCACTAGTGGGGTCCCTCAGCCTGGCCTGAGCCCTCTCGCAATCCGGGACCCCTCGGGGATGTCCAATAGCAGGTTTCGGCCTGATCCCCACAGGCCTGATCCAGACAGGAGGGAACCTGATCCTGTGCATTGAGCGTCTGTCCCCTGGTGGTCAGTGCACATCATAGCCACCGGTCGACTGGTTGTTCAGTCGCTTAGGTTTTTATATATATAGATGTTTCTTATCTCTCTCTCCCTCTCCCTTCCTCTCTGAAATAAACAAAAATATATTTAAATATAAAAATAAAAAGGGAGTTGATGACATGAGTTGCATTCCCAGCTCTAACCCCCAGGGCAGGTCGTTTTCTCCAAGCATCGTGTTCCCTCACTTGTCAAATGAGAAGAAAAGAACCTATGTCTTGGGGCTGTCTGGGAGGAAGACATTAGATCATGCAGTTCCCAGCACAAATAAGTCCTTATACTCCATAATTGCAGACATCTGATTTCTTGTTTTCTAAATTATACAATACTAGAGGCCCGGTGCATGAAAATTCATGCACTTGCGGGGGTCCCTCAGCCCGGCCTGCTCCCTTTCACAGTATGCCACCCCTTGGGGGATGTCCACCTGCCAGCTTAGGCCCACTCCCCAGGGGATCAGGCCTAAGCTGGCAGTCAGACATCTCTTTGGCAGCCCGGGAGCCCTCGGGGGATGTCTGACTGAGGCTTAGGCCCGCTGCCTGGGGAGTGGGCCTAAGCCTCAATCAGACATCCTTAGCATTGCCAAGGAGGCAGGAGAGGCTCCCGCCACCGCCGCTGTGCTAGCAGCCATCAGCCCGGCTTGTGGCTGAGTGGAGCTCCCCCTGTGGGAGTGCACTGACCACCGGGGGCAGCTCCTGCATTTAGCGTCTGCCCCCAGTGGTCAGTGCGCATCATAGCGACCGGTCATTCTGCCATTAGGGTCAATTTGCATATTACCCTTTTATTATATAGGATTCCTGCACAGATTTCCAGCTCCCATCTCATCCTGCAGGTGGTCTGGGAGACAGTGGGCAAGGCAGCTTTAGGGGCAAGCCTTGATTACCCTGTGGACCAGACCCATTGCTCTGGATCTTCACTCCAGCTTGAACACTGGGGGGGGGGTGGGGGGGAGGGGGCAGCAGCAAGGGAGAGAAGTGATACCTCCTTCACATGCCCCTCCACTCCCACACCTGGCTCTGGAGCTCCTGGGAGGGAGGGGAGGAGTTCCTTCCTGTGAACCCTATGAGGATGGACAAGTGTAGACCAGAGCAGGAGCCAGAAATCTTGCAGGTGGAGAAAGGAGAGAAGACATGAGCCTCTATCCTTGAGCCTCACCATTTTTCTGGCCTGTCCTCATTGCCTTTTTTTTTTTTTTTTTTTTTTTTTAGAACAAGTCAGAAATATTCTGCAGTTATTGTAAATGATCATTATGAAAACTATTTGGGAACATGAAGAAAATGCCTAGAATACAATAGGAAGATAAATTAACAAGAACATAGTAGTTTGTACACTCCACCTACAGGAATGGAAAAATGACATATGTGAGTAGTTCAGGATTGGGAGAAAAGAGAAAAAAATAAAAACGGTTTTATTTGTCAGAGGTGGCACACTGTGGACAAATATTTTTAATTCTTATTTTAAATTTCACTGATGTGGTTATAGTGTTTATATAATAAATAATGAGTTATCATTAAGGAGACTAAAAAGAAAGGAAGCTTGATTCACCCAGCAAGGGGGGAGACAACCACCCCAATCCCTGCTCAGCCACAGTGATACTTCCCATGACAGCGCCACGCCGGTGAAAAGCGAGTGTTAACAATTCCACCTCCCACGAAATGTGCAAGACCTTAAATGTAAGATGCTAGTTACAAAACAGTATGTAGAGTGTGCTTCCAATTTTATTAAGAAAATATAAATGTACATGCATATGTTCTTAAAAGATGAGCTATACAGTGGTTATTTCCATTATTCTGTTCTTGTGTTTGCTTTTCTAAAGTTTTTACACTAAACATGAATTACTATTTCAATAAATGTGGAAAGGTTACAAAATAGTATATAGAGTATAATTCCACTTTATTAATTTAAGGATGGTGAGGATACATAGGTAAACGTCTAGAAGGATATGTGTGTGTGTGTGTGTGTGTGTATACACATGATTATATATACATACTAGAGGCCCAGTGCACAAAATTCGTGCTCTGGCGGGGGGTGTCCCTCAGCCCGGCCTGTGCCCTCTTGCAGTCCGGGACCCCTCGCTCCTTACCGCCCACCTGCTCGCTGCTCCTTAGCGCTGCCGCAGAGGCTTCTGGATGAGCAGCCCTCCCCCTGTGGGAGCACGCTGACCACCAGGGGACAGCTCCTGCATTGAGTGTCTGCCCCCTGGTGGTCAGTGCGCATAATAGTGACCTGTCATTCTGCCATAACAGTCGCTTAGGCCAGTGGTCGGCAAACTCATTAGTCAACAGAGCCAAATATCAACAGTACAATGATTGAAATTTCTTTTGAGAGCCGAAAACCGACTTCTGTGCATGGGCCACGAAGTTTCAATCGCACTGTACGTGCGTGCCCGCACGTGGTATTTTGTGGAAGAGCCACACTCAAGGGGCCAAAGAGCCGCATGTGGCTCGCGAGCCGCAGTTTGCTGACCACTGGCTTAGGCTTTTATTATATAGATATGTGTACTTGTCTCTAAAAAATGAATGATTTTTAATTTTCCTATTTATATATTTTAAACTTTCTACAATGAGCACGTGACTACCTGTATAAAATAAATGTAGCCCTGGCTGGCCCATGTGGTTCAGTTGATTAGATGTTACCCTGTGCACCAAAAGGTTGCCAGTTGATTCCTAGTCAGGGCATATGCTTGGTTTGCAGACTTGACCCCCAGTGGGAGGTGTGCAGGAGGCAGCCAATTGATGTTTTGCTCTCACATCAACGTTTCTCTCTCTCTCTCTCTCTCTCTCCCCTCCCCTTCTCCTTCCCTTCCACTCAGTCTGAAAATCAGTGGAAAAAATATCTATCCTAGGGTGAGGATTAAAAAAAATTATATATATATATATATATATACACACACAAGGGTCATTGTGGAAAAAAAGCCAACAATACAAATTTACAATTTTTCTTGTATAATATAGAATATGAAGCTCTTAATTATAATCACATATATATATTTAAAATAGTTTCATTATTTTTCTTATTTCAAAATTAATACATTTATTGGAAAAAATTAGACAGAAATTTGCAGAAATAAGAAAACAAATTCTTCTCAATCCTTATCTATTAGAAATAATCACCATTACCACCCTGGCACATATCCTTCTCATCTTTTCTCCTGTGCATGTACATAAGATTCACTTTCTTAATTTTTATAAAAATGGGATCATGCTCTATATACTATAGAGTGCAAGCTTCTCTTAGTTCTCAGAGGACATTTCCCCACGTCAGTCAATATTCTACTCTGCAGTGCTTTGCCATGGGAGCCCTACGGGCACTCTGAACACGATAAAGGGTTCTTCAGTGTATGGACGACCTTGTGCGCTGAAGCAATAGTAGCATATAGCATCCCCTCAGCCCCACAGTTATTTTTACAACCAAAAACGGGAGTAATGTGGCGGAGGCTATCTCCCTCCTGGTCACAAATCATGCCTCTTACAGCATCATTTCCTAAAGTGTTTTGCATAGAAGGCTTATGGTAGAGGATTATAATAAACATTCATTTAAAAAGGGTTCAGAGCCCTAACCGGTTTGGCTCAGTGGATAGAGCATCAGCCTGTGGACTCAAGGGTCCCAGGTTTGATTCCGGTCAAGGGCATGTACCTTGGTTGTGGGCACATACCCAGTAAGGAGTGTGCAGGAGGCAGCTGATCGATGTTTCTCTCTCATTGATGTTTCTAACTCTCTATTCCTCTCCCTTCCTCTCTGTAAAAAATCAATAAAATATATTTAAAAAAATAAAATAATAAAATAAAATAAAAAGGGTTCAGAGGGCCCTGGCTAGTGTGGCTCAGTTGGTGAGAGCATGTGTCCCAGGGCACATACCTAGGTTGTGGGTTTGATTCCCCGGTTGGGACGTGTGTAGGAAGCAACCATTCTCTCTCTCTTTAAAATCAATGAAAGCATGTCCTCAGGTGAGGATTAAAAAAATTAAATATCTGGCCCTGGCTGGTTTCGCTCAGTGGATAGAGCATCGGCCTGCGGACTGAAGGGTCCCAGGTTCGATTCCGGTCAAGGGCACATGCCCAGATTGTGGGCTCAATCCCCAGTGTGGGGCGTGCAGGAGGCAGCCAATCAATGATTCTCTCTCATCATTGATGTTTCTATGTCTCTCTCCCTCCCTCTTCCTCTCTGAAATCAATAAAAATAGAATTAAAAATATTTTTAAAAAATGATATGCACAGAACACATCATCTTTATGTTTAATCTGATTAATTTCTTAAATGATTCCCTTATAGTGGATATATTGGGAGAAAAGGTATGTACATTAAAGATGTTGAGAAATCATGGATAGTATTGTCCAGATTATGTAGTGTTATCTAGTGCCATCAGATACTACTCCGTATTAGCTAGTACCACCCCTTATCTTTTATGAACAACAGAGGACCTCCTGCCAGAGGAATTAAGTAATCTGTGTTGTCACATATGAAAAAGGCAGGTCTTATTTATACATTAACGAAGGCTTTAATCTATTGTGTTGGATAAGGCTTTTGGGACCTATCTGAAAATCATGCAATTTTGCGGACTGTTCTATTCTTCTGGGGTTCTGACAGACGAAGATTGGAATCCCACTTTGTCACATAATGGCTGTGCGATCCTCGGAAAGTCCTGCTTCCCAGCCTTCAGCCTCTTCATCACTAAATGGGAATTTTGAATAAAGAGCCAACAAAATACTTCTTTTCTAGGAGCAAGTCAGTTCCTAGTCCATTTACCTGCAACCCTGACAAAGGTGAATCATCAGCTGCATTTCTAGGCAGCATCGCTTCCAGTACAAATGAGCCCTGATTGGTAAATGATGTCTACACAGGAAGGGCTATGGCTGAACTATAAATAATTAGTGGAAAACCACAGTTTTTTGGCAGTCCCAAGTGAGTGGATTTTGTAACTGGTCAGTGCCCTTGCTGGAATTCTATGTTTGGTCTATAGGACTGACACCTATTTGGGGCATAGGACATCCAAGTCAGGGAGTTCCCACTCATTGTGGTCTCATTTCCTTGCACCTGGGCGTTACCTGGGTGGATAGCTGTGGATGCGGTGTTGTCCCCTATGAGAACTCTTGCTGATGAGAAAAGGCCTGAGTGTGTCAACAACACTGCATTCCCTGTCCCTGCATCCTTCTAGATGAAGCCAGTGCCAGGGACAGCCTATCTGGGTCTTGTGAGGGGGGCCTGGAGGAGATAATAATAATAGCCATCTCTCGGGTGGTGAGGATTAAGTGAAGTTATATATAAACAGAACTGCTGGCAGAGGACGCGACAAGTGTCAGCCCCCTTCTCTCTGTCCCAGAAAAAAATACCTGACTTTGGGCTCCTCTTGTTTTGTCCTCGGTGGAGAAAGGCCTGCCTCTGACTTCCAACTGGAACAGTCAAGTTCTTTTTCTTTCTTCTTGGCTTTTTCTCTTTCTTCTCCTTTTCCCCCTTTGGGGGAACTAGGGGAGTCTGGAAAACAAAAAAAAGCATAGCTTTGGGGAGGAAGAAGCAAAGGGCAGGGACAGGGACAACTGCACACTCCCCCAACACACACACGTTAATACACAGATGCACCTACAATATGCACATCTGTGTGCAAATCCACGCTCACACCATGGGACAGAAAGACATCTGCACCCACACCTATGCACATGTTTATACTAATATCTCTCTATAGACATGTACAAACACACAGGCAAATGAAATACACACATGTACATGAAAACTCACATATCTATAAACCTCGCACTTGAGTAGACAAACACTGGCACTCCCCACGAGAGACCATCTGTCATTTACGAAGTCATTCAACAAACGTACACTGAGTGCCTGCTATGAGCCAAGCACAGTCCTGTCACAGGGGCTGGGAGAAAACAGTCCCCTCTCACCCAGCAGCCGCTTCCATTTTTTGATGAGGACTTTGGCCAAGGACACCACCTCTTTGTCTGAGCAGTACTTCCGGACCCCATTAACGGCGACTCCAATCCTGGTTGTCTGAAAAGCGACAGAGTTAGGGACTGGTCTGGGAATGGACACACAGGATTGGCTGCCCTAACTGAAAAGACCTGCCCCCTTCAACCACCTTCTTCCCTCAGCCTGACCTGTGCCTGAGATAACCCTGATCCTATAACTGAGGCCCTGACCTGCCATCCTTAGTGAGGGCCAGTGCCCCAGGCTCAGCCCCCTGCACTGATGGATAACTTTGGTGAAAAGCTGAGGTGGTGGTGGTGGTGGAGGTGGTGGTGCGTCTGGCTGATGAGGACCCCTCCCCATTCCCAGTCCCCAGGTGTGGTGGAGGCATATCTTTGAGCTCAAGTTTCACCTTAAGATATAGCCCTGGCTACTAAAGCTTGGGTCTGTGCTGATTTTTTTTCAGGGCCAAGAGCATTGGGTAATGTTTGGGGGCTACATGGGCCACAGGGAGGATCAAAAAATGGGGGTCTCTTCACTGGATCATTGGCCTCTTGTATGCCACAAGCCCAGGGCCTTGGGAATTGGGGTATTCAAGGAAAATACATCAGTCTTTCTCCCAGACCCAGAGGGTTCCTTGGAAGGACTCCGGTGCCCATCTAAATGCCCCAGTCCCCACCCTCAGAGCACCTCAGATCCCCAGCCCTCTACTCAGAAATTGCCCCCAGACCCCACCCTTAGAGGTCTTCCCCCCAGAGAATACCCCCCCCAGCACTGTCCCCAGAGCTTTCCACCCCCACCCCACCTGGAGTAGCTGGATGGACATCTGACAGCTGTTCAGCTTCTTCAGAAGGTCGAGGGCCCCTTCCTGTGGGAGGCCACAAGGTGAGGGCTGAGGCTGTGGGTTCTGCCCCAGGCCCCTCTCTGACCATCTGGTCTTGTAGGAAAGAGGAGGGGAGGTGGTGGGGAGGAGACTGTTCCAGTATAGGACACAGGCAGACAGGCAGTCGGAGGACAGGCAAGGGACAGAAAGAAGGAGAGAGAAGAAAAAGATTCCTCCCTGGTTCAGCTCTCTACATCATCCTTACCACCCAGGCTGGGTTCAAGCCCCTCTGAGCCAGGCTTCAGCCCTAACCACTTTCCCTGACCTTAAGCCATTGGCTATCCTGTTCTTTCTACTGGGTATGCTCTCCCCTTCCCCATCTCTTCCTTAATTACTTTGCAGCTTATTATTATTGTTGCTTTAGTATCCTCCTTTCCTCACTTTTCTACTGTGAGCTTCTGCAGGGTGAGGGGTGTGTGTGTGTGTGTGTGTGTGTGTGTGTGTGTGTGTTTACAGCTTTATCGAGGTATAATGGATATACAATAAACTGGACATATTGCAGGCTACAACTTGAGTAGTTTTGACGCATGAAATAATCACCACAATCAAGATAAGAACATAGCCACCATTCCCCGAAGTTTCCTAGTTCCCCTTTGTAATCCATCCCTCCTTGTACCCCCAACCCCATACCCAGGCCACCACTATTCTGCTTTCTGTCATGATAGATGGGCTTGTATTTTTTAAAAAGGAATAGTTTAGCTCAGCTGGCCTGGCTCAGTGGTTGAGCATTGACCTATGAACCTGGAGGTCACGGTTTGATTCCCGGTCAGGGTACCTGCCTGGGTTGTGTGCTTGATCCCCCAGTATGGGTCATGCAGGAGGCAGCCAATCAATGATTCTCTCTCATCATTGGTGTTTCTATCTCTCTCTCCCTCTCACTTCCTCCCTGAAATCAATTTTTTAAAAAAGGGATAGTTTATTAATTTTTAGAGAGAGAGGAAGGGAAAGGGAGAGCAAAACATCAATTGGCTGCCTCCCACACACACCACCCCCTACTGGGGATGGAGGCCACAACCAGGGCACGAGCCCTTGACCAGGAATCCAACCAGCAGCTTCCTGTTGCTCCAGACGACATCCAAGAAACTGCGCCACACCGGCCAGGGCGGGGCTTGCACTTCTAAGTCCTGTAGATCTAGAGTCCTGTAGTAGACTCCTTTTCGTCTGGCTTCTTTCACTCAGCGTAGTTATTTTGAGACATATCCACGTTGCTGTGCATATCAACCACTCCTTTTCACTGCAGGGTTGTTTCCATTGCACGCACACACCATTTGCTTGTGCATTCACCTGTTGATGACTTTTGGTAGTGTCCAGTTTGGGCCTACCACAAACAAGTCTGCTAGGAACATCCATGTACAAGTCTTTGTATGGACATTGCACTTTCATTCCTCTTGGGTAAAGAGGACGTTTTAGACCTCAGGGTTCAGCACACTGCCAGGACTCCCTGCGTGAATGAATCAAGCAGAAAGCAGAAGGTGGGAGGGGAGACTGGGAGGGGAAGAAAGGAGACTCAGATTTGAAAATCTGCTGGCTGCCAGGCCCTGAACCACCCCTGACCCACTTCAGCTTTCTCCTTCCTCCCAGCCACTTCCTAGAAGCCAGCCCCGGCCTCCTGTCCTGAGTTTGGTTCCCTGAGGAGCACCAGCTGACTGGGTCCTGTATGCCCCTGCCAGGCTTCCTGGACCAAGTCCCAAGGGTGGCCAGTCCTCAGCCTCCCTTAGAGCTTGGGTTCACAGTATGTATTCAGAGGTGTGGCCTGTGGGTTTGTATGTGCATCTAAACTTGTGGGCATATAACTCTGTGTGTAACATTAATTCAAGGCTTACAATGTGTGGACACTGTTCTATGTGTTTTACATGAATTATCTCGTTTAACTCTTACAATGACCCTACGAGGTAGGTACTATCTTCATTTTTATAGATGATCCCACTTTCATAGAAGAGGAATCTAAGAAACAGAGAGATTAAATAATTTGCCCAAAGTTACAAGGAACAGAGCTGGGATTCAAACTCAGGCATTTGAGGCTCGAACCACTATACATCAGTGTAGGTATGGACATAGATCTGTCCAGACTTGTACAATCATCGAATATCAACATGGGTAAGTGCAGTGGTATGCTGGTCAATATTTAACAACCAGGTCTTAAGGGGGGGGGGAAAAAACCTGATTTGTATTGTTTGCCTATTTCTGTGTAAACACTCCTCCCATGGCCAATCTCAAGTTACCAACACGCTGTCACTGAACTGAAGGAGCTATTGGTGAGTAACACCATTACACAGTACTTCCACCATAGTGACGTAATAGAAGTTAATAACCTCTAGACCATAGATGATGGTAAAATATAGTAAAATAATTAGGAAATGATGATTTTGGAGTATTTATTACCTTTGTTTTAAATATAATTTATTAAAAAATTATTTATTTATTTGTAAGCTTACAATTTAGTTTTTAAAATGATGGCTCTATTTAACAATAGGCCTGCAAAATTCCTGAAACCTCAACCACCAATGTTAAGCCGGTTCCATCTTACCACTGGACATTTGTCTCTGTATGTCACATTGCATTGCCAGGTGTGTGTCTCTGCACCCATGCACGGGGGCATGTAATATCTCTGGTCCAGGTGTGGAGCTGTGGGTATGCAGCTTGAAGTGCCACGTGTTTGTTTGTATTTGTGAAATGATGCCTGGGTTGTAACGTTTGAATGTATAAGCGTAGCTGTTAAGTTTGTAGTTTTGCATGTCTGAGTATTGCTTCTTGTCTTCATGCACACGTGTGCCCGTGTAACTGTCTTTGTGCATCTTTCTGTAAATATAACGGTCAGTGTATCTATCACGTCAGGGTCAGTAACTATGTCTCATATGCAATTATGTTCATAGTTGCTTGTTTAGTTATTGCTGTGTGGTTGTAGCTATATTGTTGTGTGTAGTTGTGTAGCTGTGACTTGGTGCTTGTATGTTGAAGCTGTTTTAATGGGTGCACGCTGATAGCGCCTGACAAAAGCCCTAAATTGCTGGGACTTCGGTAATTAGCAGTGCACCCTGGGCCTGAGTTGCAACTTGGAGGATCCGTCTTATTTCAGGAAGTGTGTCCTCCTCTCCCTAACCACTCCTGGTGGCCCATTTTCACTCCTAGAGCAGCCCCACCTTTCTTGATCACATGCCCAGAGCTCTGTGCCCACTCAGACGCTGGGAGAAGCCCAGGCACAGACGTGGCTGCAGACTGGCTCCGAGCTACGGGGAACCTGTGGCCAGGCTTGCATCTTTCCTGGGCAGAGCTCTGAATACTTCCACAGGAACACATTCCAAGGAACACCATTTCTCTTCCCACTGCAGAGAAGAGGAAAGCCAGGCCCCGAGAGGGGAAGTGGTGGGCCTATGGCCATAGAAGAGCAAGGGGAAGCCAGGGCCAGTCCCTTTCTTCTCAGCCAGAGGTCTACCCACAACCAAACTGCTTTTCTCAGGTCTCCTACACTTCCCCACCCCATCCACCACCCTCCACCCCTCTCCTGCAGAGGCCCAGAGTCTCCTGGCCCAAGCCAGGGTCAACAAGGAACGGGGCTGGGGTAACCTGTCTACTTCCTGTGGAGTTTAGCTCAGAAGATGGGGTTTGGACTCTGCTGCCCCAGTTGGAAAAGTGCCCCCCCCCCCCCGACTTGTGGCTCAATTTGTTTCTCTGCCTTTGGAAGATCTGGAATGGGGGTGGGTGGAGGCTGAGATGTAAGGGTGAGAACTGCCCGCACTCCGCAGGTTTCTATTTCATGGGGCTGTGCAGACGCTGGTCTCATTTTCTAACTCATAGCTGGCACCGTCCCAAGTCCTAGTCAGGGTTTCAGACCTCTTCCCCCTCGCCACAGCCAGCAGAGACAAAATCTGGTGACCTCCTTCTCAGGAGGGAGGTAAACTCAGCTCCTCTCACAGAGGAAGACACGGGGCTTTGGCCTTTATATTAACATCAACTCATTACCACGCATGTCTACTCTAGGGCTTCCTGACACTCCACGTTCCAGGGACGCCTCTCTTTGCTCTGCTTTAAACCCTCGTTGACGGTCCACCCCTTTCCCCAAGTTCCTAGGGCAGCCGTGGGCAAACTATGGCCCGTGGGCCGGATCCGGACCATTCGGCTGTTCTATCCGGCCCACGGAGCCGAAAGAGCGGAGGGTTCTCTTGCTCTCCCCTCCGCTCCTTCACCAGCAGCAGTGTTAACATGGCAACATCGGGAAACACGACCGCAGCTCCTTCTTCTGAGTGGGCGGATTTATATCCGCCCATTCAGTAGAAGGAACAACCTCTCAATCTTCCAGAGTCTCCTTGTAATGCCCACGGACACGTCCCCCGACATCACCCTGGGAATGCCTAGACACGTTATCGTGGTGATGTAGGGAGACACGCCCCTGGGGAGCACAGTATCAGAGCATTAGCTAAAAAGGAGACCAACAACACTGTTCCCACTGAAGTTGATGTTTTAAAGACCAAAAACCTTTCAACCCAGTCTACATTGCCATCTACATCTACGTCCCGGGCATAATTTGGAAGTTGCACTAAAGAAAATGTTTAATTAACTGTTTACACATTTTGTTCTTTTCTATTTGTTTTAGTTTTAAATTATTTTATTATATTTAAGTTTAATTTGAAAGGCTTTTGTACCTTTCCTTTGTTAGGCAATTTTATTTTGCCTTTGCCATCTTCAATAAAAGGTATGTTATTGTGCTATGGTTCCTCCATTTTTTGAAGTTTCAAATTATAATAATTAGTGTTTACATTCTTCTTGTTAAAATGTTTGAAATGAATAAAACTATTGAAATAATAATAATAAAAAGACCGTACCCTTTTATGTAATGATGTTTACTTTGAATTTATATTAGTTCACACAAACACTCCATCCATGCTTTTGTTCGGGCCCTCCGGTCCAGTTTAAGAACCCATTGTGGCCCTCGAGTCAAAAAGTTTGCCCACCCCTGTCCTAGGGTCACAGAGGCCTTGGAAACGCAAGTCCTGCTCCAGCACAAGGCTACGGATGGTGGGGGAAGAGGAAGGCCCTGGGACAGGGCGAGATGGGGGGCGAGGGGCGGGGAGCGTGCCCGCAGGCCACCCTCCCCTCTTTTCCTTCCTGGGTGTGCCCAGATCCTCCCTGAACGAAGGCCAAGTTTGCTCTGGCCGGACAATCCCGCGGCGCCAGCCTGAGGCAAAGATCACGGGAAGGATCAAACATTAACTTCACGTCGGCGGGCTAGCGCTCCGTGCGCCCCGGATCCGCTGGCAGGACCGCCAGCCCTGCCTGACTCCCCTCAACCTCCGGGCGTGCGCGCAAAGCCCAGGCCTCCAGCCCGGCCCCCTTCCCCCACCCGCGGGCCCGAGGGCTGCGGCTGCCCCGCACCTGTTCGGCCCCCTCCGGCGCAGGCTCCATCCCGCGGCCAAGGGAAGGGAAAATTGCAAACAGAACCGCTCCTGGCGCCCAAAACTGTGAGGTCGCGGGACCCGTGGCCCTTCACTCCTCCCCCCGCAGAACCACTCCGGGTGCGGGGCAGACGCCGCTCAGCACCCTCACAAGCTCAAGTTTCCTTGACACTTCTGGGGGCCACCAGGGTTGTGTTCCACCCGCCCCGCCGTCGCCTCCACTGCCCTGGCCTCGCACAGTTGCCCGTCCCGGGCCTCGGAAGGTCCTGTACCACGTCCCCATCTCTTCCCTCGCTTTCCCGGACCTGCCCAAGCGACCCCGGGGCCCTTGGACCCTACGCGTCCAGAGGTACATGCACAAGCCTGGTCTTCGGGGCCGAACTATGCCCACCCCGGGCATCCCGAGCCATGCACACGCCCACTCTGAGGTGCCCAGCGGTCCCCAAGGGGCGCTGAGCCCTGCCCCGCTGCGCCTCCCTCGGGCCGAGTCCCGCGCGCGCCTCCCGGCGCCCCGCCAGCTCGCGTCCCCCGGGCTCTCCGGGGCCGCGCCTCCCGGGGTGGGACGCCGTGGCCCAAACTCTGCAGCCTCACCGTGTGCTTCCTGGCTACCATCTTCTCCAACTTTCTGGCGATTCTCAGCAGCTCCTCTTCCCGGCCCATGTTGGCCCACGACGCCTGGCGGGCTAGGGGCGCAGGGGCAGCAGCCGGGCTTCGGGGGCGGGAGGAGGGCGTGCAGCCCGCGCGGGACGCAAACACACGCGGCACACACGTCTGGCGGGGGCGGGGTCCCCCCTCCCCGCCCGCCCTCCGGCCTCCGAGGCGGGGGAGGGGTGGCGTGCACTAAATATAGATTTCAAGGACTTGTCAGGGCAAAGATTGCCCGCACGGCCAGTCGGGCTTCCCGAGCGGGACGAGGCTGCGAGAGAGGGCTCTCCCTCCGGCCCTTCCCGCCCTGGGGTGGGGGTGCTGAAAGGAGGTTTGGGGAGGAGGCTGTCGTCCAGGGACGCAAAGGGCTGTCGCGGGGAGAAGGGCGCCAGTGTGCCCGGGAGCTCCGGCCGGGAGTTCAGGGCCCCCGCGTAGCTGCACCGTTACTGTTCAGGGCGCGAACCCAGCTCCGTGCCTGTGCCCAAGTGGAGGCGACTTGGTGCGCTCAGATCACATTTTAGGGCAGGACCGTTGAAGCCAGCTCTGCCGACCCTGCTGTGCTCGCTCACATCCTGAGCGCACGCGAATCCAGGCCCCTGTTCCCAACTATTTTTAAGGGTGAGAGTTTGCATTTCTAACAAGGTCCTGGAGAACTGTGTCCGGTGCTGCCAGTCCCAGGACTGCGTGGAGGAGGGAGGACCTGGGAGATTCTTAAGTGCACAAAACTGAGAAATACTGATCCGGGTGCATGGGCGCCCTCGATTCAGGGTCAGGGCACTGCCTCCCCAAAGGGATGGAGTCTGGAAGGGTCATCTTGGTGCAGAGAAGGAAACAAACAGAATTGTGCCGCCACAGTGTGCACACACCTGTGTTTCTGAGGAAGGGCCTTCCAAGGGTCCCTGGCAGACCCATGTCTCTTCCTAAACAAGTGAGTTTAATTGACAGAAAATTATCTTAGGGGGAGCGGGCAGTGCTTAGGGACCTGGAGGGGAGGCATGAAAAGTGGTCCACAGTGTGTACAGGGTGGGGAGCTGTGGTTTGGGATGTTCAGTGAAATCTCCAGACTCTCCTGATAGAACCTTAGAAAACCCCACCCCAGCCCCAGCACAGAGACAGTGTGGTGTGGACTCCTATGACTTCTAACTGCTGCTGTGTGTCCTGGGATAGAGGTAGGAAGGGGTGAGGTTTTTCATTCACCCAACAAATGTATTGAGCATTCAAGCAATGACCAAGACAGACCCAGTCCCAGCAGGCTTGAGATTGGGTCTGTGGGTAAGAGACACCCTCAAAAAACAAGGACAGAGCCAATTCTGTATTACCACAACTGGGGTGAGGGGCAGCAAGAAGGGGAGGATACCTTAAAGACACATTGGAGAGGGGTGGGGGGTGTCATCTCCTCTGAAGAAACAAAATTTAAATTTTGGGCCGAAGTGCAGAGTGGGAGTTGGAGGCAGGAGGAAGAGTGTTCACATAAGAGAAGAAACATTCATTCATTCATCAGGCACCTACTATGTGCCAGGCAATTCTAGCCCTGGGCATTCAGAGGAACAAAGCAGTCCTCCTGGAGTTTCAAATGTGCAAAGCTTAGGGATGGGCGGGTCCTTGGCGTGGCAGGGTTGTAGGAACTGAAAAATTGGCTACAACACGGAGGTGAGAGGAGTGTAGCGAGAAATGAGACAGAAAATCAGAGATGGTTGGGGCCTGACCATGCAAAGCATTGTAGGCTACTTCTAGAAGGTTAGACTAATGGTTTGGGATTTGGGGAGGTCTCTTGGCCAACCCCCAAGCAAGCCCCTCTAGATCGAAGGGACAGCTGTCTGCAGTTACTTAGGATTGCCTGAAAAAACAAATTTGTTTTCGGGCCTCAGCTTGGAGAAGACTTAGGTGAAACTTTCCCTAATCAGAGTTCATCTGACACCAGTTGCCTCCACCACACACAGGTGGGGAAGTGATGCCACATCTTCCCTGGCCCCCAAGATTGGCCTCTGGGGTCTGTCTCCAAAAAAGGTCAGTGATGACCTGGCCAAAGCAACTGGTGTTTGGAAAGGTCTTAGGGTTATAGTGAAACGGACCATTCAGAACAGAGAAGCCCATATTGAGGTAGCACCTTCTGCCTCTGCCCTGATCATCGAAGCCCTCAGAGAATCTCCAAGAGACAGAAAGAAGCTAAAGAAACATTAAGCATTGTGGGAATATCACTTTTGATGAGATCATCAACACTGCCCAACATATGTGTCACCAATCTTTAGCCAGAGAACTCTGGAACCATTAAGAGAGCCTGGGGCCTGCCTTGTCTGTGGGCTACAATGCTGCCACCCTCATGACATCATAGATGACATCAACAGTAGTGCAGTACAATGTCCAGCTAGTTAAGAACTACAAAGGAAATATTTTAATTAAAGATCATTTGATAACAAAAACAATCAAGTTTCATTTTCCTCAAATTTCCACCATTTCTGAGTTGTATGACAACAAAAAAAGTCAAGACTCTTACATCATCAGGGCTCCGAAGACCCTTAGAAAAAGAGTCCAACTCCTTCATTGTACTGATGGGAAGACTGAGGCCCAGGCTTGCATTGTTCAACTGTTTCAGACACTGTTGGTACCCATCATATTCCCTCTGCCTACCTGTCCTCCCCAGAGGTTGCCTGCAGGCAATTCCTGGACAAAATCTGACATCTTCCCACTTCTCTCTGACTGAGGGCTTGGGGCAGACTGGAAGAGCTTGGGAATGAACACCTCCAGTAAGGACCTGCCCAACCAATAAGAGACCAGAGT
Organism: Plecotus auritus; assembly: GCF_963455305.1. NCBI lineage: Eukaryota > Metazoa > Chordata > Mammalia > Chiroptera > Vespertilionidae > Plecotus > Plecotus auritus. The sequence goes on from NC_137771.1 coordinate 14,592,563, forward strand.
TTGAAGGCATGTTCTAATCTATATGGTCTCTCAAAGGTTCCCCAATAAGGTAAGCCTAGATACAGTGATAGCCCTTCATTGACACACCCTTTTGCTTCTTGACCTTCTTTCTGTTTCATTTCCCTACTCCCTCGTTATGCTTCCTGGGATCACCGCACAAGTAAACTACTTGCCCCCAAATACCTGTCTCAGGGGAAATCAAATTGAGACAGGAACTGGGCAGAGCTAAACTGCAGGTCTCCTCACTCCTAGTCCAGTGCTCTTTCCTCCACACCAGGATTTCTCAACCATGGCACTGTTAACACTTTGGACTGGATAAGTCATTGCTGTGAGGGGATGGCCTGTGTATTGTAGCATGTTTAGCAGCATCCCTGACCCCTAGTCACCAGATGCCAATAGCACCATCCCACTGGGAGCAATACAAAAATCTCTGCATCCCCAAATGTCTTTTGGGGCAAAATTGCCCCTGGTTGCAAACCACTGCTCTACGCCAGGCTGTCTCCCTTACGGGGCCCAGAGAAAGAATTAAGTCCTAAGATTCCCTCTTCTTCCCTATTGATCTTTAGATCACATAAATAAAACCACCAGGGGTTTACTAAAAAAAAAAAAAATCTTTTATTACAGATAAGTGAAAGAACAATTCAGAGATGAACAAAACCAGACACTGGGGGCTAAGCAGATGACTTTGTTCCTGTGGGTCACAGAGCAGCCAGGACTCCAGGGTACACAGCCCAGCTCCCAGGCCAGGCTGCTGTGTTGGCCACTAGCACCCTCTGGCCTCCCCTGTTTGGCCTGGCTCATCAGCAACTGTAAAGCTGAGGTGTTAGAGACTGGTGATGGCTTAGGTGTTTGCTAATATGGGGCTGAAAGTCAGGGTGGAATTTCTGGCACTGGGAAGCAGAACCGTCAAGTCTCTGCCCTCCCATTTCTATCTTTCTCCTTTTGTGACCCTTTCCTTCCCTGAGATGGGAAGGCTCCTGAGTTCACCAAGAGAAAGAGGAGAGAAGTTAGGACCCATCATCTGGGACCAGCCCTTTCTTTCCTGCTAAGTCAAGGAGAGTGGGCAGTCTGCTTCTTGACTGGGGATGTAGTAGAGGTCCCCCAGAAGGCTGTGCTATCCCTCGAAAGGAGTGATAATCAGGCTACGTAATTGAAAGTACGGCATGAACATTGACCAACCAGAATGGATGGGCTGTAGGCAACTGCAAAGGCATACAGCTGATTGTCAGTCTGCCCCTCATGCCAGAACCATCTGCCCTGGCCCATTCCCAAGCTCAACCCTTGGGACCAGCTTCCCAGCAAGGGAACACATTTGCAGGACCCTTGTCTTAGTCACGTGGCATCTGTAGTACCTAGTGCAGGTCTAGACAAGAGCCAGAACTCAGTGAAGAAATACTAATGAATGGATGAGGAGATGGTCCCTAGTCTGGCAGAATCCCTGGTCTGGAGAATGATGAAGGCAGCCTGGTCCTACTCTTGTGGAGCCTCAGACTGATGGAAGAAACAGTCCTGGTCTGATGAGGGACTGAGGGTTCTGCAGCTGAAGTAGCTGGGAGCACTCAGATCCAGCCAAAGGGCTCCCTCAACCTGGGGAGCAATGAGATAGAGGGGAAAGAACCACCACCAAGCCCTAACATGGAAGGGCCCAGCATCCTTGGCAGGGGCATGGGCCCATGGCAGGGATGAGGGCCAGCCACAGGGCCACAGGGACAGAGACAGCATGACCCAAGGAAGTGAACACCTCAGCTCCTTAGTCTTGTGCCCTCAAGTCCTAGCTCTGAACATTGGGGTCCAGCATGAGGGTGGTTCAGGCATGCAAGGACCAGCAAGGAGCTAGTCTCGCAAAAGCAGCACAGAACTTGCTGGGAGAACCCCAGTTCTTGAGCCTTCTCCTTCAGTGAAGCCAACCTGGGGAGAGAAGGATGAAAATTGACATTTTTTAAGCACTTATTATATGCCAGCTGTTTATCTCACTCAGTTTCACAAATGTCTTATGGTGATGAAATTATATCATAATATGGGGGTAGATGAAAGTATCCCCATTTTACAGATGATGAAACTGAGGCTTGAATAAGTGAAGACACTTGCCCAAGTCTCCTCACTCTAAAGCTGAGGCTCTTATGATCATACATGCTTCAACAACAGGCATCAGCACCAGGCTGAGTGATGGGTACCTGGCTGTGGACACAGATCGGTATCTGGTGCCTGACTTTGATGGACTGAGGATGACAATTCCCCAGAGACACCCAGCTCCTGCCCCTGCCCCTGCCTTCCTCCACTCCCAACACAGAAACCAACACCATCCCTGAGGACTTCCCAGGGGAACAGAAGAGAGGAGGCTTCCTTCCCAAACTACTGGCTCCATCCTATGCCACTCCTAGATTCCGCAACTAAATATATGCACATCCCCTATGCCAGGGAGCCACCAGTCTCGGGAGATTCCAGGAGACTCCTGTACAAGGGGAGAGTCAGGCAAACCGAGGCCTGGTGCACAGATACCCTAATCTGGCAACTGCAGGGAAGCAACCAGCCTGGCTGACACAGCTTAGCTCTTCCTCTCCTGGGAGCAGCTGGAGCTTGGGCCTCATCACCTCCGCCATCCCTTAAGGCCTGGGTGCTCCCCAGCTTCACCCATCCTGGGCTGGAGTGGGGAAGGCGGAGCACCAGGACAGGGAATGGCCAAACTGTGTACCCCGATCCTGGGGAGAGGTGTCCCACCCCAATACACCTATTCTTGACCAATTCTGCCTCCTCGGTACTCTGCCATCTCCCCTCAAACCACAGTCCTGAGCTCCTACCTACCAGCATGTTCCTTCTGGGTGGAGGCTGCCTGGCTGAGGGACAGTCTTCCAGATTCTGGTGCCCCCCGCCGATAGGAACGAGTGCTCTCGGAGCTGGAAAGCAGGGAGAGGCCAATGTGACCCCCATGCCCAGAGAGCCCCCCAGAGTAGAGAGAAAGGGCTCAGGTATAGAGCAAGGCTGGGGCTTAGAGTCCACGAGGCCCCTGGCCTCTAGAGAACTCTGGCGATTTCCCTGTCTACTCCCCAAACTCCAAACTGGAAGAGTTTGTAAGGAAGAGAGGACTGGATCCTGGATTGAAGGTAGGGACAGAGCGAATGCCCCAATGACAGCCTCTAGAACAAGCCACACAGATTCCCCCCTTCTCCACTCCAGCTTCAGCAGTCTACATCCCAGATTCTTAACATCCCAGGAGCAGGTGTGTAAAGGGGAAAGCGGTCTAATCACCCTCCATTTAAGCTCTAGCCCAGGGGTCCTCAAACTTTTTAAACAGGGGGCCACTTCACTGTCCCTCAGACAGTTAGAGGGCCGGACTATAGTTTTAAAAACTATGAACAAATTCCTATGCGCACTGCGGGCCCGGGACGAGTCGGCTGCTAAGCAGGACAGGCAGCGGCACCCGGCGGGCTGGATAAATGTCCTTGGCGGGCCGCATGTGGCCCACGGGCCGTGGTTTGAGGACCCCTGCCTAGCCTTTCTGTGTTAGCCCTGGGCCTCAGAGCTGGAAGGCATCCCAGTCTTCAGGCAGACACAGTTTAGAGGTGGGGAAATAAATGGATGCTCAGAGAGGTCAGGACACTTGCCTGGGTTGCACAGCTGGGCTCTCACCAACCTGAATCTGACGGGGGGTGTGGTTCCAGATGTCAGGCTGGGTCGGGAGGTGCCTGGGGACTCCCAGAGACCCTCTTCAGAGCTGGGTGGGGTTTGGTTAGTACCCCCAAGTTCCACAGGACTTGTAAGGCTAGAGGAGGAGGATGTTGGACTGTTCTGGCTCTCGGGGGCCCCAGGAGCCTCTGAGCTAAGGCTGGGGACTTCGGAATGATCTGGAATCAGAAGTGATAAAGCCTGTATTTATCTCTTATTCTGCTCAATTTCAAAGTAGTCTTTGGCCTCTAGGATCTCCTCATTTCCCACTCCCCATCTATCTCTCTAGCACTGTCCTTCAACTCTTCCCCATCATGCTGCAGTCTTCTTCATCCACAACATTCATTCACAACAGCCAGGGCCACAATGATACACGGTTTTGCTTCTGCTTACACCTTCTCCTTGGTCTGGGCTCTCCTGCTCATCCCTCAGGCTCAGCTCAGAGGCCATCCCCACCAGGAAGCCTTCCTAAGCCACCCTCCAGTCCCAATAGGACATGCTCTCTCCCTTCCTGAACTCCCAGAACAAGCCTGTCCATTCATTCAACAAATAGCTCTTGAGAACAGCCAGGCACCGTGCCAGGTGCTGGAGAAATAGTAGTCAGCAAAATACTCAAAGTCCCCGTCCTCTCGGGATTTACACTCCATATCACATTGTGCCTTATATTATAAGGGACTGCATTCGTTTTTCTCTCCCCCACTGGACTGTGTCTCAGTAGCCCCCAAAGGCCTCAAGACATAGTGGATGCTCAATAAATGCTTCTCTCTGTTTTTATTTAAGTGAAACATTGTCAGATTTGGAATAAAACAGACCTGGGTTTGAATACCACTTAAGGGACTTAGCTGTGGGATCTTGGGTAGGTTACTGAACATCTCTGTTCCTGTACTTATAAGGGGGAGATGATAACCCCGAACTATCAGATGATAGTGAGAATGATATGAACTAACATATGCACACAGTAGGCCCTCAATGAATGGCACAATGAGCATTTTTCTGGGCAGCCAACCATACCTCCACTGGTATGTCCTGCACGGCCTTGGACCATGGTCCGAGAAGGGTTTTTGACCGGTAAGGGTGGGGGGCAATCCTCACTCTGGCTCTGAGGGGCAGCTGATCCCAGGTTGGTGATGGTCTCATAGGTCTTGTTGCTGATGTCCATCCTCCCACTGGCCCAATGGACCTGGGCCGGGGGCTTCAGAGGACAGTGCTGCTGGGACAGAAGTGTTGGGAGGGAGGACAGCCTGGTTTCTCCAGTTCACCCTGCGCCTCCCCACACGAGGTCCAATCTGGTTCTAAAGGTCTGAGAGGCAGGGGCTGGGACCCACCTTCTCTTCCTCATCCTCCTCGCTGTCAGAGCCGGGCTCTGTGGAGATCCCCCAGGAGTAGTGCACGTGTAGGGGGAAGGCCAGGGTCCCAGCCTTGGCCTGTTCCAGCTGCCAAAACAAAGCCTTGGCCGTTCAGAGGGTCCGGGCTCAGAAGAGAGAAAGGGTCAGGGTACCCTTCCTTCCCTGGACCTTACCAGCTCCTCACACTCCTTGTGTTGCTTCTTCCTGGCTATGTCCAGAGCTGTTTCTCCTTCCTCATTCACTGTGAGGGGTCAAGTCAGGAGTCTTAGTTAGGGTCAAAGTCGCCTGATAGCTTAGAGGTTAAGATGGGCCACTGGAATCAAATGGTCTGGGTTTGAATCCCAGCTCTGCTGCCTCCTGGCTGAGTGACCTTGGGCCTTAATTTTCTCATCTATAAATGAGTGTGACACTTGCAACAACTACCTGACCAGGTGTTGTGAAAATTAGATGAGTTAATATGTGTAGAGTATTTGGCACATTGTCAGGCACATGTTAAGCAGTAAATGGTGGCCATTATAATCACTATAATTCAGGTGCAGCTCATATTTGTTTGGTTAGGTACTTTCAGAAACAATATTTTATTTTACTTTCTTAGCAGGCCTACTAGGTTAGTGGTATTATTCCCATTTTACAGATGAGGAAACTGAGGCTCAAGAACTGGATGGACAAACCCCACAGTCACACAGATGGTCAGAGGCAAGCCAGGATTAGGACCCAAGTCGGACTGTGAAGTCCATGCCCATAGCAAGTGCTCTCTGTCTGGGAAAAAGGCAGGGGGTCCCACACGAGGGGAGTCAGGGGCGGGAGTCTGATGGAGGAGGTGTTTGAGCCCCACCTGGGCCAACTGAAGCTCTCCCTTTCAGCAGCAGCTTGAGGCAGTCAGGTTGGTTGTAGAGAGCAGCGTAGTGCAGGGCACTGTTCCCATTAGCAGCCTTGGCATCCAGGTGACCGCTGGGGAGGGGTATGGTCAGGGAGGAAGGAAGGGGAATAGACAGGTGAGGGGTCGGGAATAGGTAGGTGAGGGGTCAATGTCAGGGGGAGAAAGAGGGAGAGGAGAGGAGGGAGCAGAGGGAGGAGAACAAGGCCAGGGGGCAGTGTGAGGACATGGACAGACAGGCAGGGAGGTTCTCACCCATTTTGAATGATGAAATCCACCATGGGCAGGGAGGCCTGGTTGGCGACTCTGATAGCCAAATGCAGGGCGAGCTCTCCAGGTGCCTGAGTACACATCCACCCCTCTGAGTTTCCCTCGTTCACCTGCCCCCACCCCAATATTACCCTCTTGAATCCTGCTGTCCCCCGACACCTCCAGATATGAGGCTGCCGGACCCCTGAGCGATGAGACTGAATGGACAACATGTTTGAGAGGAGGGCGACATCTCTTCCTTCAGTGGCTCTGGCTCCTCTCGCCACCAATAGAAGATGTTTCCCTAACTTGGTTCTTGGCCCTGGGCTCCTCTCTTTGCTCCTCTCACTGCCACCAGGACCTCAGCGAACCTCGTGTTGCCAGCTGTCACTCAGGGAGGCTGTTCCAGGCTTACCTCCCCGAATATGGCACTTTCCCGCCCGCTGGACAGCCTACAGAGGTATCAGACCGCTCAAAGATATGCCACCCAATTTTGATGTTCAGCAACTCCTGTTGATTTAATCTTTCCACTGTCTCTGATATTCTCCCCCGACTCCCCAGTTCATATGATCTTTGCTATTGGAAATGCCATACAGCGGCCTTCCCTGCTCTAATATGACCCACCTTTATCCATTTCTAAAGGTTTTCAAGAAAAATAAAGATACTAACAATTTATTGCACACACATTATGCAGTAGGCCCTTTACTCACACGACAATTCTCATTTCAACGTGGGCGCTATCATTTTCTCATCTTTGGCTCAGAGAAGTTAAGCAACCCCTCTGGACCGCACCGCTGGGGAACGACAGAGCCAGGATTCTGGCTCGGGTCTGCTTGACTGAATGTGTGCTCTTTCCCTTTTACCCCTCTGATGGGTGAGGTTTGAGCTGATGTCAGAGGTGGGCAGAGGGGCGTGATAGCTGGTCCTGGAGGCCTGGGCCATGTGTAAGTGCGGGGGGTTATAAGTGGTCCTTGGAGGGGGTTCTTACCTGCCCCTCAGGCCCTGGCAGCAGCTGCCCGAAGTCCTGCCCATTAGCGAAGGCCTCCAGCACAGACAGGAGGTCCTGGTTGCAAATGGCCATCCAGAGCCTCTGAGGCTCGGGTGTGGACCGCCGGGCAAACCTGTGTTCCACATACTTGGCCACGATATAGTCCCTGCGGGCACTCCTGCCAAAGACAACCACATGCGGGATCTCAGTTATCCCTTTCCACCCTGTTGACCCCTGGAACCCTCCCACAGGAGACACAGATCTCCGAGAACCTGTCCTGGACTCTCCCAGATCTGAGGCTCCCCTCTCCCCAGACTTCCAGTCCAAGATCTTTCTGAGGCCTTGGGAGCTGGGGAAGCAGAATCCCCAGCCAGGACGTCCTCCATCTGAGAGTCCCCTTACATGTCACTGTCAGCTGAGGGTTTAGGGCCACCATGTGAGGGCAGCTGGGCTTCCATGACTTCATTGAAGCGCGTGTTTCCGATGTTCAAGGCCAGCTGAAGTCACAGCAAAGTAAGACGGGGTGGTTAGGATGGCGCCCCCTGGAGGACTGAGCCCTCAGAGGCCCAGCCCTGACTGTCACCTTCCCCTCCCCGCCACCCTCCACCCCAGTCACCCACCCCCCAAGCTCTGGCTGAGCCACTGTGCCCAAGCCCGCCTCTTGATCAAACCACGCCCGGAATCCACTCTCACCAACAACTCCGAGGGGCACAGCAGGTCCAAGGTGAGGGACTGGATACGCGAGAAGCGCACACCCAGCTCGCGGTGGACGCCCGAACACTGGATGCAGGTGAGCACGCCCAGGTTGGTGCTGAGCCACGTGGGGTCTGCAAAGAGAGCAGCTCATTCCTGGAGGTGCGGCCCCTCCCCTCCCCTCCCACCTCCCTCCTGGGGGTGGCCCCACCACCGGACCTGCAGCCCCGCAGTCACAGCACTGGCTGTTCCCTGGCCTGCTCTTCACCTCCGCGATGAGGAGCTTGGTGAGGTCCTGGAGCTCCCCATCCAGCCCGGCGCCCCCCCAGGGCCCCAGGATGCCACTGGGCTCCCCGAGGAAGGCACTGCTCAAAGCTTCGTCCTTGCTGTTCTGCAGCACTGACACCCACCTGTGGAGAGTGCATGGGGGGGCGTGGGGATGACACCCCTGACCTGGGGTCCTGCCCCCACCCCCTAACCCCCAGGTCATGGGGAAGCACTCACGCCTCACACTCATGTTCATCCTCCGCCTGGAAGTGGTACGTCCTGTTGTCTGTTGGGAGAGGAGGAGATGTCTGGCCTTCCCTGGGCCCAGGGAGCCTTCACCCAAACCACTGGATCCAGACAGAGCTGTTGTCCCTATGCGGCCAGGCCCTGCCAAGCTAGGGGTGGGCGGGTAATGGCAGTGGCCAGCAGAGGGGGCAGTTTCTCAGAAGTCACCTACAAAGTAGGATCCCAACAAGGCTCTCCGTGTGCAGCTGGGGTTCCGGGTCATGGGAGGTATTAGGGGGCACAGGACCGCACGCAGCTCAGAGGCAGTCTCCTCTGAACCCACTGCCACCACCCCATCTGTCCCCACAGCCCCCTATCTGGTCTCCCTGCTCTCCATCTCTTCCACGCGCCCCCAGCCAGTACCAACTGCCAGATTGTTGTTGCCTAAGGTTCTGCTCTAACCACACCACTCCCCTGATCCAAGACCCCCCTTGGCTCCCTACTGCCAGGAAATAAGATCCAAACCTTTAAGAGGCATTCCTAGGCCTCATCTCCTACGACTCCTATGTAAACCCCACAGACTGGCCAGACCCACGCTCCTGTTTTTATGTTTTCCCTCATGCCAATCCTGTCCCCTGAAATGCCCTCCCTAAACTCTACCTCCTGTGTCCTTCAAGGCTACTGTCAAGGGCTGCCTCCTCCAAGCAGCCTTCCTGATTCCCCAGAGCAGGGCAGGCCTTCCTCTCTTTCACCTTCGACAGTGCTATATCTGCTCCTCTCTCCTGGACACTCCCCCGCTTCTTACAGTCCTGGGTCCCCAATCACACCCCTGCCATAGAGGGCTCCCTAAGGATGAGACGGCTTTGCTCAGCCTACGCCTGCCCCGAGAAAGCCTGGCACCAAAGGCTCCAAAGTAATAATAATTCCAAAACCTACTCCTCCAAATCCATTCCAATATGCCTTACAGAGCGTCCAGGGCCTAAGGAGTCTTCAGCCTGCGGTAGTGGCTGTTTAGTAAACACGTGGAACCGGACACAGGCCCCTGGCTCAGCCTCCTGGTGGCTGACAGGTCTCTTAGAGAAGCCTTGGGCAGTTGCGGGGAAGGGGATGGGGCTACTCACGAGTCACCAGGTCAAAGCACTTTTTCTCCTCGGGGTTTGGCCTCACTTGGCACGTCAGCAGGGTCAGCTTCACTGGGGGCCGGTTTATCTGTGGGAAGTTGGGGACGGAGGATGCACATGGTACCCTCTGGGTCTCCTAAACTCTTAGCCCCTGTTTCTCAATCTGTTAAATGGGCATAATCCTGTTCCTGTGTATGTGTCCCCTCTCCCAGCATCTCAAGGCTGTGGAGTGTGTGGGCCAACACCACCAGGCTGGGAGTGAGCTGTGGGTCCCATCCTTCCCTCCACACACAGGGCATCTCCAGGAACCTGGGTCCAGGTCTCAGAGGGGAGGGTCTGACACTTGTCTGCTCAGAACACTGAGAGGAGAAAGGACCCATGGTTCTGAGACCCCACCCCTCCCGGCCTCACCATGCTGTGTGAAATGGTCAGGCAGCCATACTTGACTCCACACTTCCTTTTCTGCCAGACTCTTCGAATTCTAGGACCCAGAGGGATAGAGAGACCGTGACCCAAGGCTTACACCTAAGTCCCCTGCAGCAGAGAAACAGAGTCCTGGCCCAGGTCTCCTGAAGGAGGAGACACAGTTCTGCCCACAAGAAGCTCCCGGTCTGATGGGGGAAACAGCCTCACTCTGGGAATCCTTATTCTAAAGGGGGCACGTGACCTTGACTCTCTAAGAGCTACTCTGATGGAGAAGACACAGCTCCCAACCTTGTCTGAGAGGAGGACAGGCTTTTGACCGCAACGGGTGAATTATGGTTAAACACAAAGCAACATAATTATTGAGATGCTAAAAATACAATTAGCAAATCCATGCTCCAAAGCTATTTAACACTTCTGTAAATATTAACTGGCTTAACAGAGTTATTCTTCTCTGATAAAAACTGATTCGAAAGTAGTAACACGGCCTTGGCCGGTTTGGCTCAGTGGATAGAGCATCAGCCTGCGGACCAAAGGGTCCTGGGTTCGATTCCAGTCAAGGGCATGTACCTTGGTTGCAGGCTCCTCCCCAGCCCGGGCCCTGTTCAGGGCTCATGCAGGAGGCAACCAATCAATGTGTTTCTCTCACATTGATGTTTCTCTCTGTCTTTCCCTCTCTCTTCCATTCTCTCTAAAAATCAATGGAAAAATATCCTCAGGTGAGGATTAACAAAAACAAACAAACAAAAAATAAATAAATAAAGGTGATTAAATGTTTTTAAAAAAAGAAAGAAAGTAGTAACACGAACACTTCCCAGAAGGGCCTTTGCATTTCCCAGACTGATTTTTGACCCCAGGGAGGAAGGCACAGGCAACACTTCCATTTCCAGGCGTATTCCGTCTATCGCAGAGGTTAGGAGTGAGGGCATGGGGACGCTCTAGGGCCTAAGTGCTCAAACAGTGTTCGCTGCTGCTATGCTTCTTCAAGTTAACAACAACCAGTGGCTTTTAGAAGCTTGCGTGCCCAGGACTCTGATGATTCTGCATTGCCACAGTGGAGGGTCCAAGAACCCTCAAATAATAAGAAGGGTCCCTTTGGTCAGTAACTCCAACCCTGACATTTACTGCCTGTGTGGCTTTGGTCAAGCTACTTAAAGTTCTCCAAGTCACTTACCCATCACTCTTCTTGTATAGAAAGCCCACCTTCTCCGTCCCAAATTGCTTGTTGCCTTGGTGCTGGTGGATGCTGTAGCCACCTCCTGAGTTCTTCCGGCTCATGTGGTCCTGCTCCCCAGACATGAAAGGAGACCTCAGGGTGGGAAGAGCCCCATTCTGCAGGGGTCTCCTGCAAGGAGACTCAGGGCACTCTGAGAAGTCTTCCTTCTCCCCCCACCTCCCACATGGTGTGCCTTCTGGGATGAATGAGGGGCTGACCTCTCTGTTCTCAAGCTGCAGCGTCCCTCGGAGGGAGTCCCGGAGCTGGGTCAGCTTCTGTAGCTCCTCCTCCTGGGCTTGGCGCAGCTATGGGAGAGGGCAGGACCCCATCATCAGCCAGCAGATGTGCCAGGTGCAGAGTCCAGACCAATGCACAGGGCAGGAGCCTCTCTCTCTGGGCAGGGGGTAGCTCTTCCACACCCAGGTTCTCCCAGAAGGACAGGGGGCTTGACCACAGGCCCAAGGGTAAGGCCCGACTTACTGCATGTACCGAGGCTGCCAGCTTCTCGATGAAGGGGGACAGGCTCTGAGCAGCCTTCCAGCCATCTTGGAAAAAGCTAAGAGGTGCGAGGCCAAACAAGGGGCCAGAGAGAAATGAAAACGAGAGATGAAACACGAAGTATGGGAGAAGGTGCTGCAAGGATCACCGGGCGTATACTAGTCGTCTGATGGTCAAGAACAGGCACTCTGGAGTTAGACTGTCTGGGTCCGGATCCCAGTTTACCAGCTGTGTGAGCTTAGCAAATCTGAGACTCCGTTTTTACATCTGTAAAATGGGGATAATAACAATACCTGCTCACAGGGGCGTTAGGGGATTGAGTGAGATCAAGTGAGCCAAGTACTTGGGGGTCTGCCAGACCCTGGGCCTGGGCCTGGTTCTCTGTTGCCTGACGGGTTAAGGGGTGAGGAACATGGGGCTAGGGTTGGGGCCACGGGGAGAAACCTACTTGTGCTGGGCATGGAAGAACTTGATGAGGCTCTGCAGGAAGTCAGGGCCTTGCTTCATCTGGCTCTCCCCGGCTTTCAGCAGATACTGGGGGGAGGGCAGGGCAAGATGTGCCACGTGAGCAGAAGCTGAATCCTTGGAACAAGGGCCTGCAGTCCCCCTCCCAGGCTGATCTTGGCCATGACTGAAGCTTGGTGACATCCCAAGGGCCATCTGACCAGGGCCTGAGCTGAGCCTGTGCCCGGCCCCTGGGAGGTGCAGAAGAGGCAGACGGGAGGACACGTCCCACCCTCCCTCCCCTGGAGCAGCCGTTACCTCGCACATGTGCAGCTGGAAGATGCGCCGCTCCCTCTGTGTGTCCTGGGCCACCTCCCCATGGCTTCCCCCTGTCACTCTGGCCCGGTCCCTCTCCTTCTCCAGCCTGGCCCTAGGCCCCAAGGAAAGAGAGGCCTGAACATCTCTTGGCCCCTTTCACGCTCCACCATCCATACACCCTCCTCTCTGCCACGGGCACAGGAGAGTGAGGGGGCCCTCCTGCGTGCCAGCTGTGTGGGAGGGCTGGGGTACGCGGTGAACAAGGCAGATTCGGGGAACCCACTGGTTCATGGGGGAGAAAGACATGAATCAAATCACAGCCGGGAGAGCAGTGGGAGAGTAAAATGGGGGACTCGACCTTTTCCGGCTGCTCAGGAATTGATGTTTGAGCTGGGATCTGAAGTCTGAGAAGTTGCTTTGGAGATATCTAGGGCTGGGTAGGAGGACCAGAGCATGTGACGGCCGGAGGCAGGAGGGATCAGGAGCCCAGATGGAGAGGGAGGTGGTTCCAGGTGAGCTAAAGAGGGGCCAGACCATGCAGAGCCTGATTCAGACCCTGTCAAGGCTCTTGGTCTTTATCCCAAGAGCAATGGGAAGGACTTAGGGTTTTTAGGCAGGGAGGTCATGAGCTCAGAGATGAGGGCCAGGTGGGAATTGGGGTGACCACTGCTGACTTTGCTGGAAGGAGTGTAGTACCCAGTGGGTTGGAGCTTCTGAGCCATGCAGCTTCCCATTCAAAGCTTAGAAAACCTTTGTTCTTTTCTTTGTAAGTGAAGACAGGAAGCGCTTCCCATCCCTGTAACTGAAAGTAACTGGGCCTTCTCCCTGCAGATCTTAAGGGTTGTCTGTCCCCTCCCTCCCGCTTTGGGGATGGGGGGAACTGTGTGTAAATGCCACACCCATCAGACCACCGGCCCCCAGCCAGGAGAGTATTTCCATATCGGAGGCTGAGCACATGTGACCACGAAACCTGTATAAAGGAGCCCTCTCAAGTGGGTGCCAGCCCTGAGCTGAGAAGACAGCCATGGGCTGCATTATTTCCTTGGAGACTCAGTCTTCTCACCTGGAAAATGGGGACCCTTATCTGTACCCAGATGAGCTCAAGTATGCAAAAGACTTAGTACATGGAAGACTATAGGCCCCTCTAGGCCTCAGTTTCCCACCTGTAAACTGAGGGAGCGATGGCCTGGACCGGTCCCTTCTGGCACTGAAGCTTCAGGCCTTACTGAGGTGAGACCTCTGGGACAGTGTTTATATGCAGAATCTGTACGTGGAGCCGTTTCTCAGCCTCGGAACTAAAGACATTTTGACCATATAATTCTTTGTTGCGGGGAGGGGGGTGGTGTCCTGTGGATGTAGGATGCTTAGCAGCATCCATGACCTCTCCCCACTAGATGCCAATCTACCCAGTTGTAACAACCAGAAATGTCTCCTGGGGGTGAGGGAGGGCGGGGTGCAAAAACACCCCTGGGCAAGAACCACTGCTCTAGAATAGGGTTATGCAGGCTTTTGAATTTTTATTTAAATTTTCTCACAAGTGGTTATTTTTCATTCCAAGTGGGAGTTTGTGGCAGGGTGGTGGTGTTGGGGGGTAAGAGCTGGATCAGGGCAGATGCTTCTTTTTGGATCTGAAGATGAGCAGTAGAGAGAGAGGCAACGGCTGGGCCTGCAGTGTGTTAGCAACGATGAGCCTGGACTGAGTGGGCAGAGCAGCTGGGAGAGGCAGGGGACTCTCTCAAGTGTACACTGTTCTTATACTTTTCAATAGTGAAAAATGAAGAATAAGCTGAATGCCTATCAATAGGGAGTGGTTAAATCAATTATGCTCTGTCCCTATATAGGAATACGATGCAGCTCTTACAAAGGATGCAGAGGCTCTATATAGGGTGGCCTGGAAAGATGTCTGCTGCAGAGTAAATGGACAGAAAGGAAGTCACCATATAGTTCAGTGGCTAGAAATGTGGATTCTGGATCTGAATGGCAGCTCCCTCACTTACTTAACCTTCACAAATCTTTCTAAGCTTCAGTTTCTCCATCTCAAAAATGAGACTAGCCTGGCCGATGTGGTTCAGTGGTTGGGCATTGACCCATGAACCAAGAGGTTCCTGGTTCGATTCCTGGTCAGGGCACATGCCCAGGTTTCAGGCTTGATTCCCAGTGGGGGGCATGCAGGATCGATGTCTCTCATCGATGTTTCCATCTCTCTATCCGTCTCCCTTCCTCTCTCTCTAAAATCAATAAAAACATATTTTTTTAAAACGAGACTAATACTGCCTAGTGCTCAGATGATATGATTACATGAGAAACATTTAATATAGTCCCTGGCATACAGTATAGTCCCTGGCATACGGTAAACCTTCAATAAATGGCAGGATTATGATGATGATAATGATACTAATGATTAAATAAGAACTATTGGTGATAATCTTTTTAGTATAGGGTACTTCTTTAGTTATTTATTGGATATTCTAAATACAGGGTCTAGTGGAGATTAAAGGACAGAGTTAGTTAGCTTAGGATGAAGATAAGCTGTAAAGTATTATACATGACTTTGTGAATTACCATAGCTCTGTCCCTCAGCGTCAGCTCTGGTAATTTACAGAGGTGTACCCTACAAAGTCTGACATAGTCACCTAATATGACCTGAGACACCTGATACTAATAGCTGGGGAGTGCTTTTTATTCCACCACCCCCACCCACCCATAAAATAATAACTCCCAGTCCTTCCCTGTCCTCAGAGGGTCACCAATGTTTATAAACATTTCAAATGTTAGGATGGTTCTTCTTTCCTTTGAATGGAGTGGCAGCAGAGGAGTAAAAAAACTAGTGAGTGAAAAGTGCTGAATTGTGCCAAAACTGGTTTGGCTCAGTGGATAGAGCGTCAGCCTGCGGACTGAAAGGTCCCAGGTTCGATTCCGGTCAAGGGCACGTAACTTGGTTGCGGGCACATCCCCAGTAGGAGGTGTGCAAGAGGCAGCTGATCGATGTTTCTCTCTCATCGATGTTTCTAACTCTCTATCCCTCTTCCTTCCTCTCTGTAAAAAATCAATAAAATATATTAAAAAAAAAAAAAAAAAAAAGAAAAGAAAAGTGCTGAATTGTGCCCTCGCCAGTTTGGCTCAGTGAACAGAGCATCGGTCCTGCGTACTGGAGGGTCCTGGGCTCGACTCGGGTCAAGGGCAAGTACCTTGGTTGCAGGCTCGATCCCCGTTCTTGGTTGGGGCTCTCTCACATCGATGTTTCTCTCTCTCTGACTCTCCCCCTCCCTTCCACTCTCTCTCTAAACAAAGGAAAAGTGCTGAATTGTTAGTTACTAAGAAGACCGAGGTAACTGGAGAGGGGGATGACAGCAATACCATTCAGGAAATGGGGAACAGGTACCGGGGGGAGGGAGGAGGTCACGGAGGAGGAAGATGGGGATCAGAACGGATCATGCACCCACCAGCCTGACCTTGAACCACCTCTCCTGTGATGCCTGTTCCAACCACCCTTCCCTCCGTCTGAACAAAACCACCTGCCTTTTCTGCCACCTCTGTGCTGACTCTGGTACTATCACTCTGTGCTTCACTATTTACTGAGCCACCTCTCTTCTTGCTTATAAAACGTAGGGGGATCCACCAAGGCGCGGACTGTGGTGGTTTTCTCCCTCACTACTTACTTATAGATTGGGGATAAAAACAGCACCCTCCCTGCCAAGGGCAATACATCTGATAACAGAAGTAAAGGGTTCTTCACGTGTCTGGTGCAAAGGCAGCTCTTAAGTATAAGTACTGGCTGCTATTATCACTAATTATTATTTTTAAGCACTAAAGTAAACCCCCATTTTACAGATGAGGGGCCTGAGATGATAAGTCACAGCAAAGTGGTAGAGCAGGATTTGAACCCAGGTCTATCTGGTGCTAGAGCCCTGGGGATGGCGCTGGTACCCAACACTGTGCTCAGATTTGTTCCATCCCTCCTTCCTGCCTCCCCCCAGCTGGTGACGGTGAGAGTGTCTTTTTTGATAGATCATGGTCAGGGACTCTTTTACAGATGATGAAGCTGAGACCCAGACAAGGGAAGTGATTGCCCACGACCCCACGCTGGCCAGGGGAAATGCTGGGAGCAGAGGTCTGGGCTCCTGCCTCTCGGCGCCTTGCTGTGTTATTCTGGTTCTGGTTCTGGCTCAGAAAGATGGCCAAGAAATACTTGTTGAACTGCAGGGCCAGGTGCTTCATAGGCACTGCACTAATTTCATCCCCATGTCAACCCTGTAAAGCAGGGGTCCTCAAACTTTTTAAATAGGGGGCCAGTTCACTGTCCCTCAGACCGTTGGAGCGCTGGACTATAGTTTAAAAAAAAAACTATGAACAAATTCCTATGCGCACTGCGGGCCCGGGACGAGTCGGTTGCTAAGCAGGACAGGCAGCGGCACCTGGCGGGCCAGATAAATGTCCTCAGCGGGCCGCATGTGGCCCGCAGGCCGTAGTTTGAGGACGCCTGCTGAAGTATCACTAGCCCCATTTTGCCGATGAGGAAACAGTCCTGCACATGGAACAGCCTAGACAAACGTGGCCCCTGCACAGGACCGGGGATGCCTTTCTCAGCAGCCCCAGCTGGAGAGGGGATCCCTCCTCCTCCATGAGCAACCCAGGGATGGGACTGCTGGTGGTATCACACAGATGCTATCAGGACCCTGGGCCCTTCCAACTGCTGCCAAGACTGGTTTGTAAGAATGAGGTGAGCCCTAGCTATTTTGGCTCAATGGATAGAGCGTCAGCCTGAGGACTGAAGGGTCCCAGGTTTGATTCTGGTCAAGGGCGCATGCCGGGGTTATGAGCTCGATCCCCAGTAGGGGGCATGCATAAGGCAGCCAATCAATGATCCTCTCTCATCATTGATGTTTCTTTCTCTCTTCCCTCTCCCTTCCTCTCTCAAAACGATAATATATATATATATATATATATATATATATATATATATATATATATATATATATAAAGAATGAGGTATAATTACTCATCAATAGATAGCTATACCTGAAACACTCATAAAAAGAAATATACCAGAGGGGCTCAGTGGTTGAATGTCAACCCAGAAACCTAGAGGTCACTGGTTCGATTCCTGTTCAGGGCACATACCCAGAATGTAGGCTCGATCTCCAGTGGGGGGTGTGCAGGAGGCAGCTAATCGCTGATGTTTCTCTGTCATCATTGCTTCTATCTCTCTATCCCTGTCCCTTTCTCTCTCTCTAAAAATCAATAAACACACACACACACACACACACACATATATATAGAAATATACACAGATACCTGTGCCAGGACATGTAGCTCAACCTATGTAACATGCATGTCAAAAGCCAGGAAACCACATAGCATGGCAGGAAGAACACTGGACTAAGAAGCTTTGGGTTCTAGACCAGGCCCTATTGACAACTCACTAAATAATCTCAGCCAAGCCCTTTCCGCCATCAATTACACAGAATCTTTTCTTTAAATGTAACCTTATAGGCAAGCTCCATATATATACCTGGTAAAAGCAGAGCTTCTTGGGGAAAGTCAACAGGGTAGGGTTTATTCTTCCCATTTGGTAGACAATGCCCTGAAAGGCTAAGGCCTAGTCAAGGCAACTCAGGAAGGCCATGTGACCCACATCAAATTATAAAGAAACACATAGTCTGTATCCACACCTCTAATGAGAGCAGATGGCCATGCCCATCATAGCTCCCACACCTGTGGCCACAGAATCTACACCCACAGCTGGAGTGTAAATGGAGATGCTGGTGGAGGGAGCAGTCATGACCTTCATTCAGACTTGGGGAGGTCCCTCTCCATGGCTCTGGGAGCTGGAACAATAAAGCTCCAGAGTCTACTTCTTGGAATTGAACCTACAGAAATAATTATGGGTGGGAACAAAGATTTAGTTCCAAGGATGCTTCCCCAATGACGGGGGGAATGAAATACCTTGTAGATTATACAGATGTTGGCACACCTTGCACCATTTAAGTGACGTTGTATAAGAATATGTAACGATGTAGAAAGATGCACTTTTAAGCTCGAAAAAGATTACAAAGCAGTATGACTATTATCTCAGTTTTATAAAAATATTTCTTTACATATAGAAAAATAGAAAGATGTTAATACTTTAGCCTTGGAAATTAAAGATTTTCCTCCTAGTTTTTGGTAGTTCCTCCTTCCCCCCCTCTTTTATAAAAATATATATATTTTTTTTATTGACTTCAGAGAGGAAGGGAGAGGGACAGAGAGATAGAAACATCAATGATGAGAGAGAATCATTGATCGGCTGCCTCCTGCATGCCTCCTACTGGGGATCTAGTCTGCAACCCAGTCATGTGCCCTGACCTAGAATCGAACCGTGACCTCCTGGTTCCTAGGTAGATGCTCAGTCATGTAGAAACCAGATGATAAAGTTACTGTGCTGCCGGCATGTGCCCTGACCAGGAATCGATCCATGACCTCCTGGTTCCTAAGTAGACGCTCAGTCATGTAGAAACCAGATGATAAAATTACTGTGCTGCCGGCATGTGCCCTGACCGGGAATCGAACCATGACCTTCTGTCACCTTGGAGTGCCACTCTGCCTCAAGGCTCCTCTTGTCCCCATGATGTCACTGGTGGTATACACAGAGGCCGGGGTATGACATCAACTTCCTTTCCTCCTCTCTTCCAATTAAATGTTTATAGATACCACGTGGCATTGCAGAAAAAGGATCAGGGAACATGAACCCAAGCTCTGCCTAGCTGTGTGCCCTTGGGAAAGTGACTTAACCTCTCTGAGTCTCCAATTCCTTTTCTGTTAATTGGGATACTAATATCTCCCTCACAGGGCTGGGTGCTTGAGGCTTAGATGACCAGCACATGGAGGTGCTCAGGAAATGGTACCTCCTCTCTGTCTCTGCACACTTGGCGCCACCGAGCAGCTGTGTCTCTAGGAGCAGCATTCTGAGGTCCCTTCACAATAGCTCCCCTTGGGCAGTCCGTGGTTCAACCCACAGACTACAGTTAGGCCTGCGCATAAACCACCCCCACCACAACCACCCCCACTTCCCGTAAACGCCTCTAGAGAGCAAGATGTCGTGTGCTTTTGGGTGACATGCCCCGGCAGCCGTTAGGTTCTTCCCCGATCCAGCCTCCTGTTGCAACAGAAGGGTCACTCTCCTGGACAAACCACCTGGCCGCAGCCACTTACATTTTGGCTTCATAGTCCTTCCACGCCTTCTCCAGATGTTTTTTGGAATCCTGTGGTTTAAAAAGAACAATTTGCCCCAAGGGCACCTGGGGTGTGGAATCAACAGTACACTTTGCTTCCTTTAGGGGAACCCTGCACTTTTGTGCTCCTCTATGCTGTTCAAGCCATACTCCAACCAGCCCCTGCCCCCATAGCCCTGACTGTAAACCCCCCCCCCAAAAAAATAGAAACTGACACTATTTCTCAGGGCTGAACCCCTTCTCCCACCTGACCTCTCCCCAAAGTTGCCAAGAATCAGTTGGGTTTGGTGGGCCCAGGCCCGGGCTATGGGGAGATTTTGGGGGTCTGCCCCCAAATGATAGAGATCACCATGAGGATAAGGACGGGGAGGATGGAGGTCAGACACCCCTCCCACCGCCCCCAACTTTACCCCACCATTCTCTCCTGCCTGGTACTAGATCATCCTGGCATTCGGTAGAGGAACAGAAACACGGAGAAGCTAAAAAGTGTCCCCTCTGGTCTCCTACCCAAGGTCACACAGCAAACCAGTGAGGCCTGGCTGATCCCTGGCCTCGTTTGCCTGGGCGCAGCTGCTCACACCCTCCGAACAGCCCTGACTTCCGGTGCCCCAGTCTGCCAGGTGAAAAGCTGCCTGTCTGGTTTGGGTGGTTCCCAAACAGGAGTCTAGCCTGGGGCAAGGAGGGAAGCCTCTGTGGGGAGGACAGCTCCTGCCCTGGACCTTCCAGGGCAGCCTTTCCAGGGAGATTCCTGTCACATCTTGAGCTCCACTCTGCCTCAAACCAGGAGCTGCCAGGCGCAGAGAAGCAGCCAAGCATGGGAGTCGGGAGTCCGGATCCCACACTGGCTCCTCCACTGACTCGCTGTGTAAACTCTAAGCACGTTGCCTGGGCCTGGGTTTCCTCAGCTGCAAAATGGGGATGATAGTCCCTACGGAAGCCACCCACCTCCTACGGCTGTAAGAATTCCATGAGCTATTTCACATAGGGTCCTCGCAGACAGTAGGCCAGCCACCCCGGGCTAACCCCAGAGCCAGGTACTCCTGTCCCCCAAGGATCAGCAATATGGAGTCAGTACTTCTACTGTGACTGCCTTGCTTGGCCTCCTCTATGGTCCCCTGCCCACCCCTGTCTTGCTGTATCTCACCACCTCTGGGTACCCTTCCTCCCCTCCACATGGAAACTCACCTGTCGCCCATCCCTTAGTTGCCCCTTCAACAGACTGTCCAGCGGGAAAGAGACAATGTTGTTCAGGTTCTGAACCTGGAAAAAAGCAGAGACCTTGGGTGACTATCTGTCCAGCCCCAACGGGCTTGAGTACAGGGAGGCATCATGAGGCAAAGGACATCGCTGGGGGTCAAAGAAGCAGGGGAGAGAAAGATGCAAAGATGAGAAGGTAGAAGGGGGTGGTGCAGTCTGCCTCAGCACCTCACTGCCCCAGGGACGTCCACGATCAGTCCCATCTCTGTCCTTTTGCCAGGAGCACCCTCCCTCCCCGCTCTGACTCTCTGAAGTCCTCCTGTCCTGCCCAGGGGCTCAGGCGGATTGAGTGACTCACCCAGGGTCACACACCTAGTGAGCAGCAGAGCAGGGATTGGAGGCCCCAGTCTAAGCCCCAGTCTCCCCTGTGGTCACATGGGGAGAACAGAGGAGTCAGAGCTGACCAGAGAGTACCCCATCTTTGGGCCACAGTGGTTGGATCAGGAACAGACACGTGACCCAAGCCAGCCAACCAGATCCTTTCTGGGACTTTTCTGCCATGGGAGAAAGCCTAGAGAAAGATGCAGTCTTTCTCCCAATAAGATATGACACTGAACAGAGACAAGAGAAACCATCAAAGAGGAAGGAGGAGCCTAACGCCAGTAGCACTCCTGGACTTTCCATTACAGGGGCCAATGAATTCCCCTTTTAAAAATTAACCTAGTTTGGGTGGAGTTTCTGTTATTTGGCAACCTCAATGGCCTGTCTAATATTTCAGCCCACCTTTCAAGGTACAGCCCAGGCCCCCCTCCTCCAGGAAGCCTTCCTGATCACTCCTGCCTGTGGCCTATGCTGGCCTCTCCTTTTCTGAACCATGGCAGCACTACTCAGACCAACCTGCTGGATCCTGGAGTTTGTGCCACGCTGGCATTACTTGGTATCAGCCCACATGTCAGTTCCTGTCTCTCCCACTAGACTGTGGCTCTCTGAGGCAGAGCCTGCTCTCTCCTTTGTTACCAACTCCTGGTACAATGCCTACCACAGGGGAGACCCTCAGCACACATCAGCTTGAGTGGCAGAAGGGAAAGAGAGGTAGCGACAAAGGAGGTCACTAATTCGGCTCAACTCAAACACCGTGAAAGGCCTCTGTGTGTAGGCCAGTGTGTGAGGCAATGCTACACAAAGAGCTATACTGACAGATGGCAATAGTAGCTAACACTTACTGAGCCCTTACTCGTGTGACCCCCATTACAGCTCTGTGGGGCGGTGCCATCACTATCCCGGTTTTACAGAGGAGAGACCTGGGGCTCAGGCCGATTGAGTGACTCACCCAGGATCACACACACCTAGTGAGCAGCAGAGCAGGGATTCGAGGCCCAGTCTAAGCCCGAGATCCAGGAACTTAACCACTAAGTGCTTCTTGGAGATGTGGCCCTGCAAGCCCTGGAGGGCACGGGTGGGACTCCAGCCACGAGAGCTGGTCCAAGGAAGCCTGGAGGGCGAGGGGCTTTCCTGGGAAGGGGCAGAGCCAAGCTTGTGGTCAGACGCTGCAGCCAGACAACCTAGGTTCAAATCCAGCTATCTGACCTCAGGCAATTGCTTAACTCATGTCTTGGTTTCCTGGCCTGTGAATTGGGGACAAGAGTACAACCAACCCCACCGAACTGTGCTCCAGGATTAATAAGTTAACACGCAAGTTACCGAGAATCAGGCCTCCACAGGGAAGAGCTTGTACCTCGGTGGCCTCGAGGCAGGGACTCAAGGACAGGGGAGGGGGCAGCCTCAGGAAGGAACCTGAGGCCACTGGGCCCGTGCAGAGCTGAGAGGCTTGTGGAGACAAGGCAGGGTCTAGGCTTTGAGGTTGGGAAAGCGGAGGACAAAGAGGGTTGAGGATTGGTGGGGGCATAAACAAGAACCCCAGAGTGTGCCCTCCCTTCTCCCCAGCCTCCTCCAGGGAGCCCTCCCTCAGTGGGTCTCTTCCCCACTGTGATACCCCCTCTGCTCCGGGGCAGTCACCACAGAAGACGTAGAGGAGGGCAGAGAGAAAGGAAGGGAGAGAGACAAAGAGAGAAGATGTGGGTGAGATGTCAGAGAAAAAAAAGAATGCAAAGGCAGGTCAGAACTAGAAAGGGATCTCAGGTCATGGGTCAGAGGTCAAGGGAGACTAGAGGTCAATGACAACCTGGGAGAAGGGTGGAAACCAACCCTTTCCTGGCCAGGTTCTTCCGTCCACGAGGTTTACCCTGAGCCTGGGCTGGGGGCTGCCTGAGGAGGGATTAGGGGCCTCACCAGGTTCTTGAAGAGTGCGGCCACCTCACGGGTGAACACGGCCAAGTTCAGGAAGCCGGTGGACAACTCATGACTGTTTTGGGACAGGTGGCTATTGCCTAAGGATTCCACGGCCTCTCGGTAATGCTCCTCGTTCTCCACATGGCCTGTGGAGACAGGGAAGGGAGCTCAGAGTTAGCTCCAGGCTGGGGCTGGGGAAGGGGCTGCCTGTCCAGGCTGGGCATCGAGTGGGCTCACTCACCAAGGCCAGAGCTGTGGATGGCTCGCACGGCCTTCTTTATTCTCTGCAGGATGGCCTGGTCTCCCTCCAGCATCTGGAAGCAAATGTGGACAGAGGTTCAGGCATGCCCAGCCGCGGGGGGAGGGGCCTAACTCCATGATCCCACCCTCCAAACACACATATAGATTTTCTAGCCCACCCTCCAAACACACATATAGAGTTTCTAGCCCGGCCGGTGTGGCTAAGTGGTTTGACCTATGAACCAAGAGATCACGGTTAGATTCCCGGTCAGAGCACATGCCTGGGTTGTGGGCTCCATCCCTAGTAGGGGACATGCAGGAGGCAGCCGATCAATGATCCTCTCTCATCATTGATGTTTCTATCTCTCTCTCCCTCTCACTTCCTCTCTGAAATCAATAAAAATATATTAAAAGAAAAAAAAATAGTTTTCTCCGTTACAGCCTCCCCCAACATAAACAGATCACCCTCTTCTACCCAGAAAACCATGGACCAGTCCCCCACTCCAGGAGGACTGCAGATTCTCCCCGATTCCAGCGCAGGCTGAATGAACATCGCGATCCCCAGATGTGTAGTGTAGCGGGATATGCCAGGCCTAGCTTGACTCTCAACTCTGGCACCAACCAGTATGCCAACCTAGACAAATCTGTTATCTTCTTTGAGCCTTGGATGCCTGGTCTGCAAAGTAGGGATGATACTGTGGACTCGAGGAGTTGCTGAGGGAATTAATGATTTTATGGATTTGTACAAAATGTTTAGCAAAAGACCAGAGAGAGAATGAACGTGGACATCTCTACATTCTCAAAAGACATGATGGGGGCCCTGGCGTGTTTGGGTCAATGGATAGAGCATTGGCCTGTGGACTGAAGGGTCCCGTGTTCGATTCTGGTCAAGGGCACATGCCCGGGTTTTGAGCTGGATCTCCAATAGGGGGCATGCAGGAGGCAGCAGATCAATGATTCTCTCTCATCATTGATGTTTCTATCTCTCTCTCCCTTCCTCTCTGAAATCAATAAAAATATATTTTAAAAAAAGACATGATGGGGGAATGCTTGTTCCCCAAATCCCTGGCTCAATAAGCAGCCATGTGAGGATGAGGAGGCAAGGGCGGGACACATGGGTGGGCAGTGAGAACAGAGGGGACACACTCAACACCCCACTGGAGAGAACTGGTGGGACGGCATCGGGCCACCTCTAAGTCCAGGGGCTGTAGGACAAACAGCAGACTGGGGAAGGCCGGAAGATATGGTAAGAAGCCGGCCTCCCATGCTCTAGGTGAGCTCACCCCACATGGGAACCACCTCTCTTTCAGTGGGGTGTGGAAGCTGCCAACCTCATGAAATATAGTTAAGTTGGAATGTTAGGGTTGCAAAGGGCCCACAGAGCCACAGGTTAGGAATCTGAGGCCAAGGGGAAGGGGGGCAGGGCCATGCCCAGAGTCAAATAGTGGGCAGGCAGCAAGGCTGGGCTTCCAGGGGTGCCCCATGACAGTGCTCCATCCACGGCCCCACCCTGACCCCAGCCCCACCTGTTTTGTCCAGCGACTAAATGGGATCAGAGTTTCATCTCCAAAGAGTTACTGCAACGTGACAAGAGTTAGCAAACACGTTGGAATGGTGTCTGCAAGGATTGTAAACAATGTTCACAGAGGGCATGCACAGGGCAGAGCTTAGAGGCCCTGTGGCGTGTTCCCGGGAGCTTCTGGCATGTGGGAAGCCTCTGGAGGGAGGGGGTCTGGTTTTGAAGGCCAGCTCCATTGCCCAGATGCTGTGTGACCTTGGGCAAGTTGCCTATTGTCTCTGAGCTCCTGATCAGCTATCTGTAAAAGAGAGGAAACAGTGCCTACCTCTCAGGGTTGGTATGAGGATTATTTTGTAGGAGATGATGCACATAAAGGGTTTACATGGTATTAAGCAAAGTGTGCAATGAATAGAACCTATGATCATTATCAGCAGCTGCTGCTGGTGATAAAAAGGTCCATCAAATCCTGGATGTTTTTCCTATATGGATTAGAAACCTAATATTCTCCTCCCTGAGTATGAACTTGAGATACTTTCATGTTCGGGGCCAGTGGAAGCCCATCACAAGACTGAAGAAAGAAAGTCAAGGACTTAGGGAGATTGGGTCATTTTTGAATCAGCTAAAGAACTAAGACTCTTTTTACTGGGGAGACCAAGGGGAGAGGACATGACATCTCTATAGTTCCCAAAGACCCGGATGGGGAGACACATGTCCACCAAAGCCCTTGGTCCCCACCTTGAAACTTGAAAAGGGAAAGCTAAGAGGTGATCAACTTAAGGAGCTATGACTTCACTCCAAAAGATAGTACAAGGTGAAGATGTAAACAAATTCCAAAGAGATTTAGAAAACCCTCTAGAACAAGCATGTCAAACTCAAAGGCTAAAACGGGCCAAATAAATGAGGCATGCAGCCTGCAGGCCATGAGTTTGACATGCTTGCTCTAGAAGGTAGATCTGTGTGCCTAGCACACAGAAGATGCTCAAAATTGTTTACCTAAATGAATGACAGTTTGCAAAGTCCTGGGCACGGACCTGAGAGGTCTACTAAGTCCATGTTCTAGATGCCTTTTGGAGAGTCTTTCCATCCCACGATATCCATTCTCTGAAAACTGCCTTCCTCTTCTCTAGATGCGAACCCTTGCTGCCTTGTTTGTTCTAGAGTTGGCTGGACCAGGGTGGACACTTGAACCAAAGTAGGCCAATTCAATTCTCTCTCCAAGGAATTTGGAATTGGGCTCTGGGAAGCTAGCTAACTGATTGAAAGTGCTTAAGCTGGGAAACCTTGCCCACCATGTGCAAAGGAAAAAGAACAAAGCAGATATGTAGAAAGAAGCATGAGACCCATGCTGCCACCGAAAGGTAGAAGGAAAGAGCTGCCCTGGTTTCTGGTAACTTTCCAGCTCCTGTTACGTTGAATATTCTATCACTGCACAGGCAGGTGTGTCACCTTAATCACCCATAAACTGTCACTTGATAGCTTTGTTAGACCGGGAAATGGCTTCCCTGGAAGATACCATTTCTGTCCCTACTGATCTTCACACAGCTATTCATTCATTCATTCATTCATTCATTCAACTAGTTACTGAGTGCCTGCTATGTATTCATACCCTGTGTAAGAGACACAATCTCAGTTCTCAGGACATCACTATCTAAGGGGTGAGAAAGAGCCAAGTAAACAGGTACTGGTAAAACAGTGTGAGTAGGTACCAGGGAGCCCACGAGAAGCAGAGTTGTGTCTGCTTAGGAAGAGCAGGGAAGGCTTCCCTTAAGCTATGATGCTTGATTCTAGGACTGGACAAGAAGAAAAGAAATGAAGAGACTGTACTGGGAGGCAGCATAGGGAGCACTGGGTATAACGGTAGGACTGCTGGAGGAGAGGGGCTTGCTCTGGGAAGAATGGGCAAGAAGCCCTAGCCAATGTGGTTCAGTTGGTTGGGCGTCTTCTCGTGTGCTGAAAGGTTTTGGGCTCGAGCCCCAGCAGGAGGTGTGCAGGAGGCAGCTGAACGATGTTTTGCAATCACATTGATGTTTCTCTCTTCCTCTCTCTCTAAAAATCAGTAAAAAAACAAAAAAACAAACAAACAAAAAAACACTGGGAAACACACACACAAACACACACAAAAGAAAGAAAGAAAAAACAGAAAGAAATTTTAAAAAATGGGCAAGGAGATTAACATAGTTCGCTCATTCATTCATTCATTCATTCATTCCAACAGGAATCTATTGGTGCCTCTTTCAGCCAGGCATGGCCTTCCTTCACGAGGGGAGAATTCTAATCACTCTCTTCTCAAGAAAATACCTGAAAATCATTTACACTGGGGTATAAATCATTTATCCTCTCTGATACAATCAGCCAAGACTTGAGATAAAGAAAAATACGTTTTACAAGAGTTTATTTATAAAGAAAGATATTTTTAAGGAGGAAATTCTGATCATAGCCTGGGGATGGGAAGGTATTTGGGGAAAGGCACAGAGGTGTCCAGAACGTTTGCAGTGATGTGTCACAAGCTGAGGTGCTAGCCCCAGTCTCCCCAAAATAATCTCCCTGCAAGATAATAGCCCAGTCAGTTCTCCAAACCCCCTCCTCTTTAAAATGGGAGAAAAATAATACAACATGGGGGAAAAAAATCCATTTTCCGCTTAACTCACAGAGTTACTATGAGACTCACATGAGATCGCAGACATGTGCCAAAGCTTGAGGCATTTGGAAAAAATTAGTATGATTCTTACTGTGGTTTGTTTTCTGCCTCTGTGTGAGATCAGCCCTTATTTCCCATGCCTGAGCCTGGATAAGTTAGGGAGGAGGGGAAATCAGGTCTGGATGTAGGTGGGTCTATTTAGCCCCCAATAGTTGTTCTCAAAGTGGGGTGGGGGGGCGTCCCTGAACCAGCAGCATCAACATCACCTGGGAATATGTTAGAAATGCAAATTCTCTACTTGAATCAGAAAATCTGGGGTGGGCCCAGAAATACTGTGTTTTAACAAGCCTTCCAGGCGATTCTGATGCATACTGAAGACTGGGAATCACTGGTCTAATTCTACCCCTCAGAGATGCAGTAAATCATCATTGCTGAGTTTGGGGCTGGCCCCAAACTACCTGGTTTTTAATATTAGCTCCTTAGGTACTTGCTACGTGTTCTCTCTGTGCCTCAGTTTCCCTGTTCATAAAATGAGGATAATAATAGTTCCTACTACATAGGAAGATTCAATGAATGCACATAGGTCAGTGGTCGGCAAACTGCGGCTCGCGAGCCACATGCGGCTCCTTGGCCCCTTGAGTGTGGCTCTTCCACAAAATACCACATGCGGGCGCGCACGTGCGATTGAAACTTCGTGGCCCATGCACAGAAGTTGGTTTTCGGCTCTCAAAAGAAATTTCAGTCGTTGTACTGTTGATATTTGGCTCTGTTGACTAATGAGTTTGCCGACCACTGACATAGGTAAAGTGCTTATAACACTACTAGAGGCTGGTGGTGGTGGGGGGTGGTCCCTCAGCCCGGACTGCACCCTTACGCAGTCTGGGAGCCCTCGTGGGATGTCTGACTGACGTCCTTAGCGTTGGGAGAGGCTCCCGCCACCCCTGCTGCACTCGCCAGCTGTCAGCCTGGCCTGAGCAGCCCTCCCGCTGTGGGAGCACACTGACCACCAGGGGGCAGCTCCTGCGTTGAAAGTCTGTCCCTGGTGGTCAGTGCGTGTCATAGGGACTGGTCGTTCCGCCATCTGGTCGATTTGCATATTACCCTTTTATTATATAGGACAATTTGGTAGCTAATAATGTTATCTATTTCAAAATTAAACTCAATTTGGTTTAGGAATTTCTTAACTTTCCTTGAGCTAATTAAAGATAACTCTCCCCCCCTCTCCCACCACCCCCCCACCCCGCCAATGATCCTGCTCAGCAAGATGTGGGAACCACAGGTACAGAGCAGTGGCCTTGAAACCTCTGCCACTGGGCAGCCACAGAGTGCAAGATATTATACATCCGGAGTGCTGGCTGTGCGAGGAATGTTACTTGTCACTCTTCCAGTCACCCTTTGAGGTAGGCATCATCATTCAAATTTTAGAGACAGAGCTACCAAGGAAAAGAACATGTCCAGGTATGCCCAGGTCACGGAATGCTGAACAATGGCAGAGTCCTAATTTAAACAGAGGTCTGGCCAATCCACAGCCAATGTTCCTTCCATACCAAAAAGTTGCCCCACAAAGGTTAGAGGACATGGCTTCTTTGATCCTGGGTCTAGACCTGCTTTGAACCAGAACCCCAATTCCATCACCTCTACCATATCCTCTTACCATCCTTTCAAACTTAGGGGAGGGAAGAAGGAGAGAGAGAGAGAGAGAGAGAGAGAGAGACCCATCCAAAGAAAGTGAAGTTCATAACAGTGGTGGGGCCCCAGCTACAAATACTCCAAGGACTATGCTACCAAAGAGAAAGCAGATTTGTTCGGTTGGCCCCGGGGATGATTCCCAGGACTGTGAGGTGGAAGTTGGGGAGATAAAAACAGATTTCAGCTCAACCAGAGGAAGAAGTTCCTAAGGAAAAATAAATGATCCCTGGGAACGAGCAAGCTTCCCATCACTTGAAGTATTTGAGGACTTCAGGTGCTGGAGAATGATCAGGCACTGGATTTGGGATTAGTATTGACTACCACTTAGATTTCTCTCAAAGCTAAGAGTCCATGGCTCCACGCAAGAGCCTGGGCAGGCATTGGACAAAGACAGGTAAAACAGAGCCTCAGGGACATGTCTGAACTTGGAAAACCAACTGGAGGCCTTCTGACAGCCTTGCCTGGCTGGTCCGAGACAAAGCCTGAATTCCAGCTGGTGGCACTGCCCCACTCCACCCAAACCATGCACACATGCGCGCGCGCACACACACACACACACACACACACACACACACACACTGCTCTGGCTCTCCGGTTTGTCTTTTCTGTAGGCAAAAGACCACAGATGGCAGCACTATGGCCATGCCCAGCTGTCCTGCTAGGAAAGGCCACATGCATGTCCCCCCCCCCCCCCCCCGCCTCCGCCGCCGTCAGGATTCATCAATAGGACCAATTCTTCATTCCTGTGATCTCTCAGAGCCAGCTGTAGTTACTATGGTGACCCAGCCAAGAAGGGCAGAGCTGCTAAAGCTAAGGCCTTGGGAGCTGCAGATTAAATTCCACCATTAGAAATTCACTCCTTTGGATTATTATAAGACATAGGCACCACGTTTGTGGCATCCCATGGCCATTACAGCTATCATTAATCAATCACAGTCTTTTCCCCACTGACCCTGGGGTTTGTTCCTCATTCTGCTAAGACTGCTCTGCCTATTACACTAGAATTGGCACAGGAGATGAAACCTTTATCTTTGCTCTGGACCATGATGTTGTTCCTTGAGAGATGAAGTCACGGAATATTAGAGATGATCTAACACTGCTTCCTCATTTTACAGACTGCAAAACGAAGGCTCAGTTGAGTTTCTTGCCCCAGGTCTCATTGGCTATGTAAACACACTGAAAAGGGATACATACCAAATCTTGTACAGGGCTTCAGTTTGTAAAGCCGTCTGACACCCATTCTTTAAGACTCACAGCATCCCAATAAGGTTGTCATTGCTTTTGTCCCATCTGGCTGATGAGTTAATGAGGCCCAGAGAGGTAAAGAAAATTGCCTGAGCTCACACAGACAGAGTGGTGGAGATGGACCTGGGACCAAAACTATTAGACTATAACTCCCTGGCTCATTAGCAGTCTGTGGGCCCTAGGCACTGGAGATCCATGGAGTTACTTCCAGGGCCCTAAGAAGCTGCTCTTACAGAATTGATCTCAGAGAGAGGAAGGGAGAGAGCGAGAGAGAAACAATTATTGGCTGCCTCCCACACCTACTCTGACCCGGAATTGAGCCCACCACCTTTTAGTGTACAGGACGATGCTCCAACCAATGGCCAGGGCTCCTTTTCTTTGTTTGTTTATTTGTTTTTTAAAATCTTCACGCAGGGATGTGTTTTTATTGGTTTTAGAGAGAGAGGAAGGGAGAGGGGGAGAGAGAGAGAAACATCTATTGGTTCCCCAAATCATAACCGGGGTATGAGCCTTGACTGGGAATCAAACCCGTGACCCTTTGGTGTATGGGATAATGCCCCAACCAACTGAGCCACACCACCAAGCTGTCCTTTTCCATTTCTTAATCAATACTAAAAATACAACTGTTGTGCCTGGCCAGTATGGCTCAGTGGTTGAATGTCGACCTATGAACCAGGAGGTTATGGTTCGATTCCCAGTCAGAGCACATGCCCGGTTTGTGGAGCCGATCCCCAGTAGGGAGTGTGCAGGAGGCAGCGGATCAATGATTCTCTCTCATTATTGATGTTTCTCTTTCTCTCTCTTCCTTCCTCTCTGAAATCAATATATATATATATATATATATATATATATATATATATATATATATATGGAATAAAAGTACAACTGTTGAAGGAAAGTCAATGAAACTTTGACATTAAAAAGGGGTCCTGCCCTGGCCAGTGTGGCTCAGTTGGTTGAGCATCCTCCCACACACTGAGAAGTCACAGGTTCCATTCCGGTCAGGGCACATGCCCAGGTTGCAAGTTCAGTCTCTGGGGTTGGGGTGCATTAGGGAGACAACCAATCAATGTTCTTCTCTCTTCCTTCCCCTCTCTCTAAAATCAATTTTAAAAAAGAGGGGTCCTCCCATGAGGTGGCAGAATACTGGCTCTTTTGATCTTTGACTCTGATGTCCACAAGAAGATCAAGTTATGTGGACATGTTAATAAGCAAACTAAAAGACTTAGAACATTTAATGAAATGATATGTTGAATGCAAAAAAACCAACCCATGGTTTCTCATTTCCACATCCAACTACCAATTCATGGGGAGGGCAGGAGATGGAGACACATTGCACTACACAGGGATGCAACAGCAAGCACAGGCTGTATGAAACCACAAGACAAACCCCCGGTTTCTTTAACATGTGGCCCGCAAAAAACAAGAGCACAAATGATGGAGCGGGACTCGTAAAAGGCTTAAAACACACATCAGTCCTGACCGGTTTGGCTCAGTGCATAGAGCGTCGGCTTGCGGACTGAAGGGTCCCAGGTTCGATTCCGGTCAGGGGCATGTGCCTTGGTTGCGGGCACATCCCCGGTGGGAGGTGTGCAGGAGGCAGCTGATTGATGTTTCTCTCTATCCCTCTCCCTTCCTCTCTATAAAAAAGCAATAAAATATATTTAAAAAAACACACACATCAACAAGTGGACACACATGGGTCTGACTTGAAAATAAACTTGAAGTTACAACAATGATGAGATGGCTGGAAATCTGAAAACTGGGTAATTGATGATTTAGGGATTATTGTTAATATTTTGGGGTGCAATAATGGTATTGTAGTTATGTAAACAACAACAAAAAAAGAAGGCCTTACTGCCTACAGATGCACATTGAAATATTTAAGGATGAAATGATATGATGTTTGGAATTTGCTTCAAAATAAGATGAGAGTGAGGGAAGCAGGTGGGGATATGGAGAAGGTAGGATTGGGTTACAGGTAAGTGTGTGGGGGGGAGGGTTCATCATTCTGTTCTGAATATTCTAAATTCTCCATCATCAGAAAAAAGTTAGAGATAGTAGATGAAAATATAAGATTGGCAAATTATTAATCATTGAAACTGGGTGAGACTACTTTTGTGTATGTTTGAAATTTTCCACAATAATAACTTAATAAAAGAAGGGGTTCAGTTGGGAACCACGGCACTAAGTTACCTGAATCTAGTTCTTGACACCTTAGTGATCTGGCCCCTTTCAATGGGCAGCTGTCTGGGCACGGCTTTCAGCAGAGGAATGGGATGGGAGAGAGCGGGTTTTAGAGAAGTCATCCTGAGAGCTGGGGGCCCATGACCAATGGAGAGCAAGGGACAGGGCGGGGAGACAGGAAGGAGTTAAGACTGATCTGCTGGCTAAAGGTGGCCATAAGCTCCATGGCCTCAATACAAAGAGGACACCTAGTAGAAAGAGCACAGGATACAGGATGTAGAGTGAGGAGACGTGGGTTCTATTCCAGACCCAGTTCCTTACTAGCTCTAAGACCCTGAGGGAGTCCCAGCCTTTCTAGGCAAATTTGCACCTGCAAAATGGGAATGACAGTGGCTGCTGTTCCCACCCCCTCCCACTGAGAATCAAATCCCATAACGAATGTTTGTAGCCCATGCAAACATGAAGTGTCCTATTCATGTCATGCTCTAAGTTTGCTTTTTCTCACCTACCAGCCCAACCACCAGATCCAGAGAAATGCAGGGAGCCCCACAGGGCCCTTCCTGGGTGGCCAGCAAGGAGGGGAAAGGGTGGGGCTGAGAAGTATTTGCTAGCATCCCACCTCCGGGCAATCCCAGCGCAGCTCCACTCCCTTAATAGTGTCCAACATCTCAACTCTGCAAACCGGCTCCTCTCCACCCAGTAGGGAAGAGAGTAAAGTCTCTAACAGAGTCACTGGCGCATAGTAGGAGCTCGTTCACACACACACCATGTGCAGGGGCCGGGGAGAGAGGGATGTCAGGGCACTGCCCTGAAGATGCTCACAAGGAGGCTTGCTAAGGGCTGAGGAGTCCTTGAGAACCGGGGGGCACAGACAAGGAGCGCCCACCCCACCCTGGGAGGAAGTGATGCTGCACCAGAGCCTGGAAGAATGAGGAGACACTGATAAAGCAAAGTAGGACAGGGAAGATGACTCTGAGTGGAGAGATGCCTCTGCAAAGTCCCTGGGTGGGAGCGCTCAGCACATTAGGGGAACAGCCAGGGCCAGTGGGGAGATGGTGAGCCGTGCGGCTCAGCGGGGCCCGAAGGCCCACTGGGAGACCATGCTCACAGAGAGCTGCACAGATGCTTCCGTCATCACGACCGCGCACCAGGCTTTTCTAAGTACCTGACACACTTTATAGTATTGCATGGACTAGTAATCCTGCCAACAACCCCAGGAGGCTTTACAGAGGAGGAAACTGAGGCCAGGGAAGTGAAGGCCCGTGCCCAGGCTCGCACAACTAGCAAGAAGTGGAACCTAAACTCAAAACCAAGGTGTTAATCTTTGGAGTCCAAGGTTTTAACCAAAACCTCTACATGCTACCCCCCAGTGCTCCGGAGCTCCTGGAGGTTCTAGAGAGGAGTGACCTGATAAATTCTTGTGGTACAAAGATCAACTGTGGGGCTCAGCTGCAGACTCTTGTCTAAGTGGGAGAAAGGGGGTGCCCTTGTCTCCCAGGCATGACAGTGCGATGGGAGCCGAGCCCAGCCCAGCCCAGCCCAGCCCAGCCCAAAGCACATCACCCAACAGGAAGGACTCGATTCCAAGCTCTCAGGGTGAGTCCACTTACAAACAGGAATCCAACCTCCGCCCATTTACCCAGTGCAGGCTTTGGGGCAGGCACCTCGCTTATTCCTCCCAATAACCCTGCGAGGTAGTCATTATCCTCCCCCTTTTACAGAGGAGGAAACTGAGGCTGGGGTAGCTTAGGCAACTGGCTCAAGGTCATGAAGGTAGCTCTTGGAAGCATAGAGCTCTCTGCCTCCAGAGCCCTCCCTCACTGTCATGCTAGAGCAAACCCTGAGGTCAATCCCATCTCCCTGAGCCCCAGTTACCTCTGTAAGGATAGCTGTGAAGATGAAATTAGGTCATCTTTTGTCTAATGGTGGATGTTGGGCATCTTGAGAGGCAATGCAGAGACATTGTGAGAGAAGAAGGGTGCTAAATTTTAGGCCTGCCTCTGCCATTAGCCCCTCTGAGCAAGTTCCTTTCTCCCGTGCCTCAGTTTCTCCATCTGTACAATTTAGAGCTGACGAACATGAACTCTAAATACCCTTCGGGCCCTAACCGGTTTGGCTCAGTGGATAGAGCGTCGGCCTGAGGACTGAAGGGTCCCAGGTTCGATTCCGGTCAAGGGCATGTACCTTGGTTGCAGACACATCCCCAGTGGGGAGTGTGCAGGAGGCAGCTGATCGATGTTTCTCTCTCATCGATGTTTCTGACTTTCTATCCCTCTCCCTTCCTCTCTGTAAAAAATCAATAAAATATATTTATAAATAAATAAAGACCCTTCGGGGTCAAGGCTCTGGGACTGAGAGTCCAGGTTAATCATTCCTGCCAGGCTGCTCCAACCTCAGCCCCCTCAGGAGTAAGTCTCCAAGTGGTTTTCATGTGGACAAGCCCCTCCACCCAGCACCTGAGAGTCCAGACTGGACCAGTCAGGAGGAGCCAGAGGAGAGCAGGGCTCTCTCCAGCTGCCCTTAGCATCACCCGTGTGGAAGGACCGCCAGCCCTGCCCAACTGAAAGGCCTGGAAGCCAGGACCCAGGCCAGCCGCAGCCTCTGGTGTGACCTTGCTAAGTCTCCTTCCCTCTCTTGCCTGACTCCTCCTCTGGAACTAAGGGGTTGGGTGGGAACGTGGAAGGCTCCTGCCAGCTCTCACATTTATTATTTCAGAATCCCTCCACCTCTCGCTGTTTTCCTTCCTGCACTGCTGGAGCCCTCGACCGCCCATGTGCCCCTTGGTGGGGCCCTCACAGACTTCTCCCTAGCCCGGGAACCGTCCAGTCTTGTCAGCTCAGCCCCACCAATTGTCCCTTGCAGGGTGGTGGGAAGAGGGGATGGAGAGGGGTTGCAGGAAGCGAGCCTCACCCTCACCATATGCTGAGGCCTCTGCAAACCCCAAGTTTCCTGGCTGAGACTTTCCTCAGGAGACAGCTCAGCAGCGATGAGCTAAGAGAGCAAGAACTCTGCAGACAGACAGCCGAAGAGTCTGGTCCGACCCAAGCCTGGCCTCAAGCCCTGAATTCTACCCAACCCTGGGGAGAGCCCGCCTGCCCTCCTGGACAGAGTGGCAAAGGGTCCTATGACTTCCCGTCCTCTGGGCCCACTTGTAGGCCTGGATGAGTCCCTCCCTGCCCCCCACTTGGACTTGATATCCATCACTAATTCCTTAAACCCCAGGCCTGTCCAACTTTTTGCAATTTCCTCAGTTTGCCAGACCTTTACTCGTGTTGCTCCCATGGCCTGGAGAGCCCTATCCCATTTTGCCCAGTAAACGCTCCATCTTTCCTGACTCAGCTTACAGGTCACCCCCATCCCTACCACACAGAACTGACCCCTCCGGAACTCACCCTCCTGCCTTTATGCCACCCTGTGCCCATTTTTATCAGGGAACTCATGGCCCTTATTTACTCCACCTATCTGACTTCTAAAAACTCCAAAATGCCAGGGATTGGCTCATTTGCTTTTGCATCGACAGCATCCATGGGGACCGGCACATGAGTAGCCATAAGTGTTTGTGGAATGAATGCATGAGTAAAGGAATGAATGGATATTAGCAAGGGCCCATGGAAACAAAGAAAAGACAGCAGGAGTGAAGGACTCCAGCTTTTACATCACACTGTTCTGAGGTCCAAATTCTGGTTCTCTTAGCCGTGTGACCTGAGACAAGGGACTTAGTTTATCTGAGCCGCCATTTCCCCATCTGTCAAATGGGATAACATTCAGTCCTATCTTAAAGGAATGTGAGCAGGCATTTAAGCACCTAGCCCAGTACTAGGCATACAGGAAGGTCTGCATGGCAGCTATCCTGCCCAGCAGATATCTCTGTTTTCCCCGGGCCCTGAGTCACACATCCCCAGGCTGCCCAGTGGAATCGCCTGGGGCACTTAAAAAGTAAGGGTGCGGAAGTCTCACTTCAGACCTGTTAAATCAAAGTCCCTGGGGAGGAGGAGGAGCAGCCAGGCATCACCAGGGGAGTGAGGTGAAGCACTCCCAAGTGCTTTGGACTGCCCAAGTCCAAATCCTGCCAGTAGAGTTGTCAGATTTAGCAAAAATAAATACACGGCATGCAGTTATATTTGTATTTCAGATAACCAGTGAATAAGTTTTTAGTATAAATATGCCCCAAATAGTGCATGGGCATCCTGTATGTTACTTGGCAACCCTGTTTACTAAGTTATTTTATCTCTCTGTGCCTTTGTTTGCTGATGAGGATGATAGAATCAATATATGGGAAATGCTTACATCACTGCCTGGTGTTTGCCATTCCTATTCTTATTGCTTTTAAAGCAATCCAGATGACATGGAAGAACCTTGAAAATATCATGCTAACTGAAAGAAGTCAGATACAAAAGGCCACATATTGCCCGGCCAATATAGCTCAGTGGTTGAGCGTCAACCTATGAACCAGGAGGTCACGGTTCGATTCCTGGTCAGGGCACATGCCCGCATTGCCGGCTCAATCTCCAGTAGGGGGTGTGCAGGAGGCAGCTGATCAATGATTCTCTCTCATCATTGATGTTTCTATCTCTCTCTCCCTCTCCCTTCCTCTCTGAAATCAATAAAAATATACATATATTTTAAAAGGCCACATATTGCAGGATTCCATTGACATGACATGTCCAGTATATGGCAAATCCATAGAGACAGAAAGTTGCCAGGGCTGGGGGAGTGGGAGTGGGGAGTAACTGCTAATGAACACAGGTTTTCTTTTGGAGGTGATGGAAATGTTCTGGGATTAGTGGTGAGAAGTGCACAACACTGAATAAAGACCACTGAACTGAACACTTTAAAATAATTTAAATGGCCTGGGAAGTGTTGCTCAGTGGTTGAGCATCAACCTACGAACCAGGAGGTCACAGGTTTGATTCCTGGTCAGGGCACATGCCTGGATTGCAGGCTCGATCCCCAGTAGGGTGCATGCAGGAGGCAGCCGATCAATGATTCTTTTTTTTTTTTTTTTTTAATATATTTTATTGGTTTTTTTACAGAGAGGAAGGAAGAGGGATAGATAGTCAGAAACATCGATGAGAGAGAAACATCGATCAGCTGCCTCCTGCACACCTCCCACTGGGGATGTGCCTGCAACCAAGTTACATGCCCTTGACCGGAATCGAACCCGGGACCCTTCAGTCCGCAGGCTGATGCTCTATCCACTGAGCCAAACCGGTTTTGGCCCGATCAATGATTCTTTCTCATCTTTGATGCTTCACTCTCTCTCCCTCTCCCTAATCAATAAAAAATATATATTTTAAAAAATAAAATAAAATAGTGGAAATGGTGAATTTTTCCCAACTTTTGAAAATCTACCTAAAAGCAACCCAGGGGATTAGAATGTCCAGCCAGGTCTGAGAACTGGGTAGGCTCTCAACAAGTGTCTGATGAAGAAATGAATGGATGGGAGAGAGTTCGGGCAGAGAGCCTGCCTGGATTCAGCTACTCATTCCTGGACACTTCAAGGTACACACGATTTCTCTTTTTGCCCTGGTGCCAGGGCTGCACAGACAACTTGAACACTCACTCATCATATTTACCTCATCCTTGTTGCAATGATCTCCTCCTTTTCTTTGTGTGGCTCCTGATCTCTGTAACTATCCCTGTGTAGGTATCCTTGTGTTTTTAGTAAAAGGGGATTTTTAAAAAATTATTAAGCCCTAGCTGGTTTGGCTCGGTGGATAGAGCGTCAGCCTGTGGACTGAAGGGTCCCAGGTTCGATTCTGGTCAAGGGCATGTACCTTGGTTGTGGGCACATCCCCAGTGTGGGGTGTGCAGGAGGCAGCTGATCAGTGTTTCTCTCTCATTGATGTTTCTAACTCTCTATCCCGCTCCCCTCCTCTCTGTAAAAAATCAATAAAACATATTTTTTTTAAAAATTATTAAATATCTGTTATGTGCCAGGTATATGCTAGGTTCTTTATCTGTAACTCTCTCAAACAACCTCATAAGATTGTTATTATCACCCCTGATTTACAGATGGGGAAACCAAGATTCAGAAAAGTTGAGTCATTTGCCTGAGGTCATTCAACCAGTAAGAATTCAAACCCAGGTCTGTCTATTTCTGTGCTGTCTCCACAGACCTCGGCCACTAGCTGACTAGCTTATATGCTGTGGGTTGTTCATCATCTTTCCATGGATGAGTGACATCCCTCCCAGATGGGGGCCTTGTCTTATCACCTCCATGCCCTCAGAACCTACCATCCCACCTTTGTACACAGGGGGTTCAATAAATAGATTTCAATGGATTACTAACCTTGAGTGGGCAAGCAATAGCTCACAATAGTTTTCACTCCGCTCCTCAGTGTTGCCTGGGGAACTTTTGAACTGCTTATTTGTCCAGGCCTCACCCGGGGGAGATTTTGATTCAGTAGATCTGGGTGGAGCCTGAAGTTCTTAAAAGCAGTCAAGGTCAAAAACCAGCTGAGTTAGAGAACCTTCAGCAGCTGTTTCCAGCTCGGCCTCCCATACCCTCCACTGCAAGGCCCAATCACAATGCTCCCCGGACAATCACAGCCCAGAGTCCTGCCCTTGAGTCTCAGAGAACTCACTGTGCCTCTGTGGGCCTCACTGCCCCATGTGCTCTGGGGCCAGGCACTGGGCCCATCAAAGGAAACTTCCAGCAATAACTGTCTGAGGACTATACAAGCAGATGTTTTATTGTGCTTCACTTTACTGTGTTTCACAGATGTTGCCTTTTTTATTTTTCTTTTTCTTTTACAAATTGAAGGCAAGACCCACAAGACCAGCAAAAATACTATAGCTCACTTTAGTGCCAAACTCACTTTATTGCAGTGGTCTGAAATGAACCCTGAGTGTCTCCGAGGTCTGCCTTTGGGGGAAAGCGTTTTCCTTCTGCTCTGACTTCAGGTTCCCAAACCTGCCTATGTCATCTCGTTGCCAGAAACACCTCAACACCAGACAAGGAATTAAGTACCGAAGACAGAAATTTGAGGACGAGGTGGAGCGGGGGAGACTTTGGGACACTGAGCTCAAGGCTGACAACTCCAGGGAGACTCTCTGCCCTGTGCAGAGCCAGCCTGGTATGGGAAGAGGCTGGGCTCAGCAGAGCTGGGTCCTAAGTCCATCCTGGAAAAGCCCTCTGGCCCAGGTCCATGATTGCCATCCATGTCTCTGGTCCCCTATGTGGGGGAGAACTTCTCATCTGCCCCCTCCTAAAATCAGTCCAGGCCGGTGTGGAGGGAAAATAGCACTAAATCTGTTCTTAAGGTCATGGATGACCTCCACATTGTCAAAGCCAGGGGTCATGTCTGTCATTTTCTTATTTTATTTCTGGACACGTAGGCAGCATGTGACAAAGCTCTCTCATCACAACATCCCTCTCCTGGCTTCTGAGGCACTGTACTCTCTTGATTTCCCTCCTTCCTCACTAGCAGCTCCTTCTCAGTCTCCTTTATTAACTCCTCTTCCCATCCTAACCTCTCAGCACTGGAGCTCCCCAGAGCTTGGGCCTGGGCCCTCTTCATTCCTCTCCCTGGGTGATCTCATCCATTCTCACAGCTTTAAACACCAGCTAATTCGATGTATGCATATGTGGTGCATGGACTGCCTGCCTGAGCATCTCCTGTGGTTCTGATTAAAATGCAGATTCCCACATACCCTCCTGCATGCTGGCAAACCTGCCAAGGACATTTGCCCCCCTCCCTCTTTTTTCTTTTTCCTTTTTTTTGCCAATATGGGAAATTACTTCCTGCACAAGTCTTGGCTGAGTTTGCCTCCTCTGAGAGCTAATAAGATCAAATTCTTGCTTTTCCAGCCTCTCTTGCAGCTAGGGTACAGGTGTATGAGCTGGGCTGGGCCAATAAGAGGCACTCACTACAAATTGAATTAGGAGCAGAGAGAGTAGAAGATCCATTCTCATGCTGGTGGCAAGAGCAGTGAGGGTGCCCAGTCTCCAGGGGATGGTGACAGTGCAAGCTGTGACATTTAGTGTGTAGTAGCAGCATCCTGGCCAAACTGGCTCAGTGGAGTGATTTTGGCTGGGATCCTGCCTGATGCCTTACCCCAGTCTCCAGCTTCTCAGAAATTCTGCAAACTGCTGAATATTCCCTTTTAATGAATTCCTCTTCTGTTTAAATCAGCTCAGGTTGGTTTCTGTTACTTGCAATAAGAAGCCCAAGTAAGATACAGCTACCGAATTGGACTCTCTGGGAATGATGCCAGGTGATTCATACACAGAGTCTGAAACTCAGTATCTCAATGCTGACAACTCTCAAATGTGTATCTCCGGTCCACTCCTTTGATCTCCAAACTCATACATCCAAGTGCCTTCTTGACATTTCTAGTTGAATGTCTCAAAGTCCTATAAGATGTACAAACAGAATTCTTGACTTTCCCTGAAAACTGTCCCTCTCCCAGATTCCCCCTTCCTAAGAAGGGTGAATGGCACTCCCCCATTAGGAAATTGGGAACCATTCATGACCACTTCCCACACGTACTCCATTAACAAATCTTGATGTTACTACAGTCAAGTATCACTTAACAATGGATGTACATTCTGAGAAATGGGTCGTTGGATGATTCTGTCGTTGTGTAAACACCATAGAGGGCACTTACACAAACCTAGATAGGATAGCCTACTACACACCTAAGCTATATATGGTCTACCCTACTGCTTCTCGGCTACAGGCCTATACAGCATGTTATTGTGCTGTATACTGTAGGCAATTGTGAATGCACTGTGTTACAACCTTAGAACAGCTATGATGTCACGAGGCAATAGGAATTTTTCAGCTTCATTGTAATCTTATGGGACCACCATCATACCCAGTAGGGGGCATGCAGGAGGCACCTGATCAATGATTCTCTCTCATCATTGATGTTTCTCTCTCTCTCTCTTTCCTCTCCTTTCCTCTCTGAAATCAATAAAAATATGTTTTTAAAAAATAACATAAAGATGGGAGAGGACTGAAGCTATGGGTGTGGGTGAGATTGCCTGGGAGAGAGGCTAGGATGCGAAGCGATGAGGACACAGGACCAAACCTAAAGGAAGGCCTGATCACAACATGCAATTACTGATTTGTCTGTTTGCTACTTGTCTTTCCCAGAACACCGTGAGCTCAATGCAGCAAAGACTGCATCTCTTTTAATGAGCTATGTGTTACCCAGTGACTAATACAGGGCCTGGCATGGAATAGTCCCCAGGCACTATGCTGGCTGCTGTGTCCTTCAGCAGGACCGGTTTCATCCATTCCAACATGATTGGGTCCACTTGTGTCTATAAAAAGTCCAAATGTTTTATTGACATTCAAGGCCCTCCAACTCATGCTGTATCCCCTGAGATCTCCAATCTATCTTTTTAATTCCCTCACATTTGAGCTTTCCAAAGTGGGGTTCATCTACACCTGGACAACTAGGTGGGCACAAAACAGGATGAGCTCAGTGCCTCTCCCTGATCCTAGGTTGTGCCAAACGAAGCAGAATTGTCATGGACATGGGGTGGTGGGAGGGACTTTATAGTCCCTGGCCCTCTTCTCTGAGAAGTGCACCCCTTCCCAGTGTAGAATTCTGTGTTTACCTGTCCTAAGTCTCCATGACCTCTGTTGATGAAAGCAGGGTGGAGACCTGGCTTCTGGAACCAATCCAGAACTAGGCCAGGCCATTAACCTCTCAGCCAAGAACTTGGATGTGGCACACAAGACTGACTTGATTACCTTTAGATGCTGGACCAGTGAGGTCACGTGAATGTGGGGGCTAAAGTGACCTGTCCTCCCCAGAAGATTGTTATGCCCTTTAGGGCCTGTGCGATGACAAGCAATCAAAAGCACTGTTCAGAAATGCAGAAAGAAATAGAGGCAGCCCAGCAGATGTAGCTCAGTGGTTGAGCAGCAACCCAGGAACCAAGAGGCCACCAGTTTGATTCCCAGTCAGATCAGGGCACATGCCCAGATTGCTGGCTCAATCCCCGGCGGGGGGGTGGGAGGTGGAGGGGGAGGGGGAGGGCAGGGCAGGGTGTGGCGTGCAGGAGGCAGCCAATCAATGTTTCTGTCTATCTCTTTCCCTTCCTCTCTCTCTAAAAAAATCAATAAAAACATATTTTGAAAAAAGAAAGAAAGAAATAGAGGCCAGAGACAGAGAGGATGATGAAGCAGCTGCCTTTGTTCCTGACGATGAGGCCCTGGTGAAGTCTACTTTTACTGACTGCTCTTCAGTCCCACGAGGCACCTCCAATTCTTTAAAACAAATTTATCTTCAATGTAAACAAGCTTGAGAGGGTTTATGTTTCTTACAAATAATCTCTAGAATTACGTAATTTTAAAAATATATATATTTGTGTTGATTTCAGAGAGGAAGGAAGAGATAGAAACAACAATGATGAGAGGGAACCATTGATTGGCTGCCTCCTGCACGTTGGACTGAGCCCGCAACCCAGGCATGTGCCCTTGACCAGAATCGAACCTGGGACCCTTCGGTCTGCAGGCTGACACTCTATCCACTGAGCCAGACCAGCGAGGGCCGGATTACACAATTTTTATTGTTTTTGTAAAATGAATATAGACAAAGCAGGTAAAATTCACAAGAATATTAAGAATTAAGAATGAAATCCTTTCTGAACAAGATTCAAAATAGCAAAAGTTGGCCCTGGCCATGTAGCTCAATTGGTTA
This sequence comes from Plecotus auritus, assembly GCF_963455305.1. NCBI lineage: Eukaryota > Metazoa > Chordata > Mammalia > Chiroptera > Vespertilionidae > Plecotus > Plecotus auritus. The sequence goes on from NC_137771.1 coordinate 14,635,768, forward strand.
GAGCGCCATCCCAATACACCAAGATTTCATACAAAAATCAGGGCACATACAGAAATCAACCAATGAATGCATAAATAAACGGAACAAAAAATCATTGCTTTTCTTTCTCCCTTCCTCTCTCTCTAAAAATCAATCAATAAAACAACAAAAAAAGCAAAAGTCACAAAGGAAAAGATAAATTTGACTCCAATAAAATTTAAAACTGTGAAGTATAGGGCATGATACCAATTTAGGCAAATATTCCCCCTAACTACCATCCCCTCCCTGATAATATATTTTCTCTGAGGACACACATTGGAAAGCATGCATAGTTCCATAGCAATTACCTCTGGGGAGAATACAGGGATTGTGAGACATGGTCAGAGATGACTTTACACTTTTCAGTTAGGTTTTTAAAATGTTTTTTTTTTGTTAATCCTCAACCAAGGATATTTTTCCATTGATTTTTAGAGAGAATGGGAGGGAGGGGGAGATACAGAGAGAGAGAGAACATCGATGTGAGAGAGACACATCGAATGGTTGCTTTCCGCATGTGCCCCAATAAGAGCCAGGGATCGAGCCTGCAACCGAGGTACATGACCTTGACCGGAATCGAACCCGGGACCCTTCAGTCCATGGCCAAAAGTCTATCCACTGAGCCAAACCGACTGGGGCTATTTTTAAATTAAAAATTATTATGTCCTTTGTGCAATTAAAACTTCATTAAGTCTCAAATATATATACAGTATATCACAAGCCTTTGAAGATCTCCTATTTGTGGTGAACTGCTTCATTTGAGACCCACTAGGAGATATAAGTTCACTAGTAGTTTGAGATGCA